>NC_080385.1:62077533-62420597 GCF_014773155.1 Arachis stenosperma
GCATAATAACATGAATCATTCTGTGGTGGTGGAGAGTTTCTCATGAATTTTGATTGACCAAAAGATGATGGATACTCCTTTCTTTTTTGCAATGTGCTCAGTCTCAAACAATACTCATCCAAAGATAGTGGAAATCCCATAGTGAGGCAATATCATAAACAGCTAGTGGTTAGTATGCTAACAAGTGAATAAGCAAAGAAAACAAATTAAAATTTGCAGAAATTAGCAGTAATAAACTGAAACAAAAACTATTAACAAAAGAAAAGAAAAATTGCTCAATCTAGTTAACTTCCAATTGGAGAATTGTCAATCGAAAACCAATCCCCGGCAACGGCGCCATAAACTTGATGTGCATAAACTTGATATGCTACGATTTAGGAAATTGCACGATCGGCAAAATTCCTTCCGGCAAGTGCACCGGTTATCGTCAAGTAAAAACTCACAATAGAGTGAGGTTGAATCCCACAAGGATTGGTTGAGTGAGCAATTCGGATTAGAAGTATGTTCTAGTTGAGCGGAATCAAGATTTAGATGAGAATTGCGGAATGTAAAATTGCATGAATTAAAGAGCGAGAAGCTAAATTGCTGAAATTAAAAGGGATGGGGGTGATTGCATGAATTTAATTGCAGAATGTAAGAGAAAGTGGTAGATCAGAAATGGGGAATTCATTGGGTTTCAGGAGATATTGAGATCTCCGAATCAAAACGTTTTATCCTTTCCTCAACCAATGCATTCATTGAATTTTGCTTGGCAATCTTATATGATTGGATCCCAATCCCTTGGCTCACCAATTCTCTCTAAAAACAAACAAATTCCCAATCCCTTGGTTTAAATGTTCATAAGAAGAGATGATGCTCGATCACTGATTATACCACACAGTTTCATGAACCACAATTTGGTAGGATTACATGTCACAATATCCATCCAAACCCCAATCCAATTCACTGTGAGAAAGCTTCTCTAGCATGAATCCTCCATTCCTTTCCCAAGGTTCCGAAGGATTCCAATTATGGGTAGTTTCTTTCCCAAGACAACTACCCAATGGAATTAGATCGAGAAGCTTTCTAACAAAATTCAAGAGAAAAGATTGAAGAAGAAGATAAAACTATTATTGATTCATTGAATTACAATAGAGCTCCCTAACCCAATGAAAGGGGTTTAGTGAGTCATAGCTCTGAATTCAATTACAAAATATGAAAAGTAGCTAAATGATCAAAAAGTTCCCCGTCAGGGGCTGGATTCCCCTTTCATCCCGTCTTTCAAATGCCGAAACTAAGGCCTTTAAATAGGCTCCCTAAATTACAAAATGAAAATGAAATTAAAAGCAAATTACAATCAAATGAAAATAAACTATTCTAGATGATTCTTGTGGCCTTGATTTGGTGTTGTTGATGGGCCTTGCTTGCTTGAAGGGTAGAGTGACATAATTGATCCAAAAAGGATAATGATCCATTAAACTACACTCAAACGTTGCACCCCCCTTTCTTGAGTCGTCACTTTGTTCTCTTGTCAACCTTGCCAATTTGATGCCAAATATAGACTATTATACCTCGTTGGAAAGCTATGGATGTCAGCTTTCTAACGCAACTGGAAGCACCTCAATTGGATCTCTATAGCTCAAGTTATACTCCATGGAAGGTAAAGAGGTCAGCTGGCCTGATTGCATGTTGGTACTATGCTCTTCTATCACATTACGGGGCTGTTTTCTCCCTCAATTTTTAGTATCCACCATGCATGCCATATATGCTTGGAAAGCTCTAGATGTCTTCTTTCCAATGTATTTTGAATCACCTCATTTGGAGTTTTGTAGCTCAAGTTATTTATGTTTGAAGAAGGCATGGTCAAGCTGTTCCATATAACACGTTTAAGCTCCAGTTTAAGGTTAAATTGGAGGTTAAACGTGGAAATGCTTCCTGGTGAGAAATTGTGTCGAACACGTTTAACCTCCAGTTTAAGGTTAAACTGGAGGTTAAACGTGGAAATGCTCCCTTGGTGAAATTCTCATTCTGGCGTTTAACTTCCAGTTTAAGGTTAAACTGGAGGTTAAACGCCAGTTTCAGCATTTCTCAACTTCCATGATTCTGGCGTTTAACTCCCAGTTTAACCTTAAACTGGAGGTTAAACGCCAATTTCAGCTTTGATGCATTTCTCATTCTGGCGTTTAACTTCCAGTTTAAGGTTAAACTGGAGGTTAAACGCCACTTTCAGCATTATATGGCTTGGCAGTTTAAGTTCCAGTTTAAGCTTAAACTGGAGCTTAAACTCCACATGTGATATTCAAGCTTCCTTTATTGATTTTGTTGCTTCCTTGCCTAGCCTCTTCTTCCCTGAAATCATCCAAACAACTGCATCAAAGTCTTGCTAAAATTCATGAGAATTCTTCCATTCATAGCATTCAAGGAATATAACTAAAAACTCATGGAATTTGCATCAAAATCTTCATGTTTGAATGATTTAAGACAAGCATGACTATTTGGCCCAAATGATTACTTAAGGCTCAAGAAAATGCATAAAACAACTAAAAATAAAAGAAAAAGGCTAGTGAAACTAGCCTAAGATGCCTTGGCATCAGTCCTTTTTCAGCCTAACTCAGATTTTTGCTCAGCTCCCTCAATTTCAGCCAAAAAATACCTGAAATCACAGAAAAACACACAAACCCATAGTAAAGTCCAGAAATATGATTTTTGCCTAAAAACTAATAATATTCTACTAAAAACTAATTAAAACATACTAAAATCTACATGAAATTACCCCCAAAAAGCGTATAAAATATCCGCTCATCACAACACCAAACTTAAACTGTTGCTTGTCCCCAAGCAACTAGATGAATAAAAGAGGATAAAAAGAAATTAAGAAGCAATAATATCTCAGAGTTTTAAGTGAAGCTCAGATTCTAATTAGATGAGCGGGGCTAGTAGCTTTTTGCTTCCAAACAGTTTTGGCATCTCACTTTATCCTTTGAAATTCAGAATGATTGGCATCCATAGGAACTCCGAATTCAGATAGTATTATTGATTTTCCTAGTTAAGTATGTTGATTCTTGAACACAGCTACTTTTATGAGTCTTGGTCGTGGCCCTAAGCACTTTGTTTTCCAGTATTACCACCGGATACACAAATGCCACAGACACATGACTGGGTGAACCCTTTTCAGATTGTGACTCAGCTTTGCTAGAGTCCCCAGTTAGAGGTGTCCAGAGCTCTTAAGCACACTCTTGGATCACGACTTTAACCACTCAGTCTCAAGCTTTTCACTTGGACCTTCATGACACAAGCACATGGTTAGGGACAGCTTGATTTAGCCGCTTAGGCCTGGATTTATTTCCTTGGGCCCTCCTATTCATTAATGCTCAAAGCCTTGGATCCTTTTTACCCTTGCCTTTTGGTTTTAAGGCTATTGGCTTTTTCTACTTGCTTTTTCTTTCTCTCTCCTTTTTTTTTCGCAAAATTTTTTTTTTTGCTCCAAGAATCAATTTCATGATTTTTCAGATCATCAATAACATTTCTCTTGTTCATCATTCTTTCAAGAGCCAACAATTTTAACATTTATAAAATTCAATATCAAAAATATGCACTGTTCAAGCATTCATTCAGAAGACAAAAAGTATTGCCACCACATATAAATAATTAGAATTTTCCTTATTAAGAACTCGAAAAAATGAAATTGCCTCTTTATTCTACAAATCTACTATTTTATTCATGTTTGATGATGATGAGAAAAATAAATTATAACTTAATTGGAAATAAAACCAAAATAGATATGCTAATTACTACTACTCCTATATAACTTCTAAGGTAAAATCCTATAATAATACTATCACAGAGTTAAAGCTAGAATTAGAACTTAACAACCTGTATTTTGGGAAGTGGATGTTCCTCTAGTCTGTGGGGTGCCTTCAAAAATTAATTTCTGACACTTCAGCTCCCTTAAGTTTACATCCTTGCTCTTCCTGTTGCCTTTGGTGCCATGATCTTAATGAGTTTTAGCTCAGTGATCATGGCAAATCACACCAAACTTAGTGGTTTGCTTATCCTCAAGCAAAAGAAAGGAAAAGAGGAGAATAGAAGGAGAGGCAGTTTCGAAAAAAAAAAGATAAGATGAGTTGAAAAAGATATGAGAAGAAATTAAAAAGATTTGAAAAAGAATTGGATTGGAAAAAGATTTGTGTTTTTGAATTAAGATACATTTGACATTTTTTTTTGAAAAAGGGATTTTAGAAATTAGGATTTTTAGAAAACTAATTTGATTTGAGGGATGATAATTTAAAACATGTTTATGCAAGAAATTATGAATTGAAACACGAAAATTGAAAAAAAATTTGAATTGAAAACGAAATTACCTCCTTCCCACCATCCTGGCGTTAAACGCCCAAACGCTGCATGTTTTGGGCGTTTAACGCCCAAATGTTGCTTCTCCTGGGCGTTCAACGCCCAGCTGATGCATCTTTCTAGCGTTGAACGCCAGGAAGTCCTTTGCCACTGGGGATTTTTCTGAACGCCCAGGATGCTGTCAATCTGGCGTTAAACGCCCAGAAGGTGCTTCTTTCTGGCGTTTAACGCCCAGAAAATGCTCCTTTCTGGCATTTAACGCCCAAATGGCTACCCTTACTGGCATTGAACGCCCAGTGGGTGCTTCTTTTGGGCGTTCAACGCCCAAAATGTTTCTTACTGGCTTTTTTCGCCAGTGAACTTCCAAATTCCCCTGTAACTCTGTGAATTCAATCAATTGCTTTTTTTTTTACCTTGAAGATATTTTGACCTATACTTGTAAAAATCAACAGAAACAAATAAAATTAAATTTTGTGATTGGCTGGGTTGCCTCCCAGCAAGCGCTTCTTTAATGTCATTAGCTGGACTATTACTGAGCTTTAATTAAGTCTCAGTTTTGAGCATTCTTGCTCAAAATTGCCTTCAAGATAATGTTTAACTCTTTGTCCATTAACAATGAACCTTTTTGTTAGAGTCATTATCCTGAAGCTCTATGTATCCATATGGTGATACGTTTGTAATTACATATGGACCTCTCCACCGGGATTTTAATTTCCCGGGGAATAATTTGAGCCTAGAATTAAATAGCAGAACTTTCTGCTCCGGCTCAAAGACTCTGGATGACAATTTCTTATCGTGCCATCTTTTTGCTTTCTCTTTGTAAATTTTTGCATTCTCGAAAGCATTGAGTCTAAATTCCTCTAGCTCATTTAGCTGGAGCAATCGTTTTTCTCCAGCTAACTTGGCATCAAGGTTTAGGAATCTGGTTGCCCAGTAGGCCTTGTATTCCAGTTCCACTGGCAAGTGACATGCCTTTCCATACACAAGCTGGTATGGAGAGGTCCCTATAGTGGTCTTGAATGCTGTTCTGTATGCCCATAGAGCATCATCCAAGCTTCTTGCCCAATCCCTTCTACGGTTAATTACAGTTTGTTCCAGGATTCTTTTGAGTTCTCTATTTGAGACTTCAGCTTGCCCATTAGTCTGTGGGTGATATGGAGTAGCTACCCTGTGACTAACTCCATAACGAACCAAAGCAGAGTAAAGCTGTTTATTGCAGAAATGAATGTCCCCATCACTGATTAGTACTCTAGGGGTACCAAATCTGCTGAAGATGTGTTTCTGGAGGAATTTTAACACTGTTTTAGTGTCATTAGTGGGTGTTGCAATAGCCTCCACCCATTTGGATACATAATCCACTGCCACCAGAATATAAGTGTTTGAGTATGATGGTGGAAAAGGTCCCATAAAGTCAATACCCCATACATAAAACAACTCAATCTCCAAGATTCCTTGTTGAGGCATGGCATAACTGTGAGGCAAATTGCCAGATCTTTGGCAACTGTCACAATTAAGTACGAACGCTCGGGAATCTTTATAGAGAGTAGGCCAGTAGAAGCCACATTGGAGGACTCTTGTGGCTGTTCGCTCACTTCCAAAATGTCCTCCATACTGTGATCCATGGCAGTGCCAGAGAATCTTCTGTGCTTCTTCCTTAGGCACACATCTACGGATTACTCCGTCTGCACATCTCTTGAAGAGATATGGTTCATCCCAAAGATAGTACTTTGCATCTGTGATCAATTTCTTTGATTGCAGCCTACTGTACTCTTTGGGTATGAATCTCACTGCCTTGTAGTTTGCAATATCTGCAAACCATGGCACTTCCTGGATGGCAAAAAGTTGCTCATCCGGAAAGGTTTCAGAGATCTCAGTGAAAGTGAGGGACGCCCCTTCTACTGGTTCTATTCGGGACAGGTGATCTGCTACTTGATTCTCTGTCCCTTTTCTGTCTCTTATTTCTATATCAAACTCTTGCAGAAGTAACACCCATCTTATAAGTCTGGGTTTTGAATCCTGCTTTGTGAGTAGATATTTAAGAGCAGCATGATCAGTATACACAATCACTTTTGATCCCACTAAATAGGATCTGAACTTGTCAATGGCGTAAACTACTGCAAGTAGCTCTTTTTCTGTGGTTGTGTAATTCTTCTGTGTGTCATTTAGAACATGGCTGGCATAGTAAATGACGTGTAGAAGCTTGTCATGCCTTTGTCCCAACACTGCACCAATGGCATGGTCACTGGCATCACACATCAATTCAAATGGTAATGTCCAGTCTGGTGCAGAGATGATTGGTGCTGTAACCAATTTAGCTTTCAGAGTCTCAAATGCCTGCAGACACTCTTTATCAAAGATAAATGGCGTGTCAGCAGCTAGCAAGTTGCTTAGAGGTTTGGCGATTTTTGAAAAATCCTTTATAAACCTCCTATAGATTCCTGCATGCCCCAGAAAGCTTCTGATTGCCTTAACATTGGCAGGTGGTGGTAATTTTTCAATTACCTCTATCTTAGCTTGATCCACCTCTATCCCCTTGTTCGAGATTTTGTGCCCAAGGACAATTCCTTCAGTCACCATAAAGTGACACTTCTCCCAGTTTAAAACCAGGTTAGTCTCTTGGCATCTCTTTAGAACAAGTGCTAAATGGTTAAGGTAGGAGCTGAATGAGTCTCCAAACACTGAAAAGTCGTCCATGAAGACTTCCAGAAATTTTTCCACCATATCATAGAAAATTGAGAGCATGCACCTCTGAAAGGTTGCAGGTGCATTGCACAGGCCAAATGGCATCCTTCTGTATGCAAATACTCCAGATGGGCATGTGAATGCCGTTTTCTCCTGATCCTAGGGATCTACTGCAATTTGATTATAACCTGAATATCCATCCAGGAAGCAGTAGTATTCATGACCTGCTAGTCTTTCTAGCATCTGGTCTATGAATGGTAAAGGAAAATGATCCTTTCTGGTAGCTGTATTGAGCCTTCTGTAATCAATACACATACGCGACCCAGTAACTGTTCTTGTAGGAACCAGTTCATTTTTTTCATTATGAACCACTGTCATGCCACCTTTCTTAGGGACGACTTGGACAGGGCTCACCCAGGGGCTATCAGAAATAGGATAAATAATTCCAGCCTCTAGTAACTTAGTGACCTCTTTCTGCACCACCTCCTTCATGGCTGGATACAGCCGCCTTTGTGGTTGAACCACTGGCTTGGCGTCACCCTCCAGTAAGATCTTGTGCATGCATCTGGCCGGGCTAATGCCCTTGAGATCACTGATGGACCACCCAAGAGCTGTCTTGTGTGTCCTTAGCACTTGAATTAGTGCTTCCTCTTCCTGTGGCTCTAAGGTAGAGCTTATAATTACAGGAAAGGTATCACCTTCTCCCAGAAATGCATATTTCAGGGATGGTGGTAATGGTTTGAGCTCGGGTTTAGGAGATTTCTCCTCTTCCTGAGGGATTTTCAGAGGTTCTACTATTCTCTCTGATTCCTCCAGGTCAGGCTGAACATCTTTAAAGATGTCCTCTAGCTCTGATTCAAGACTCTCAGCCATATTGACCTCTCTTACTAGGGAGTCAATAATATCAACACTCATGCAGTCATTTGGGGTGTCTGGATGTTGCATGGCTTTAACAACATTCAACTTGAACTCCTCCTCATTGACACTCAGGGTTACTTCCCCTTTTTGGACATCAATGAGGGTTCGGCCAGTTGCTAGGAAAGGTCTTCCTAGAATGAGAGTTGAACTCTTGTGCTCCTCCATTTTCAGCACCACAAAGTCAGTAGGAAAGGCGAATGGCCCAACCTTGACAATCATGTCTTCAATCACGCCTGATGGGTATTTAATGGAGCCATCAGCAAGTTGAAGACATATCCTGGTTGGTTTGATTTCTTCAGTTAAACCAAGCTTTCTAATAGTAGATGCAGGTATTAGGTTGATACTTGCCCCAAGATCACATAAAGCTTGCTTGGTACAAATACCCTCTAATGTGCATGGTATCATAAAGCTCCCAGGATCTTTAAGCTTCTCAGGTAAGCTTTTTAGAATGACTGCACTGCATTCTTCAGTGAGGTAAACTTTTTCAGTTTCCCTCCAATCCTTCTTATGACTTAAGATCTCTTTCATGAACTTAGCATAAGAGGGTATCTGCTCAAGTGCTTCTGCAAACGGAATCTTTATTTCAAGAGTCCTGAGATAGTCTGCAAAGCGGGCAAATTGCTTATCCTGTTTCGCTTGGCGGAGTTTTTGAGGATAAGGCATTTTGGCTTTGTATTCCTCAACCTTAGTTGCTGCAGGTTTATTGCCTACAGAAGTGGGTTGGGAAGCCTTTTTAGAAGGGTTGTTATCAGCACTTGTATGTGACTGATCCCCCACTAGCATTTGAATGCCAGGGGTGGAAGCTGGGGTGGCGTTAGACGCCACCTCCTTATTTGTTACTGGCGTCTGAACGCCAGAACTATGTTCCCTTTGGGCGTTCAACGCCGGATTCATGCTTGTTTCTGGCGTTGAACTCCTGGAATGAGCATGGTCTGGGTGTTCAGCGCCAGCCTTATTCCTCTCTGGGCTCTGATTGTCCTCAGAGGGATTTTGAGTAGCCATTTGTTCATATCTTGGCTTCCTGCTGCTTTGAAGTGAAGTATTTAGTGTTTTCCCACTTCTTAATTGAACTGCTTGGCATTCTTCTGCTATTTGTTTTGACAGTTGCTTTTCTGTTTGCTTTAACTGTACTTCCATATTCCTGTTAGCCATTCTTGTTTCCTGTAGTATTTCCTTGAATTCGGCTAGCTGCTGAGTTAGAAAGTCTAATTGCTGATTGAATTCATTAGCCTGATCTACAGGACTGAGTTCAGCAGTTACTGTTTTAGCTTCTTCTTTCATGGAAGATTCATTGCTGAGGTACAGATGCTGATTTCTGGCAACTGTATCAATAAGCTCTTGAGCTTCTTCAATTGTTTTTCTCATATGTATAGATCCACCAGCTGAGTGGTCTAGAGAAATCTGAGCTTTTTCTGTAAGCCCATAGTAGAAGATGTCTAATTGCACCCATTCTGAAAACATTTCAGAGGGGCATTTTCTTAGCATCTCTCTGTATCTCTCCCAAGCATCATAAAGGGATTCATTATCTCCTTGTTTGAAGCCTTGGATGCTTAGCCTTAGCTGTGTCATCCGTTTTGGAGGGAAATAGTGACTCAGGAATTTTTCTGACAGCTGCTTCCATGTTTTTATGCTGTTCTTAGGTTGGTTATTTAACCATCTCTTAGCTTGATCTTTTACAGCAAATGAAAATAGTAATAATCTGTAGACATCCTGATCCACTTCCTTATCATGTACTGTGTCAGCAATTTGCAAAAATTGTGCCAGAAACTCTGTAGGTTCTTCATGTGGAAGACCAGAATACTGGCAGTTTTGCTGCACCATGATAATGAGCTGAGGATTCAACTCAAAGCTACTAACTCCAATGGAGGGTATACAGATACTACTCCCATATGAAGCAGTAGTGGGGTTAGCATATGACCCCAGAGTCCTCCTGGACTGTTCATTCCCCCTTAGTTCCATGATGGAATAAAAGAGATGGTATATATGTTGATATTATTTATTTTATAAAAATTAATTTTTTTTTATAAAATAAAATAAAATAAATAAAAAAATGAAATAAATAAAAAAAATTGGAAATATTTTGAAATTGAAATATGAATTTTATATAAAAAAAATTCGAAAATGTAGTTTTAAAATTAGTTAGAAAAGATATTTTTTTTGAATTTTGAATTTTATGATGAAAGAGAAAAACACATAAAAGACACAAGACTTAAAATTTTTAGATCTAATGCTCCTTATTTTCAAAAATTTTGGAGGGAAAACACCAAGGAGCATCAAACTTAAAAGTTTTAAGATCAAGACACAAGAAAAACTCAAGAACACCTTGAAGATTCACAAGAACACCAAGAACAAAAGAAATAACACCAAACTTAAAATTTTTAGAAAACCAAGACAAATTTTCGAAAATTATAGAAAGATCAACAAGAAAACACCAAACTTAGAGTTTGGCACAAGATTCAATCAAAGAAAAATTATTTTTGAAAAAGATTCCAAAGAAGATACCCAATTATCAAGAACAACTACCAATGCTCCAGCCAATTGGGTAGTAACTTCAATGTTGATTTTAAAAATGTATTATATTTATAGATAAAAATATAAATTTTTGAAAATTAATGTTTTGAAAAAGCACAAGAAAAACAAGAAAAGACACAAAACAAGAACAACTTGAAGATCAATGAAGAACAAAGAACACAAGTCTGAAGATTTAAAGAAAATTGTGAAATATGCAATTAACACCAATCTTAGAATAAGACACTAAACTCACGAAAATTAGCAATTAATAAAGAAAAATAATATATTTTGAAAAGAAATTTTTGAAAAGAAACTATCCTATCAAGATTTAATGACTCTATAACAATAAAAATAAATTATTCCTAATCTAAGAAATAAAATAAGCCTTCAATTGTTCAAACTCAACAATCCCCGGCAACGGCGCCAAAAACTTGGTGCACGAAATGCAATCTAACTCTTTGGCAATTCGCACAACTAACCAGCAAGTGCACTGGGTCGTCCAAGTAATACCTTACGTGAGTAAGGGTCGATCCCACGGAGATTATTGGTTTGAAGCAATCGATATTTATTTTATTAATCTTAGTCAGGATGCCAATAAGGTTAATTGGATTTAATTATAAGAAGTAAAAGTGTTTGGAATTATTAGAAAAATAAAAGAGAATAAAATAGTTACTTGTTGTGCAGTAATGAGAAATACGTTGGAGTTTTGGAGATGCTTTGTCCTCTGAATTTCTGCAATGTAATATTCAACTCAATTGTTTGTAAAGCACGTCTACGGCAAGCTGTATGTAGGGTGTCACCATTGTCAGTGGCTACCTCCCATCCTCTCAGTGAAAACGTTCCTATGCTCTGTCACAGCACGGCTAATCAGCTGTTGGTTCTCGATCATGTTGGAATAGGATCCATTGATCCTTTTGCGTTTGTCATCACGCCCAGCAATCGCGAGTTTGAAGCGCGTCACAGCCATTCAATCCTTGAATCCTACTCGGAATACCACAGACAAGGTTTAGACCTTCCGGATTCTCAAGAGTGGCCGCCATCAATTCTAGCTTATACCGCGGAGATTCTGATTAAGGAATCTAAGAGAAGCTCATTCAGTCTGATGTAGAACGGAGGTGTTTGTCAGGCACACGTTCATGGATTGAGGGAGGTGATGAGTGCCACGGATCATCACCTCCTTCATAATTAAGCGCGAATAAACATCTTAGATCGGACCACACACACGTTTGAGTGAAATAGAAACAATTGCATTAATTCATCGAGACGCTGCAGAGCTCCTCACCCCCAACAATGGAGTTTAGAGACTCATGCCGTCAAAAAGTATGTAATTCAGATCTGAAAATGTCATGAGGTACAAAATAAGTCTCTAAAAGTTGTTTAAATAGTAAACTAGTAACCTAGGTTTACAGAAAATGAGTGAACTAAGATAATTGGTGCAGAAATCCACTTCTGGGGCCCACTTGGTGTGTGCTGGGGCTGAGACTAAAGCTATCCACGAACTGAGGCTTTTCTTGGAGTTTAACTCCAAGTTATGACATGTTTTGGGCGTTCAACTCCGGATCATGACGTGTTTCTGGCGTTTAACTCCAGACAGCAGCATGTACTTGGCGTTCAACGCCAAGTTACGTCGTCTATCTTCGCGCAAAATATGGACTATTATATATTGCTGGAAAGCCCTGGATGTCTACTTTCCAACGCTGTTGAAAGCGCGCCAATTGGACTCCTGTAGCTCCAGAAAATCCATTTCGAGTGTAGGGAGGTCAGGATCCAACAGCATCAGCAGTCCTTTTTCAGCCTAACTCAGATTTTTGCTCAGCTCCCTCAATTTCAGCCAGAAAATACCTGAAATCACAGAAAAACATACAAACTCATAGTAAAGTCCAGAAATATGATTTTTGCCTAAAAACTAATAATATTCTACTAAAAACTAATTAAAATATACTAAAATCTACATGAAATTACCCCCAAAAAGCGTATAAAATATCCGCTCATCATTGACCATCAACGCGTACACGTGGGTCACGCATATGCGTCACAAAGTGAACGTTGGAGGTCTAACGTTGCCTCAAACGTTGCCTCCAACGTTCGCGAAGCCAAGCCCAGAATTTGGAATTGAAAAACATGAATCCACACGTACCCGTCAGTGACGCGTACGCGTCGATAAGAAAAAGGGCAACTCACGTGTAAGCATGGTGTACGCGCACGCATGAAGAAGCAAAATCTCAGCCCTCACGCGTGAGCGTGGTGCACGCGTACGCGTGAAGAAGCAAAATCTCTGATTTCACGCTTAAGCGTGAAGCACGGGTACATGTGGGTTAGCAGAACGTTGGACCTCCAACGTTGAGTCAAACGCCAATGATAGCAAGCTTTTTGGCTTTTCTGGTTTTTTTTCTAAATGGCGTTTGAGTCAACGTTGGCCATCAAATGTTGACTCCAACGTGAAGCATCAAAACTCACAATTCAAACAGATCTCTTCTCAACAGCAACGGAATTCTTCGGATCCTTGAGATAGGGATGAAGAATTCATGCTAGAATTGCTTTCTCACATTGGATTAGATTGGGGGTTGGATGGATATAGTGACATGTAATCCTACCAAAACTTTGATCTATGAATTTGTGTGGTATAGTCAGTGACCAAACTTCAACTCTTCCCATGAGCAATTAAATCAAGACATTGGGCAATTGTTCATGCTTAGAGAGATTGGTGAGACAAGACATTAGGATCTAATCATCTAAGATTGCCAAGCAATGTCAATGAATGCATTGATTGAGAAAGAGATAAAAATGATTTGATCCGGAGAGTTCAATATCTCCCAAAACCCAATGAATCCCCCATCTCTGATCTTACCCATTCTTTCACATTCTGCCTCTTTAATTTCATGCTCATCCCCATTCCATTTAATTTCTTGCAATTTAAGATTCTGTCATTTAATTTCTTGCAATTTAATTTTTGTTATTTAATTTCTTGCAAGTTAAGTATCCCGCCAATTTACTTTCTGCAATTCTCAACCAAATCTGATTTCGCTCAACTAGAACAATTCTCCAATTAAAGTTGCTCAATCTACCAATCCCTGCGGGATTCGACCTCACTCTATAGTGAGTTTTTACATGACGACAATCCGGTGCACTTCCCGGAAGGAAATTTATTGAGAGGCAAGTTTTCGGGTGAATCAAGTTTATGGCGCTGTTGCCGGGGATTGGTTTTGTATTGACAATTACTAAATTGGAGGATAACTAGATTGAGCAATTTGTCTTTTCTTTTGATTAATTGAGTTTTAATTTTAGTTGTTCATTTTGTTTTGTGCAATTTTTAGTCATTTCTTTTGAATTTCTCTTTACTGCTTTACTTTCCAACAAACTAACTCACTAACCCACTAACCATTTGATAAATTGCTCTAACCAAACTAACTATACTCTATTTTAGTGGACTCTGCATTTGCTTTTTTTGTACTTGTTCATTATATGACAGGTAGAAGAGAGGCCTCAACCTCATTTGATAGTGAATCGGAAAGAACCTTCCTGAGATTAAGGAGGGAAGCAAGAGGAAATAGGGCTGTTGGTGTAGAAGAAGAAGAGGAAGACTTGGATATAACCATGGAGGATGATATGGAAAACCATCATGAAGGAGAGGTGAACAATCATGCCAGAAGAGGTGGAGCTAACCCTGTTGGACAAGAGAGGAGAGTTTTGGGATCATACATCAATTCGAACCCAGGAAACTGTGGTAGCAGCATTCAAAAGCCAACTATCCATGCTAATAATTTCGAGTTGAAGCCTTAGCTCATAACTCTGGTATAGAACAACTGTTCTTTTTGAGGGAGTGCCCAAGAGGACTCTAATGAGTATCTCACTAAATTCCAAAGGATATGTGACACGGTGAAATCTAATGGTGTTAATCCTGACACCTATAGATTGCTACTATTTCCATTTTCCTTGAGGGATAAAGCATCAAAATGGTTGGAATCATTTCCCAAAGAAAGCTTGACAACTTGGGAGGATGTGATAAATAGATTCCTAACAAGGTTCTATCCTCCACAAAAGGTAAACAGGCTGAGAACTGAATTGCAGACATTCAGACAGTAGGATGGTGAGATAATTTATGAAGCCTAGGAAAGATTCAAAGATTTAACAAGGAAATGCCCCCCTGATATGTTTAATGAGTGGGTGCAAATTCATATCTTCTATGAAGGGCTGAATCATAAATCAAAAAAAGCTGTAGACCACTCATCTGGAGGTTCGCTCAACAAAAAGAAGACCATTGAAGAAGCCATTGATGTTATAGAGACAGTGGCTGACAATGAATAATTTTATGCCTCAGACAGAAGCAACAACAAGGGAGTCCTAGAATTAAACCATATAAATGCAATCCTGGCTCAGAACAAGATGATCACCAAGCAACTGGCTGAATTGACCAAGCAAATGGAGAAGAATTAGGCCGCAGCAATCTACACTCAACCATCACCTCAAGAAGAGTTGGAGACAGAAGAAGTAGTTAACTGGGAGGAAGCTAATTACCTTGGAAATTCATCTAGGCAAGCTAATGATCCGTATTCTAAAACTTATAACTCTGGTTGGAGAAACCACCCAAATGTTGGGTGGGAAAACCAATAAAACCAAGGCCAAAACCATAGACCACACAATCCAACTCAGTATAACAACTCAACTCACCAAAACTCCAACCAAAGACCATACCAAACCACACAAAACACTTATTCACAGCACCCATACCAAAGCCACAACCAACCACTCTTTGCAAGGAGTTTGACGATATGAAAAAATTCAAGAAGAAAGTAATATCCAATCGGTAAAATCAAGTTGCTGCCACTCAAAAGCTTGAAGCACAACTACAAGACAACTTCAAGAGAGGAATGCAAAGCTATCACTCTCAGAAGTGGAAGAGAATTGGAAGAGAAGTCAAGGGAGACTAAAGAGGAGAAAGCAGAGGAAAGTTCAACTGACAAGGAAGAAGCACAAACATCTACCCCCAGTTCACCAGAAGAAAAGGAGGTTCTAAAGCCATATGTCCCAAAGGCCCCTTACCCTCAATGCTTAATGAAGAATGAAAAGGACAACCAATTCTCCAAATTTTTAGATATCTTCAATAAACTTCAAATCAACATTCCCTTTGCTGAAGCACTAGAGCAAATGCCACTCTATGCTAAGTTTCTGAAGGAATTGATGACCAAGAAGAGAAGCTGGAGGAATGATGAAACTGTGATACTAACTGAGGAATGTAGTGCTATCATCCAGCACAAGCTACCTCAAAAATTGAAGGAACCAAGAAGCTTCTGAATTCCCTGCATCATAGGAGAAATAACAATTGAAAAAGCCTTATGTGACTTGGGAGCTAGTATAAATCTGATGTCCTTAACTATGATGAAAAGATTGAAGATTGAGGAAGCCAAACCAACAAGAATGGCCCTCCAATAGGCAGATCGATCATTCAAGTTACCTCATAGAATAGTAGAAGATTTGTTGGTAAAAGTAGGAGACTTCATATTCCCTGCTGATTTTGTGGTGTTGGACATGGAGGAAGAAGCTAAGGCCTTAATAATCTTGGGAAGGCAATTTTAGCTACTGCTGGGGCCATCATTGATGTCCAAAAGGGTGAACTTACCCTTAGGCTACATGATGAGAAAATGGTATTCAATGTATTCAAAGCTATGAGCTATCCACCAGAGGCACTAGGAGAGTGTATGAGGCTAGATGCAGTAGAAACTGTGGTGCAACAGACCTTTGAAGAAGTACTTGGAGAATTGATAGAGGGTGACTCCATGTTAGATGTTGAGATTGCTGATGTCAACTCAGCTAAAATGCCTATTCCAAGCACATTGGAGGAGAGGGAAAAGGAGAAAGAAGTACCCAAACTGGAGCTGAAAATACTGCCTTCTACTCTCAAGTATGCTTACTTGGAAAGTGATGAAAGTTATCCAGTAATCATCAATTATGCCCTTAGTCAAGAACAGGTAGAGGAACTAATCAAGGTGTTGCAGAAGCACCAAGATACCATTTGATGGACCCTTGCCGACCTAAAAGGGATAAGCTCATCCATATGCATGCATAAGATCTTGCTTGAAGATGATTCCAAACCCTCTATTCAAGCCCAAAGAAGATTGAATCCTTTCATGAAAGAAGTTGTCCAAAAACAGGTGATGAAGCTATGGCAGGTAGAAGTCATTTATCCCATTTCTGACAACCCATGGGTGAGTCCTGTCCATGTGGTTCCAAAGAAGGGAGGGATCACCGTTGTACCCAATGAGAAGAACGAACTCATTCCTACAAAAACAGTGACAAGCTGGAGGATGTGGATTGACTATAAGAAACTCAATGAGGCAACCAGAAAATACCATTTTTCACTCCTTTTTATGGACCAGATGTTGGAGAGATTGGCAGGACATGCATATTACTATTTTCTTGATGGATATTCGGATTATAATCAAATAGTGGTTGATCCAAGAGATCAAGAAAAGACATCATTCACTTGTCTATATGGAGTTTTTCCTTACAAGCGCATGCGTTTTGGATTGTGCAATGCCCTTGCAACTTTCCAAAGATGCATGTTGTCTATTTTCTCATACATGATTGAAAAATTCATTGAAGTCTTCATGGACGATTTTTCAGTTTTTGGAGATTCCTTTCCCAATTGCCTTAATCATCTTGCCTTAGTGTTAAAAAGGTGCCAAGAGACAAACCTAGTTCTAAATTGGGAGAAATGCCATTTTATGGTAACAGAGGGGATTGTCCTTGGCCATAAAATTTCAGAAAAGGGCATAGAAGTAGACAAAGCTAAGGTGAAATTAATTGAGAAATTACCTCCACCCAGTAATGTCAAGGCAATTAGGAGTTTTTTAGTCCACGCTGGTTTCTATAGAAGGTTTACCAGAGATTTTTCCAAAATTGCAAAGCCTTTGAGCAACCTATTAGTCTCTGATACACCTTTTGTATTTGATCAAACATGCACACTAGCATTTGAAAAACTGAAAAGAGAGCTTTCCTCAGCACCTTTCATTGCCCCACCTGATTGGAATTTGCCTTTTGAATTGATGTGTGATGCATTAGACTTTGCTGTTGGGGCAGTGCTTGGACAGAGGAAAGGTAATTTAGTGCATGTTATATATTATGCCAGCAAAGTTTTGAATGAAACTCAAAGGAATTATACCACTACTGGGAAGGAACTACTAGCAATAGTGTTTGCATTTGACAAGTTTAGATCATATCTCATTGGATCTAAAGTTATTATGTTCACTGATCATGCAGCACTAAAATATTTACTTGCAAAACAAGAGTCAAAACCAAGACTGATTGTGAGCGGATAATTTATATGCTTTTTGGCATTGTTTTCACATAGTTTTTAGTATAATTTAATTAGTTTTTAGTATATTTTTATTAGTTTTTAAGCAAAATTCACATTTCTGGTCTTTACTATGAGTTTGTGTGTTTTTCTATGATTTCAGGTATTTTTTGGCTGAAATTGAGGGACCTGGCAAAAATCTGATTCAGAGGCTAAAGAAGGACTGTAGATGCTGTTAGAGTCTGACCTCTCTGTACTCAAAATGTAATTTTTAGAGCTACAAGAGTCCAAATGGCGCGCTCTCAATTGCATTGGAAAGTATACATCCAGGGCTTTCCCGCAATAGATAATAGTTCATACTTTACTCGAGTTTAGATGACGTAAACTGGCGTTCAAAGCCAGCTTTCTGCCATATTCTGGCGTTAAACGCCAGAAACAAGTTACAAGCTAGAGTCAAACGCCAGAAACAAGTTACAAACTGACGTTTAACTCCAAGGAAGACCTCTACACGTGAAAGCTTCAATGCTCAGCCAAAGCACACACCAAGTGGGCCCAAAGTGGATTTCTGCATCATTTACATATTTCTGTAAACCCTAGTAACTAGTTTAGTATAAATAGAACTTTTTACTATTGTATTAGACATCTTTGAGCTTTTGGAACATCTTTGAACCATTGTTCACATTTTGGGAGGCTGGCCATTCGGCCATGCCTACCCTACTTTCACTTATATATTTTCAACGGTGGAGTTTCTACACACCATAGATTAAGGTGTAGAGCTCTGCTGTTCCTCGAGTATTAATGCAAAGTACTATTGTTCTTCTATTCAATTCATATTTATTCTTATTCTAAGATATTAATTCGCACACAAGAACATGATGAATGTGATGATTATGTGACACTCATCACCATTCTCACTCATGAACCCGTGATTGACAACCACTTCCGTTCTACATGAAAACAAGCTTGAATGTATATCTCTTGGGTTTCTAATCAACGATTCACATCGACTTCCCTCTGACAATGGGGCATCTGAATCTGAGATTAGAATCTTCGTGGTATAGGCTAGAATCCATTGGCAGCATTCTTGAGATCCGGAAAGTCTAAACCTTGTCTGTGGTATTCCGAGTAGGATCTGGGATAGGATGATTGTGACGAGCTTGAAACTTGTGACTGTAGGGCATAGTGACAGACGGAAAATGATAGCAAATCCTATTCCTACACGATCGAAAACCAACAGCTGATTAGCCATACGATATCTGTGCATGGTATTTTTCATCCGAGACGAGCAATCTGACAGTTGATTAGCCGTACAGAAATCGTAGAGGACTATTTTCACTGAGAGGACGGGAAGTAGCCATTGACAACGGTGACACCCAATATACAGCTTTCCAAGGAAAGGAGTATGATGGATTGGATGAAGGCAGTAGGAAAGTAGAGATTCAGAGGGAACAACACATCTCCAAACGCTTATCTGAAATTCCCACTAATGAATTATATAAGTATCTCTATCTTTATTTTATGTTTATTTATATTTTAATTATCAAAACTCCATAACCATTTGAATCCGCCTGACTGAGATTTACAAGATGATCTTAGCTTGCTTCAAGCCGACAATCTCCTGGGGATCGACCTTTACTCACATAAGGTTTATTACTTGGACGACCCAGTGCACTTGCTGGTTAATTGTGCGAAGTTGCAAAAAAGAGTTGAGAGTACAATCTGGTGTTAAACGTCAGAAACAGGTTATAGCCTGGTGTTTAATGCCAGGAAAGGAATAAAAGCTGGTGTTTAACGCCAGAAACAAGCAGCAATCTGGCGTTAAATGCCAGGATTGCATGGTAAGGGCGTTTTGCATGCCTAAAAGGAGCAGGGATGAAATCCTTGACCCCTCAGGATTTGTGGACCCCACAGGATCCCCACCTACCCTACCTCTCTCTCTCTCTCTCACTCACTAATCAAATTATATCCCCTTCCCTATATTCTCTTCACCAATCACCTTCATACCTCTTCCCCAAAAACCCACCCCACCTCACTTTAAAATTTCAAACACTTTTCCCTTCCAAACCCAACCCTAATGACCGAAACCCAACCCTCCCCTCACCCCTATATAAACCCCTTACTACTCCTTCATATTCACACAACACAAATACCTTTCCCCCCTCTTGGCCGAACCTCCTATAACCCTCCATCTCCTCTATTTTCTTCTTCTTCCCCTTCTTTCTTTCTTCTTTTGCTCGAGGACGAGCAAACCTTTTAAGTTTGGTGTGGTAAAAGCATTGTTTTTTATTTTTCCATAACCATTTATGGCACCTAAGGCTGGAGAAACCTCTAGAAAGAGGAAAGGGAAGGCAAAAGCTTCCACCTCTGAGTCATGGGAGATGGAGAGATTCATCTCAAAGGTCCATCAAGACCACCTCTATGAAGTTGTGGCCAAGAAGAAGGTGATCCCTGAAGTCCCTTTCATGCTCAAGAAAAATGAGTATCCGGAGATCCGACATGAGATCCAAAGAAGAGGTTGGGAAGTTCTCACCAACCCCATTCAACAAGTTAGAATCTTAATGGTTCAAGAGTTCTATGCCAATGCATGGATCACTAGGAACCATGATCAAAGTATGAACCCGAATCCAAAGAATTGGCTTACAATGGTTCGAGGGAAATACTTAGATTTCAGTACGGAAAATGTAAGGTTGGTGTTCTACTTGCCAATGATGCAAGAAAATGCACGCCTCTACACTAGAAGGGTCAACTTTGATCAAAGGTTGGACCAAGTCCTCATGGAAATATGTGTGGAAGGAGCTTAATGGAAAAGAGACTCAAGAGGCAATCCGGTTCAATTAAGAAGACCGTACCTTAAGCCTGTGGCTAGAGGATGGTTGGAGTTCATCCAACGCTCCATCATTCCTACTAGCAACCGATCTGAAGTGACTATGGATCGGGCCATCATGATCCATAGTATCATGATTAGGGAGGAAGTGGAAGTTCATGAGATCATACCTCTAGAACTCTACAAGGTGGCTGACAAGTCATCCACCTTGGCAAGGTTAACCTTTCCTCATCTCATTTGTCACCTATGTAATTTGGCTGGGATTGACATAGAAGGAGACATCCTCATTGAAGAGGACAAGCTCATCACTAAGAAAAGGATGGAGCAAACAAGAGAGCTCATTCATGGACCTCAACAAGAGCATGAGGAGGATCCTCATCAAGAAATCCCTGAGATGCCTCAAGGGATGCAATTTCCTCCACACAACTATTGGGAGCAACTCAACACCTCGTTAGAAGGCTTGAGTTACAACATGGACCAACTAAGGGTGGAGCACCAAGAGCACTCCATCATTCTCCATGAGATTAGAGAAGATCAAAGAGCTATGAGGGAGGAGCAACAAAGGCAAGGAAGAGACACAGCGGAGCTTAGGCGTTCCATTGGTTCTTCAAGTATCTCTCTCCAAGAAAGCATGTTTTTTTTACCGCCGCACAAAGAAAATATTTTGTTCCAAATGAACAAGAGGACACCACCCTCACTAAGGTGGACTCATTCCTTAATCTCCTTGTCTATTTATTTTTCTATTTTCAGTTTTTATGCTTATTGTGTCATCTATGTTTGTGTCTTCAGTACATGATCATTAATGTCTAAGTGTCTATGCCTTAAAGTTATGAATAACTCCATAAATCCTTCACCTCCCTTAAATGAAAACTGTGCTTAATTACAAAAGAACAAGAAGTACTTGGATTTCAAATATTATCTTGAAATTAGTTTAATTATCTTGATGTTGTGCAATACTTTTTGTTTTCTGAATGAATGCTTGAACAGTGCATAATTTTGACCTTGTTGTTTATGAATGTTAAAATTGTTGGCTCTTGAAAGAATGATGAACAAAGAGAAATGTTATTGATGATCTGAAAAATCATGAAATTGTTTCTTGAAGAAATAAAAAGCAGTGAATAAGAAAGCTTGCGGAAAAAAGGAGAAAAGTGGCGAAAATTAAAAGAAAGAAAAGCAAAAAGTAAGCAGAAAAAGCCAATAGCCCTTAAAACCAATAGGCAAGGGTAAAAAGGATCCAAGTCTTTGAGCATTAATAGATAGGAGGGCCCAAGGAAATAAAATCTAGGCCTAAGCGGCTAAATCAAGCTGTCCCTAACCATGTGCTTGTGTCATGAAGGTCCAAGTGAAAAGCTTGAGACTGAGTGGTTAAAGTCGTGATCCAAAGCAAAAAGAGTGTGCTTAAGAACTCTGGACACCTCTAACTAGGGACTTTAGCAAAGCTGAGTCACAAAGTGGTTAGGGTCACGGCCAAGACTCATAAAGTAACTATGTTCAAGAATCAATACTGAACTAAGAGAATCAATAACACTATCTAAAATTCTGAGTTCCTATAGATGCCAATCATTCTGAATTTCAAAGGATAAAGTGAGATGTCAAAACTGTTCAGAAGCAAAAAGCTACTAGCCCCGCTCATCTAATTGAGACTAAGTTTCATTGATATTGTGAGATTCATTGTATATTCTCCTCTTTTTATCCTATTTGATTTTTCGTTGCTTGGGGACAAGCAATAATTTAAGTTTGGTGTTGTGATGAGCAGATAATTTATACGCATTTTGGCATCGTTTTTATATAGTTTTTAGTATGTTTTATTCACTTTTTAATATATTTTTATTAGTTTTTAAGAAAAATTCACATTTCTGGACTTTACTATGAGTTTGTGTGTTTTTCTGTGATTTCAGGTATTTTCTGGCTGAAATTGAGGGACCTGAGCAAAAATCTGATTCAGAGGCTAAAAAAGGACTGTTGATGCTATTGGATTCTGACCTCCCTGCAAATCTAAATGGCGCGCTCTCAATTACATTTAAAAGTAAACATCCAGGGCTTTCCAACAATATATAATAATCCATACTTTTCCCGAGTTTAGATGATGCAAACTGGCGTTCAACGCTGGCTTTCTGCCCTATGCTGGCCTTAAATGCCAAGAACAAGTTGCAAGCTAGAGTCAAACGCCAGAAATAAGTTACAAACTGGAGTTTAACTCCAAGGAAGACCTCTACACGTGAAAGCTTCAGTTCTCAGCCCAAGCACACACCAAGTAGGCCCGAAAGTGGATTTCTGCATCATTTACTTATTTCTGTAACCCTAGTAACTAGTTTAGTATAAATAGAACTTTTTACTATTGTATTAGGGATCTTTGATCAGTTTTATGCTATCTTAGACTTTTATGGGGGCTAGCCATTCGGCCATGCATACCCTATCATCACTTATGTATTTTCAACAGTGGAGTTTCAACACACCATAGATTAAGGTGTGGAGCTCTGCTGTTCCTCGAGTATTAATGCAAAGTACTATTGTTCTTCTATTCAATTCATGCTTATTCTTATTCTAAGATATCCATTTGCACACAAGAACATGATGAATGTGATGATTATGTGACACTCATCACCATTCTCACTTATGAACGCGTGATTGACAACCACTTCCACTCTACATGAAAACAAGCTTGAATGTATATCTCTTGGGTTTCTAATCAATGATTCACATCAACTCCCCTCTGACTATGGGGCATCTGAATTCGAGATTAGAATCTTCATGGTATAGGCTAGAATCCCTTGGCAGTATTCCTGAGATCCGGAAAGTCTAAACCCTGTCTGTGGTATTCGGAGTAGGATCTAGGAAGGGATGATTGTGACGAGCTTCAAACTCACGACTGTAGGGTGTGGTGACAGACGCAAAAGGATAGTAAATCCTATTCCTACACGATTGATAACCAACAGCTGATTAGCCATATGATATCTGTGCATAGTATTTTTCATCCGGGACGAGAAATCTGACAGTTGATTAGCTGTACAGAAATCGTAGATGACCATTTTCACTAAGAGGACGGGAAGTAGCCATTGACAATGGTGACACCCAACATACAGCTTGCCATGGAAAGGAGTATGAAGGATTGGATGAAGGAAGTAGGAAAGCAGAAATTCAGAAGGAATAACGCATCTCCATACGCTTATCTGAAATTCCCACCAATGAATTACATAAGTATCTCTATCTTTATTTTATGTTTATTTATCTTTTAAATTATTAAAACTCCATAACCATTTGAATCCGCCTGATTGAGATTTACAAGATGACCATAGCTTGCTTCAAGCCGACAATCTCTGTGGGATCGACCCTTACTCACGTAAGGTTTATTACTTGGACGACCCAGTGCACTTGCAGGTTAGTTGTGCGAAATTGTGAAAAATAGTTGAGATTACAATTGTGCGTACCAAGTTGTTGGTACCATTGAGATCACAATTTTGTGCACCAAACAACTAAACCCCGTTCATTGGGTTAGGGAGCTCTATTGTAATTCAATGGATCAATAGTAGTTTTCTTCTTCTTCTTCTTCTTTCTTTTCTCTTGATTTTTGTTAGAAAGCTTTCTATCTTATTTCAATTGGATAGTTGTCTTGAGAGAGAAGCTATCCATAATTGGAATTCTTTGGATCTTTGAGAGAGGGATAAAAAATTCATGCTAGAATTGCTTTCTCACATTGGATTAGATTGGGGGTTGGATGGATATAGTGACATGTAATCCTACCAATACTTTGATCTATGAATTTGTGTGGTATAGTCAGTGACCAAACTTCAACTCTTCCCATAAGCAATTAAATCAAGACATTGGGCAATTGTTCATGCTTAGAGAGATTGGTGAGCCAAGACATTAGGATCCAATCATCTAAGATTGCCAAGCAATGTCAATGAATGCATTGATTGAGGAATAGATGAAAATGATTTGATCCGGAGAGTTCAATATCTCCCAAAACCCAATGAATCCCCCATCTCTGATCTTACCCATTCTTTTACATTCTACCTCCTTAATTTCATGCTCATCCCCATTCCATTTAATTTCTTGCAATTTAAGATTCTGTCATTTATTTTCTTGCAATTTAATTTTGTTATTTAATTTCTTGCAAGTTAAGTATCCCGCCAATTTACTTTCTGCAATTCTCAACCAAATCTGATTTTGCTCAAGTAGAACAATTCTCCAATTAAAGTTGCTCAATCTACCAATCCCTGTGGGATTCGACCTCACTCTACAGTGAGTTTTTACTTGACGATAATTCGGTGCACTTGCCGGAAGGAAATTTGTTGAGAGGCAAGCTTTCGGGTGAATCATTCATCATATGTATCTTTTACCTGTTTATTTGCTTTGCCGGCTTATAATTGCTTGCCTAATTGTATACCATGCCTAATTCCTACTTGAATTACTTGCCTTACATGCCAATACTTGGGTTTTACTTGCATTGATATTAATTGTGCTTTCTACTAGGATTAAAGAGGTTCGGAAGGCAGTGGCGATAGGATTGCATCGAGGATAAGTTGGTGAAGCTGTGGGACAGCGAAGAATTGTTAGACTAGAAAATCCCTTAAGTTAGATTGCCCCTTAAGTTATGTTAAGCTTTTAAGTTATATTATGGTTTTAATTTATGCTTTGCTGTTTTATATATGCCTTAAGATGAATCTTGTGATGGATATGAAGTTCTAGGATTGCCTCTGGCATCCCGCGGTCTTATATCTTACATCACTAGGCACTATTACAATACTGAAAACCTCCGATTCTCATACTATATTCTATTGTTATTTTTTAGATGCAAATCGTAACCCACCTCGATAAGTTGCTTGGTAGTGACAGAGCGGAGGATCTTCTTTCTGTTCTGGAAGTCTTTTGATCTCTTTTGTTTATTCTCTCATCTTTTGTATTTTGTTTTTGTCTAGAGGCTTATTCTTAGAGGAAAACTTTTATAAGCTATTTTTATTGTCAGATTTCTATATGTCTGTATATAGCTATCCGGCTTAAACTCTACGAGTCGTGGCTAGATCTTTACACTATTGTACCCCGTTATTTTGTTATATTATATCTGTATCTCGTGCTTTAAGTTAGTAGTTTCGTGAGTACGTTTTAAGCTTTTTAAATCCTGTTTTTGAGTTGTATCCTTCATCGGGCTTCTAGAATATATTACTTCTTTTATATATTATATGTATAAGCTTTAGAACTGTCGTAACCTTTGATTAACCTTTGCTTTACGATGCGAGGTAAAACTTAGGCTAATTAGGGTGTTACAACCACCATCCTCCATTTCTCTAGATAGCATCGGTCCTTTTTTCTTAGTCGTCGCCACCCCCATCTTCTTCAACTGCCACCAACATAACCTCAGTAATCAACACAATCCAATAGTAGATCTAATGCAAACTCAAAACTGGAAGAACATGGAACAACAACAAAAAATAGCAAAGCAAAAGGCATAGAAAACAAAGACTGATAAGCAAATTGATGTTCTAATGGCAAGCTTCCCAGGGTCAGTGGCAAAGAATAGTAGTGAAACAAATTAGAGGGGGAGCTTCTTGAAGAAGTCGAATAGAAAAGAGTAGTGGCCATAGTTGATGAGAATAGCTTATAGAGAAGATAAATGAAGAATAATCCATAGAGGAGATGAACGGAGAATAGCTCGGTGGTAGTGGTGGAAGTGATTTCATAGGAATTTGGATCAACAGAGAATAGCTCATAGAGGAGATGAAGGGGGGTCAATGGCAAAGCTGTCAAAGCAAACAAGGATGACTTCGGTGTCGGAAGGGGAGGAGGCTGATGAGCGGATATTTTATACGCTTTTTGGGGGTAATTTCATGTAGACTTTAGTGTGTTTTAGTTACTTTTTAGTATATTTTTATTATTTTTTTAGGAAAAATTCATATTTCTGGACTTTACTATGAGTTTGTGTGTTTTTATGTGATTTCATGTATTTTCTGGCTGAAATTGAGGGAGCTGAGCAAAAATCTGATACAGGCTGAAAAAGGACTGCTGATGTTGTTGGATTCTAACCTCCCTGCACTCGGAATAGATTTTTTGGAGCTACAAAACTCTAAATGGCGCACTCTCAATTGCGTTGGAAAGTAGACATCAAGGGCTTTCTAGCAATATATAATAGTCTATACTTTGCGTGAAGATAAATGACGTAAATGGCGTTTAACGACCGTTCCATGTTGCATTCTAGCGTTGAATGCCAGAAACAGGATTCAAGTTGGAGTTAAACGCCAGAAACAGGTTACAACATGACGTTTAACTCCAAAAATAGCTCAGGCACGTGGGAAGCTTAAGTCTCAGCCTTAGCACACACCAAGTGGGCCCCAGAAGTGGATTTCTGCACTATCCATCTTAGTTTACTCATTTTCTGTAAACCTAGGTTACTAGTTTAGTATTTAAACAACTTTTAAAGACTTATTTTGTACCAAATGACATTTTTAGATCTAAACTTTGTACTCTTTAACGGCATGAGTCTCTAAAATCCATTGTTGGGGATGAGGAGCTCTGTAGCATCTCGATGAATTAATGCAATTATTTTTGTTTTCTATTCAAACATGCTTGTTTCTATCTAAGATGTTCATTCGCACTTCAATATGAAGAAGGTGATGATCCGTGACACTCATCACCATTCTCAACCTATGAACTTATGCCTGACAACCACCTCCGTTCTACATTAGACTGAATGATTATCTCTTAGATTCCTTAATCAGAGTCTTCGTGGTATAAGCTAGAATCCATTGGCTACATTTTTGAGAATCCGGAAAGTCTAAACATTGTCTGTGGTATTCTGAGTAGGATTCAAGGATTGAATGAATGTGACGAGCTTCAAACTCGCGAGTGTTGGGCATAGTGATAGACACAAAAAGATCAATGGATCCTATTCCGACATGATCGAGAACTGACAGATGATTAGCCGTGCTGTGACAGAGTAATTGGACCATTCACTGAGAGGATGGGAAGTAGCCATTGACAACGGTGACACCCTACATATATCTTTCCATAGAAGGAACCTTGCGTACATGAAGAAGAAGACAGGGAGAAAGCAGAGATTCAGAAGACAAAGCATCTCCAAAACTCCAACATATTCTCCATTACTGCGTAACAATTACTAATTTCATGCTCTTTCACTTTTTACAATTGAAACTAAAGAACCCTATTGGTATCCTGACTAAGAATAATAAGATAACCATAGCTTGCTTCAAGCCAACAATCTCCGTGGGATTCGACCCTTACTCATGTAAGGTATTACTTGGACGACCAAGTGTACTTGCTGGTTAGTTTTACAGAATTACATAGTGTGAGTGTAATTTTCGTGCACCAAGTTTTTGGCGCCGTTGCCGGGGATTGTTTCAGTTTGAACAATTGACGGTGAATCTTGTTGCTTAGATTAGGAAAAATTTGTCTTTTTGTTTTAGAGTCACTAGAATTGCATCTTTTATTATTCCTTTAAAAGAAAACTTTTTCTTCAAAAATATTATCTTTCTTTATAAATTATTAGTTTTTCATTGAGTTTAGTGTCATATTTTAAGTTTGATGTCAATTGCATGCTTTTCTTTGTCTTTCAATTTTCAAATTGTATGTTCTTTGTTTGTCCTTGATCTTCAAATTGTTCTTGTCAATTTTTCTTGTTTGATCTTTGGTTTGTCTTGTTTTGTGTCTTTTCTTGTTTTTCTTGTGCTTTTTCAAATTTTTAGTTTTCAAAAAAATTTTATTTATTAAATACCTTTTTAAAACACGTTAAATTTATAGCTCAGTTGGCTAGAGCGTTGGCTTATGTTCTTGGCAATTAGGTATTTTCTTTTTAAAACTTTTTCAAAAATAATTTTTCTTTGATTAAATCTTGTGCCAAACTTTAAGTTTGGTGTTCTCTTGTTAATTTTCTTTAATTTTTGAAAATTTATTTTGGTTTTCCAAAAATTTTAAGTTTGGTGTTTTTTCTTTTGTTCTTGTTGTTCCTGTGAGTCTTCAAGGTGTTCTTGAATCTTCTTCGTGTTTTGATCTTAAAATTTTTAAGTTTGGTGTGCGTTGGTGTTTTTCCTCCAAAATTTTCGAAAAAAAGGAACATTAGATCAAAAAATTTTAAGTCTAGTGTCTTTTGCGTGTTTTCTCTTTCATCATAAAATTCAAAAAAAATATTATCTTTTCTAACTGTTTTTAAACAATTTTTTCGAAATTTTCTATAAAAATTCATATTTCAATTTCAAAATTTTTCAAATTTTATCCTTTTTAGAAATCACATCTTTTTCAAAAATATCCTAACCACGTTCTCTCTCTCCACTTTTTCGAAAATCTTCATAAAACATTTTTTAAATTTTTTATTTTAATTTTTATTTTATTTTATTTTATTATTTCGAAAATTTTTTCTTATATAATAAATTAAATAAAATAAATCCATATCATCTCCCTTTCTCCATCATGGACCTAAGTGGAAATGAACAGTTCAGAAGGACTCTGGAGTCATATGCTAACCCCATTACTGCTTCATATGGGAGTAGTATCTGTATACCCTCCATCGGAGTCAGTAGTTTTGAGTTGAATCCTCAGCTCATTATCATGGTGTAGCAAAGTTGCCAGTATTCTGGTCTTCTACAGGAAGAACCTACAGAGTTTCTGGCACAGTTCTTACAAATTGCTGACACAGTACATGATAAGGAAGTAGATCAGGATGTCTACAGATTATTACTATTTCCATTTGCTGTAAAAGATCAAGCTAAGAGGTGGTTAAATAACCAACCTAAGGCTAGCATAAAGACATGGAAATAGTTGTTAGAAAAATTCCTGAATCATTATTTCCCTCCAAAACAGATGACACAGCTAAGGCTGAGCATCCAAGGCTTTAAACAAGGAGATAATGAATCTCTTTATGATGCCTGGGAGAGATACAGAGAGATGCTAAGGAAATACCCCTCTAAAATATTTTCAGAGTCGGTGCAGTTAGACATCTTCTATTATGGGCTTACAGAGAAAGCTCAGATTTCTCTAGACCACTCAGCTGGTGGATCTATACACATGAGAAAGAAAATTGAAGAGGCTCAAGAGCTTATTGATACAATTATCAGAAATCAGCATCTGTACTTAAATAGTGAGTCTTCCATGAATGAAGAAGCTAAAACAGTAACTGCTGAACTCAGTCCTGCAGAACAAGTTACTGAATTCAATCAGCACTTAGATTTTTTAACAAAACAGCTAGCCAAATTCAAGGAGATACTACAAGACACAAGAATGGCTAATATGAATATGAAAGTGCAGTTGAAGCAAACAAAACAGCAGTTATCAAAACAAATAACAGAAGAATGTCAAGCAGTTCAATTAAGAAGTGGAAAAACATTAAATACCTCACTTCAAGGCAGCAGGAAGTCAAGAAATGACCAAACTGCTACCCAAAATCCCTCTGAGAAAAGTAAGAGCCCAGAGAGGAATAATTCTGGCGCTCAAATGCCAAAAAATGGTGAAGGGCTGGTGTTAAACGCCCAACCCATGCTCAATTCTGGCATTCAAATGCCAAAAACAGGCAAGAAGTTAGCGTTGAACGCCCAAAGGAAGCTCAGTTCTGGCATTCAGACGCCAGAAACAGGTAAGGAGTTGGCGTCTAACGCCACTCCAGCTTCTACCCCTGGCATTCAAACGCCAGTGGGGGATCAGACACATATAAGTGCTGATAGCAACCCCTCTAAGAAGGCTTTCCCAACTACCTCTGTAGGAAATAAACCTGCAACAACTAAGGTTGAGGAATATAAAGCCAAGATGCCTTATCCTCAGAAGCTCCGCCAAGCGGAATAGGATAAGCAATTTGCCCGCTTTGCAGACTATCTCAGGACTCTTGAAATAAAGATTCCATTTGCAGAGGCACTTGAGCAAATACCCTCTTATGCTAAGTTCATGAAAGAGATCTTAAGTCATAAAAAGGATTGGAGAGAAACTGAAAAAGTCTACCTCACTGAAGAATGCAGTGCAGTCATCCTGAAAAGCTTACTTGAAAAGCTTACAGATCTTGGAAGCTTCATGATACCATGCACATTAGAGGGTATTTGTACGAAACAAGCTTTGTGTGATCTTGGGGCAAGTATCAACCTAATACCTGCATCTACTATCAGAAAGCTTGGTTTGACTGAAGAAGTCAAACCAACCCGGATATGTCTCCAACTTGCTGATGGCTCCATTAAATACCCATCAGGCGTGATTGAAGACATGATTGTCAAGGTTGGGCCATTTGCCTTTCCCACTGATTTTGTGGTACTGGAAATGGAGGAGCACAAGAGTGCAACTCTCATTCAAGGAAGAACTTTCCTAACAACTGGACGAACCCTCATTGACGTCCAAAAAGGGGAGTTAACCCTGAGAGTCAATAAGGACGAGTTTAAGTTGAATGTTGTCAAAGCTATGCAGCATCCAGACACCCCAAACGACTGCATGAGCATTGATATTATTGACTCTCTGGTGGAAGAGGTCAATATGACTAAGAGTCTCGAATCATAGTTAGAGGATATCTTTAAAGATGTTCAGCCTGATCTGGAGGAACCAGAGAGAATAATAGAACCTCTGAAAATCCCTCAGGAAGAGGAGAAACCTCTTAAACCCGAGCTCAAACCATTACCACCATCCCTGAAATATGCATTTCTGGGAGAAGGTGACACTTTTCCTATAATCATAAGCTCTACCTTAGAGCCACAGAAAGAGAAAGCACTAATTCGAGTGCTGAGGACACACAAGACAGCTCTTGGGTGGTCCATCAGTGATCTTAAGGGCATTAGCCCAGCCAGATGCATGCACAAGATCCTATTGGAGGATGACTGAAGAACTGAAGATTGATGGTTTAGAAGTTATAATAAATTCTCGTTGCAACTATAGTTTCTAAACCAAGCAATCAACCTTTCTTACAAACGTTTGGTTATCACAAATAACAAACCCAGTAAAATTTATAAATCGAAGTATTCAAACCTCGGGTCGTCTTCCCAAGGAATTGCAGGGAAGTATGATTTATTATTGGTTATGGAAAATAGTGTTTTTGGGTTTTGAAAAGGTTTTGAATAGGAGAAATGGATTGTAGGGAATTAATAAATTAATAACTAAGAAATCTCTTGGCAAGGTATGAAAATTAGAATTTCTATCCTAGTTATCCTTATCAATGGTGATGAGAATTATACTTTTGCTCCCACTAAGTCAACTCCTAACTATGAAGGTCAGTTAAGTGGACAAATTAATTTAATACCTAAAGTCCTAGTCAACTCCTTAAGAAAAGACTAGAGTTATAGGAATCTAAATTAATCAGCAAAGATAATAATTATCAATCACGATGAGTTTGACAACTCAAGAGTCACCAATTAATCAACCAGAACCAAAAGGGGAAAATCTAAATTATTTATATAAATAGCAGAAAGCAATCATGAGTCTGAAATACCTCAATTTATATCAAATAAAGAAAATCTTAACATGAATGGTTCATAAGCCAAATAGGCAACATAAGTAATACAAGCATTAAAATATCTGAAAGTAAAAGAGAAATATAAAGTAGAAGGAATATTGAACCTGATGAAGAGTTGAAATCCTAAATCCTTTAAGAGGAATCCTAATCCTAGAACCTAAGAGAGAGGAGAGAACCTCTCTCTCTAAAAACTACATCTAAACTATGAAAAGTGAATAACTGGGGATCCTCCTCCATGGATGCATTCCCCACACTTTATAACATCTAATATGTGCCTCTTGAACTTGGATCTGGGCCAAAAAGGGCTTCAGAAACTGCTGGGAGCATTTTCTGAAATTTCTGGTGCGTGACGTCTGTCACTCGTCCGCGTGGATCACGGGGTCGTGCCATCTGGAGTTTTCCTTGTCACGTGTTCACTTCGATCATGCGTCCGTGTCATCTGTGTTCTGCTGAAGGCGTGTCGCCGCGTCAGTCACGTGTTCGCGTCGCTCCCTTTTCGCGCTGGGCATGTGGCCGCGTCATCCATGCGTTCGCATCGCTGCCAGTTTCTTCGAAAACTCCATTTTGTGCTTTTCTTCCATTTTTGTATGTTTCCTTTCCATCCTTTAAGTCATTCCTGCCTTAGAAGCTCTACAACTACTCAACACACAAATCACGGCATCAGATGGTAATAAAGGGTAATTAAAATAATTATTTTTAAAGCATAGGAAACATGTATTTCACATATATCACATAATAAGGAAGGGAAAGTAAAACCATGCAATTTACATGAATAAGTAGGTGAAGGGTTGAATAAATCACTTAAATTGAGCACAATATATATCATAAAATATGGGTTTATCAACCTCCCCACACTTAAACAATAGCATGTCCTCATGCTAAATCTAAAATAAAGAGTAAGGTAAAGTGGTGGAATCTCATGCAATGCAATCTATCCTAGATGCAACTACCTAAATGAATCATGCAATTCTAATTTGTTATTCACTTGTATATAAAACTTACATGTAGTTAAATTAATTCACATTCTCAAGGAATCATATATGCATAGCCAACCTTAGATAATGTTAAAGAACTTTTACACTTGAGATGGGTAAAAATATTTTTCAAACTTGCAAGATAATTAACAATTGAGGCAGAGATATATGGTGATAAGCTATTGAACCCTCACTGGATTTTGTGTTTACTCTCTAGTCACTCAGTGTTTATTGGGTTAATCACTATATTTTTCTTTTTATCCTTACTTTCTATAACTTTGTTCTTCATCTAACTAATCAACAATTATAGAATACAAACATACAAAAATTATGAGGTCTTTTCCAAGGTTGTAATGGGGCTAAGGTAGAGGTAAGGGTATATGTATAAGGCTAAGTGAGCCAATAAGTGAATCCTTGATTAGTCTAAGATCTCACCTAACACACATATTTTGTAATTTAAAGCTTCTCAACCTATTTGCCCACAGTTTTCTCACTTTGTATTGCAAACTCATGCATTGATTTTAATTTTATCTCATGTGCATTGATTCTTTTTATTTTGTAACTGGGGAATTTCTTTGTGTCCCCTTAATTAAATATGGAAAATAGAAACTTTTTTTTCTTTTTTTTTTGAAACTGCACATGGTAATTTAATTGATTTCACATGAGCATGCTTTCCAAAATTTTTATTTTGAATATTTTTATTCTTTTAAACTTTCTACCTTTGTTTTTATGCTTAAGGTTAGTAATGTGGTTTACAGAAAAAGAGGGGATTAACAAGCTCGAGGGGGCTAACAAGGGTGATGTAAAAGGTAGGCTAATTTGGGATAAGTGAGGAAAAATTCAAATGATGGCCTCAATCACTTTCTTAGTATGTATATATATTCTATAATCGGACATATAGATTAAAACAAAGCAAAGAACATCAGAATAAAAAGAAGGGCGAAGCACACAGGAATAAAAATTATGGTTTGAATGTAACCATACAATTAAGCTCAAAACTCTCAGGCTATGTGTTCTCTAGCTCAAAAAAATCATATATCAGTTATACATGTCATGCAAGTAGAAATTAAGAGTTCCCATTATTCTCAATGTAAAATTTATTTGGGTGGCTTTAAAGTTTTAGTGTTCCTCCTTGATGAAATGGTTTTAACTAACTAACATGTAATGCTATATATATACAAGGGGTGTGGATTGTTTTGATTCTGTTAAAGTCTCTAGCTTATTTCCTTTTTATTTTCAATTTAAAACCAAACTTATCATATGCTAAAAAGGTAAACTACACTAATTAATCCACATATTCTATGACTAATGAGTTAGAATTGCAACTAAACTAAATGGCTAAAATATGAACTAAAGTGCAAAATGTAGAAAATAGAGTAAAAACACATGAAAAGAACAATGTATAAGTACTGAAAAAATAAAAATAAAAATAAAGATAAAAATACAGAAAAATAAGCAAAACAAAATAAAAGAGTCCATAGTGGTTCACCAAAAAAATATGCCAGAGCTGGCGACCTCCCCACACTTAAAATAAAGCATCGTCCTCGATGCTCACTTAAGCCAGGTGTGAAGGAGTGTCACCACTGGAAGGATGGGCTACTGGAGTCTCGGTGGTGGTCTGAGGATCTGCAGACTAGATGAAGGTAAGAGGATCTGTCTGCTGCAGAGGAGGCTCTAACTAGATAGGAATCTCGGGATCTGCGGCCTGTATCTGGTGTGGTGGTGCACGAAATTGTGATCACTACAACTTCGCACAACTAACCAGCAAGTGCACTGGGTCGTCCAAGTAATACCTTACGCGAGTAAGGGTCGATCCCACGGAGATTGGTGGTATGAAGCAAGCTATGGTCATCTTGTAAATCTTAGTCAGGCAGACTCAAATGGATATGATGATGAACGAAAATAATATAAAGATAAAGATAGTGATACTTATGTATATCATTGGTGTAAGAGCTTCAGACAAGCGTATGAAGATGCCTTCCCTTCCGTCTCTCTGCTTTCCTACTGCCTTCATCCAATCCTTCCTACTCCTTTCCATGGCAAGCTCGTGTAGGGTTTCACTGTTGTCAGCAGCTACCTCCCATCCGCGCAGTGAAAGCTAATGCACGCACTCTGTCACAGTACTGCCAATCACCGGTTTGGTTCCCTCCCCTACCGGAATAGAATCACTCTTTTGCGTCTGTCACTAACGCCCAGTAGGTTACAAGTTTGAAGCACGTCACAGTCATTCAGTCATTGAATCCTACTCAGAATACCACAGACAAGGTTAGAACTTCCGGATTCTCTTGAATACCGCCATCAGTTCTTGCCTATACCACGAAGACTCTGATCTCACGGAATGGTTGGCTCGTTTGTCAGGCGAGCACTCGGTTGTCAGGCGATCAACCATGCATCGTGCAATCAGGAATCCAAGAGATATTCACTAAGCCTCAGATGCTTGTAGAACAAGAATGGTTGTCAGTCACCTTGTTCATGGGTGAGAATGGTGATGGGCGTCAATCATCACCTTCATCATGTTGAAGAACAAGTGATATCTTGGACAAAGAACAAGCGGAATTGAATGGAAGAACAATAGTAATTGCATTAATACTCGAGGTACAGCAGAGCTCCACACCTTAATCTATGGTGTGTAGAAACTCCACCGTTGAAAATACATAAGCATAAGGTCTAGGCATGGCCGAATGGCCAGCCTCCCAAAGTGATCAAAAGATCTAAAGAAAAAGGTTCCAAAGATCAAAAGATGAAAATACAATAGTAAAAGGTCCTATATATAGAAAACTAGTAGCCTAGGGTGTACAGAAATGAGTAAATGACATAAAAATCCACTTCCGGGCCCACTTGGTGTGTGCTTGGGCTGAGCAATGAAGGAATTTCGTGTAGAGACTTTTCTTGGAGTTAAACGCCAGCTTTTATGCCAGTTTGGGCGTTTAACTCCCAATTAGGTGCCAGTTCCGGCGTTTAACGCTGGTTTTTCTTGAGGTGACTTTGAACGCCGGTTTGGGCCATCAAATCTTGGGCAAAGTATGGACTATCATATATTGCTGGAAAGCCCAGGATGTCTACTTTCCAACGCCGTTGAGAGCGCGCCAATTGGGTTTCTGTAGCTCCAGAAAATCCACTTCGAGTGCAGGGAGGTCAGAATCCAACAGCATCTGCAGTCCTTTTCAGTCTCTGAATCAGATTTTTGCTCAGGTCCCTCAATTTCAGCCAGAAAATACCTGAAATCACAGAAAAACACACAAACTCATAGTGAAGTCCAGAAAAGTGAATTTTAACTAAAAACTAATAAAAATATAATAAAAACTGAACTAAAGCTACTAAAAACATACTAAAAACAATGCCAAAAAGCGTATAAATTATCCGCTCATCACAACACCAAACTTAAATTGTTGCTTGTCCTCAAGCAACTGAAAATCAAATAAGATAAAAAGAAGAGAATATACTATAGACTCAAAATTATCAATGAAACTTAGCTCCAAATTAGATGAGCGGGACTAGTAGCTTTTTGCCTCCGAACAGTTTTGGCATCTCACTCTATCCTTTGAAATTCAGAATGATTGGCTTCTTTAGGAACTCAGAATCCAGATAGTGTTATTGATTCTCCTAGTTAAGTATGATGATTCTTGAACACAACTACTTATTGAGTCTTGGCCGTGGCCCAAAGCACTCTGTCTTCCAGTATTACCACCGGATACATACATGCCACAGACACATAATTGGGTGAACCTTTTCAGATTGTGACTCAGCTTTGCTAAAGTCCCCAATTAGAGGTGTCCAGGGTTCTTAAGCACACTCTTTTTGCCTTGGATCACAACTTTATTTCTTTCTTTTTCTTTCTTTTTCTTTTTCTCCCCCTTTTTTTTCGTTTTCTTTTTTTTTTTTTTTTGTGTTCACTGCTTTTTCTTGCTTCAAGAATCATTTTTATGATTTTTCAGATCCTCAGTAACATGTCTCCTTTTTCATCATTCTTTCAAGAGCCAATAATTTTAACATTCATGAACCACAAATTCAAAAGACATATGCACTGTTCAAGCATACATTCAGAAAACAAAAAGTATTGTCACCACATCAAACTAATTAAGCTAGTTTTAAAGATGAATTTGAAATCCTGTACTTCTTGTTCTTTTGTAATAAAAACAGTTTTCTTTTAAGAAAGGTGATGGATTTCATAGGATATTCATAACTTTAAGGCATAGACACTAAGACACTAATGATCATAAGACACAAACATAGATAACATAAGCATGAAAATTTCGAAAAACAGAAAATAAAGAACAAGGAGATTAAAGAACGGGTCCACCTTAGTGATGGCGGCTTGTTCTTCCTCTTTGAAGGTCTTATGGAGTTCTTGAGCTCCTCAATGTCTCTTCCTTGTCTTTGTTGCTCATCTCTCATGATTCTTTGATCTTCTTCTAATTTCATGGAGGAGGATGGCATGTTCTTGGTGCTCCACCCTTAGTTGTCCCATGTTGGAACTCAATTCTCCTAGGGAGGTGTTCAGTTGCTCCCAATAGTCTTGTGGAGGAAAGTGCATCCCTTGAGGTATCTCAGGGATCTCATGATGAGAGGGGTCTCTTGTTTGCTCCATCTTCTTCTTAGTGATGGGCTTGAGGTCATGCCTTCTCAGTTGAACCGGCTTTGGATGCCATAAATGGTTATGGAAAAACAAAAAGCAATGCTTTTACCACACCAAACTTAAAAGGTTTGCTCGTCCTCGAGCAAAAGAAGAAAGAAGAGAGTAGAAGAGGAAGAAATGGAGGAGAGGGAGATGGCCTTGTGGTTCGGCCAAAAGGGGAAGAAGTAGTGGTTTGAATTTGGATGGTGAGGTAAGTGGGGTTTTATGGAGGTGAGTGGTGAAGAGAAGAATGGGATTTGATAGGTGAGGGGTTTGTGGGGATCCTGTGGGGTCCACAGATCCTTAGGTGTCAAGGAAAAGTCATCCCTGCACCAAATGGGGCTCAAAAACACGTTTTGAGCCAATTCTAGCGTTAAACGCCGGGCTGGTGCCCATTTCTGGCGTTTAACGCCAGGTTCTAGCCCTTTCCTGGCGTTTAACGCCAGTCTGGTGCCCCTTTCTGGCGTTAAACGCCCAGAATGGTGCCAGACTGGGCGTTAAACGCCCAACTGCTACCCTCACTGGCGTTTAAACGCCAGTGAGTTCTTCCTCCAGGGTGTGCTGTTTTTCTTCCTGTTTTTCATTCTGTTTTTGCTTTTTCAATTGATTTTGTGACTTCTTATGATCATCAACCTACAAAAAACATAAAATAACAAAAGAAAATATATAAAATATAACATTGGGTTGCCTCCCAACAAGCGCTTCTTTAATGTCAGTAGCTTGACAGAGGGCTCTCAATGAGCCTTACAGATACTCAGAGCAATGTTGGAACCTCCCAACACCAAACTTAGAGTTTGAATGTGGGGGTTCAACACCAAACTTAGAGTTTGGTTGTGGCCTCCCAACACCAAACTTAGAGTTTGACTGTGGGGGCTCTTCTTGACTCTGATTTGAGAGAAGCTCTTCATGCTTCATCTCTATGGTGACAGAGGGATATCCTTGAGCCTTAAACACCAAGGATTCTCCATTCACTTGAATGATCAGTTCACCTCTATCAACATCAATCACAGCCTTTGCTGTGGCTAGGAAAGGTCTGCCAAGGATGATGGTTTCATCCATGCATTTCCCAGTCTCTAGGACTATGAAATCAGTAGGGATGTAATGGTCTTCAATCTTAACCAAAACATTCTCTACAAGTCCATAAGCTTGTTTTCTTGAGTTGTCTGCCATCTCTAGTGAGATTTTTGCAGCTTGTACCTCAAAGATCCTTAGCTTCTCCATTACTGAGAGAGGCATGAGGTTTACACTTGACCCTAAGTCACACAGAGCCTTCTTGAAGGTCATGGTGCCTATGGTACAAGGTATGGAAAACTTCCCAGGATCTTGTCTCTTTTGAGGTAATTTCTGCCTAGACAAGTCATCCAGTTCTTTGGTGAGCAAAGGAGGTTCATCCTCCCAAGTCTCATTTCCAAATAACTTGTCATTTAGCTTCATGATTGCTCCAAGGTATTTAGCAACTTGCTCTTCAGTGACATATTCATCCTCTTCAGAGGAGGAATACTCATCAGAGCTCATGAAAGGCAGAAGTAAATCCAATGGAATCTCTATGGTCTCATTTTGAGCCTCAGATTCCCATGGTTCCTCATTGGGGAACTCAGAGGTTGGTGCACGCCCATTGAGGTCTTCCTCAGTGGCGTCCACTTCCTCTCTTTCCTCTCCAAATTCGGCCATGTTTATGGCTTTGCACTCTCCTTTTGGATTTTCTTCTGTATTGCTTGGGAGAGTACTAGGAGGGAGTTCAGTAACTTTCTTACTCAGCTGTCCCACTTGTCCTTCCAAATTTCTGATGGAGGACCTTGTTTCATTCATGAAACTTTGAGTGGTTTTGATTAGATCAGAGACCATGGTTGCTAAGTCAGAGGTATTCTGCTTAGAACTCTCTGTCTGTTGCTGAGAAGATGATGGAAAAGGCTTGCTATTGCTAAACCTGTTTCTTCCACCATTATTATTGAAACCTTGTTGAGGTCTCTCTTGATTCTTCCATGAGAGATTTGGGTGATTTCTCCATGAAGAATTATAGGTGTTACCATAGGGTTCTCCTAGGTAATTCACCTCTTCCATTGAAGGATTCTCAGGATCATAAGCTTCTTCCTCAGATGAAGCTTCCTTAGTACTGCCAGGTGCATTTTGCATTCCAGACAGACTTTGAGAAATCAAATTGACTTGTTGAGTCAATATTTTGTTCTGAGCCAGTATGGCATTCAGAGTGTCAATCTCAAGAACTCCTTTCTTCTGACTAGTCCCATTGTTCACAGGATTCCTTTCAGAAGTGTACATGAATTGGTTATTTGCAACCATTTCAATTAGTTCCTGAGCCTCTGTAGGCGTCTTCTTCAGATGAAGAGATCCTCCAGCAGAGCTATCCAAAGACATCTTGGATAGTTCAGAGAGACCATCATAGAAAATACCTATGATGCTCCATTCAGAAAGCATGTCTGAGGGACATCTTCTGATTAATTGTTTGTATCTTTCCCAAGCTTCATAGAGGGATTCTCCATCCTTCTGTCTGAAGGTTTGGACTTCCACTCTAAGCTTACTCCATCTTTGTGGTGGAAAGAACTTTGCCAAGAAGGCATTGACTAGCTTTTCCCAAGAGTCCAGGCTTTCTTTAGGTTGAGAGTCCAACCATATCCTAGCTCTGTCTCTTACAGCAAAAGGGAATAGCATCAGTCTATAGACCTCAGGGTCTACCCCATTAGTCTTGACTGTGTCACAGATTTGCAAGAATTCAGCTAAGAACTGATGAGGATCTTCCATTGGAAGTCCATGGAACTTGCAATTCTGTTGCATTAGAGAAACTAATTGAGGCTTAAGCTCAAAGTTGTTTGCTCCAATGGCAGGGATAGAGATGCTTCTCCCATAAAAATTAGGAGTAGGTGCAGTAAAGTCACCCAGCACCTTCCTTGCATTGTTAGCATTGTTGTTATTTTCGGCTGCCATGAGTTCTTCTTCTTTGAAGAATTCGGTCAGGTCCTCTAAAGAGAGTTGTGCTTTGGCTTCTCTTAGCTTTCTCTTCAAGGTCCTTTCAGGTTCAGGGTCAGCTTCAACAAGAATGCCTTTGTCTCTGCTCCTGCTCATATGAAAGAGAAGAGAACAAAAAAATGTGGAATCCTCTATGTCACAGTATAGAGATTCCTTGAGGTGTCAGAGGAAAAGAGAAAAGTAGAAGACAGAAGTAGAAAATTCAAACTTATCAAAGAAGGTGGAGTTCGAATTTTGCATTAAGGAATAGAGTTAGTCCATAAATAGAAGGATGTGAGAAGAAGGGAAGTAATTTTCGAAAATTTAAGTAAAAGATTTTGAAAACATTTTTGAAAAACACTAATTGATTTTCGAAAATAAAAGAAATCAAGTGATTTTTTTGAAAAAGATTTTTGAAATTAGAAATTAAAAAGATTTGATTGAAAACTTATTTTGAAAAAGATGTGATTGAGAAAATATGATTGAAAAAAAAAATATGAATTGAAAACAATTTTAAAAAGATATGATTTGAAAAACATTTTAAAAAGATATGATTTGAAAACAATTTTAAAAGATATGATTTGAAAACAATTTTAAAAGATATGATTTTAAAAATTAATGACTTGCCTAACAAGAAAAGATATGATTCAAACATAAAACCTTCCTCAACAGAAAAGGCAAAAAATGTTCAATCAAATCATTAATTGTTAGTAAGTATCTTTGAAAAAGGAAAGAAATTAATTTTGAAAACATTTGATTGAAAAGATATGATTTGAAAAAGATTTGATTTTGAAAAACTTTGAAAACTTGAAAAAAAATTGATTTTGAAAACAAAATCTTCCCCCTTTGCCATCTTGGCGTTAAACGCCCAGAATGGTATACATTCTGGCGTTTAACGCCCAAACTACTACCCTTTTGGGCGTTAAACGCCCAGCCAGACACCCTGGCTGGCGTTTAAACGCCAGTCTGTCTTCTTCACTGGGCGTTTTGAACGCCCAGCTTTTTCTGTATGATTCCTCTGCAGTATGTTCTGAATCTTCAATTCTCTGTATTATTGACTTGAAAAGACACAAATTAAAAATATTTTTGGATTTTTAATAATGAGGAATAATCAAATAACAATGCATGCAAGACACCAAACTTAGCAGTTTGTATACTATTGACACTAACCAAATAAGAATGCATATGAGAAACAACAAAACACTCAAGTCAATAGAATTCAAAGATCAAAACAAGGAAATCATCAAGAACAACTTGAAGATCAATGAGGACACATGCCTAAATTCGAAAAATGCAAGAAGAACAGAAACATGCAATTGATACTAAACTTAAGATGAGACTCTAGACTCAAACAAGAAATATTTTTGGATTTTATGATTTCATAATTTTTTTGTGCTTTTTCGAAAATTAAGTAGAGAAAGAAAATAAAGGTATCAAAATTCTTAATGAGAATTCCAGGAATCATGCAATGTTAGTCTAAAGCTTTAGTCTAAAGGAATTAGACATGGCCGGCTAAGCTTCAGCAGGACATTGCATTCAAGAGCTAAATTGATGAGAATCAATCAGCCTTGGTGATGATAAGAACATCACCTTGAAACACTAGAATTCATTCTTAAGAACTCTGAAGAAAAATACCTAATCTAAGCAACAAGATGAACCGTCAGTTGTTCATACACAAGAACAATCCCCGGCAACGGCGCCAAAAACTTGGTGCACGAAATTGTGATCACTACAACTTCGCACAACTAACCAGCAAGTGCACTGGGTCGTCCAAGTAATACCTTACGCGAGTAAGGGTCGATCCCACGGAGATTGGTGGTATGAAGCAAGCTATGGTCATCTTGTAAATCTTAGTCAGGCAGACTCAAATGGATATGATGATGAACGAAAATAATATAAAGATAAAGATAGTGATACTTATGTATATCATTGGTGTAAGAGCTTCAGACAAGCGTATGAAGATGCCTTCCCTTCCGTCTCTCTGCTTTCCTACTGCCTTCATCCAATCCTTCCTACTCCTTTCCATGGCAAGCTCGTGTAGGGTTTCACTGTTGTCAGCAGCTACCTCCCATCCGCGCAGTGAAAGCTAATGCACGCACTCTGTCACAGTACTGCCAATCACCGGTTTGGTTCCCTCCCCTACCGGAATAGAATCACTCTTTTGCGTCTGTCACTAACGCCCAGTAGGTTACAGGTTTGAAGCACGTCACAGTCATTCAGTCATTGAATCCTACTCAGAATACCACAGACAAGGTTAGACCTTCCGGATTCTCTTGAATACCGCCATCAGTTCTTGCCTATACCACGAAGACTCTGATCTCACGGAATGGTTGGCTCGTTTGTCAGGCGAGCACTCGGTTGTCAGGCGATCAACCATGCATCGTGCAATCAGGAATCCAAGAGATATTCACTAAGCCTCAGATGCTTGTAGAACAAGAATGGTTGTCAGTCACCTTGTTCATGGGTGAGAATGGTGATGGGCGTCAATCATCACCTTCATCATGTTGAAGAACAAGTGATATCTTGGACAAAGAACAAGCGGAATTGAATGGAAGAACAATAGTAATTGCATTAATACTCGAGGTACAGCAGAGCTCCACACCTTAATCTATGGTGTGTAGAAACTCCACCGTTGAAAATACATAAGCATAAGGTCTAGGCATGGCCGAATGGCCAGCCTCCCAAAGTGATCAAAAGATCTAAAGAAAAAGGTTCCAAAGATCAAAAGATGAAAATACAATAGTAAAAGGTCCTATATATAGAAAACTAGTAGCCTAGGGTGTACAGAAATGAGTAAATGACATAAAAATCCACTTCCGGGCCCACTTGGTGTGTGCTTGGGCTGAGCAATGAAGGAATTTCGTGTAGAGACTTTTCTTGGAGTTAAACGCCAACTTTTATGCCAGTTTGGGCGTTTAACTCCCAATTAGGTGCCAGTTCCTGCGTTTAACGCTGGTTTTTCTTGAGGTGACTTTGAACGCCGGTTTGGGCCATCAAATCTTGGGCAAAGTATGGACTATCATATATTGCTGGAAAGCCCAGGATGTCTACTTTCCAACGCCGTTGAGAGCGCGCCAATTGGGTTTCTGTAGCTCCAGAAAATCCACTTCGAGTGCAGGGAGGTCAGAATCCAACAGCATCTGCAGTCCTTTTCAGTCTCTGAATCAGATTTTTGCTCAGGTCCCTCAATTTCAGCCAGAAAATACCTGAAATCACAGAAAAACACACAAACTCATAGTAAAGTCCAGAAAAGTGAATTTTAACTAAAAACTAATAAAAATATAATAAAAACTGAACTAAAGCTACTAAAAACATGCTAAAAACAATGCCAAAAAGCGTATAAATTATCCGCTCATCATGTGGCTCCTCAGATATGGCACAGCCTCTACTTGCTCAGCCTGGGTGTGTGTCTCCTCCTCATGAGCGCTCGCCTCCGCCTCAGATATGTCAGAAGGGGTGTCAGGCTCGGAGGGGATGTCGTCGCCGGACCGGATCATCAACTTGAGGTGCTCATAGCGTCGCTTCTTGCGATGCTCCATACGATCCAAGCGGGCGAAGAGTCGATGCACCAAATGGTAGATAGGTTCAGGAGCAGCTGGAGGTGCAGTGGGCGGGGCAGGTCCAGCAATGTAAGAAGAGGGGGCAGCTGAAGGTGTGGCTGTCTCATCAGAAGCAGTAAGGAATGAAGGTCTGTAGCCTAAAGCCAGAAAGTTCCTGTTGTGAGGAATGATCTTCTTGAAGTCCGTAGCAGGTGGCTTCTCATCAGCATCCTCCCAAAGCACGTCAGCTCGACGGCCTAGCTGGGTGACCAGATAAGGGAAGGGAAGGGTTCCTCTGATATGGACCCTGGCCATATAGTGCCGGATGAATCGTGGCAGGTACAGGTCCTTAACCTCCATCACACACCAGAGGAGGGTGATCATAGCAGCAGGCAGCTCTGTCTCATGAGTGTTCGACATAATAAAGTTACTCAGGATCTGGTGCCAGAGCCGAGCCTCATCATTCAAGTATATCCGCTTGATTCCTTTAGGCATGGTGGTGTTCTTACCCATGACCCATGGGACAATAGGATCAAGGGCTATCCTCTCCTTGACAACATCCCAGTCAAATCTCAAAAAGCGCATGTCCTCTTCAATCTTTCGGTAATCGTCAGGCTGATCTGACGTAGGCTGAAGGCACAGAATATCCTCAATGGCCTCTTCAGTGACCAGTATCTGTTTCCCTCTGAGGTGCACTGCATCCAGGGAAGTCTTGAAATAATTATAGTAAAACTCTCTTACCCGGGAAGCATTTACCTCAGTCAAGTTTCTCTCCAAGAAGAACCAATCTCTTTGCTTGATCTGATCGGAGGTGTACTACTATAGTTCTTCTGAAATTTTCAAAGTCTGCTCCAGGTACAGATTTCTGGAGGTAGCAAACACTGGAAACTTCAGCTCACATTATCGGTTTGCAAACTTAATTGGATCATTGGCAGGGAGGAGCTGGTCAGCCTTCTTCTGCAGGGTAAAGTGTTTTTCCCGCCAGGATTCATCATGCATAAGCTTCAGGAGAGACATAGAGGATTCACCTCTTTTTCGTTTTCCAGTTGTTGCCTTTCCTTTTCCCTTTCACTGAGGGTCAGACATCCTAAAAGAAACAGAAATCTAAGATATAATAAAAGCAGGAAAACAAGTAGACAAATAACAAGATAAGCACGAAGTGGCAAAGGAGCAGCAGAAAAAGAAATGAGTTAAATAAATGTATATTTCGGATTGTTTTGGAATTGAAAAGCTGAGATGAGAAATCACATTCCAAAATATGTTAGAAGTGGAAAGCCTGTTAATTAGGAAAAACAATAATCATGCCATGAGGGAAATTAATTGAAAGAAGTAGTGAAAAGGCAAAGGGGGAAGTTAGAAAATTAAAAGTGGGTAAAATTGAAAAAGAGGTTAGAAAGTGAAAATCAGTGAGTTAGTAAAAAGGAAGTCAGGGTAAGTGACATGATGTTTGGTTTCTAAGTAATAAGAATTTCACAATTTTAAGCAACAGTCAACTCATATTCAAGCAGGGGAATCAAGTTGTTGATGATGCATATGGATATAGAAATAGCGAAAAGTGAAATCTAATCAACAACAATGTGATTTATTAACTAGGAAATCGAAGGGAATAAGAATGCTGGCCTGTGCATTCATGAATTGGTTTGGTAAAAGCGAAAGAATGCCAAATTCACATTGCTAAAACCAAAACATGAATGAATATCAAAACAATTTATAGAAAATTTGGGCAGCATTCCGGCTAAAATTGGATGTTCCCGGAAGATAAACAAGAAGCAGAATAGTTCATATAAAGTAAGATAAACTGTAAATGGATATAAATAATATGATATGAAAAAGCAGTCACAATAGCAGCATGAACAGTAAGAACATAATATGAACAATACTAACATCACAGCAACAGCAGAATTGCAAAAATTATAAAACAAGTAGCAAGAACAGTGCAATTAATCAGGCCTAAATCCACTAACCACATCCTAGCTACCTAACAACCTATAATCCACTACAAACATGCATCTCTAACTAGCCTAATGTGAAAAAGAAACTGAAAAATATGCAACTAACTATGAATGAAAGAAAGGTGGCCTTCGACGGAACCTAGTAGGCGTATGAACTAGGCTAGGGAACTGAGAGATGGCGGGGGTGTGGTTGCGGTGGTGCTGGGAGGGGAACGGTGGCGCGGTGGCGGAATTGGGCTGCGCGGTGGTGGTGGTGGCTGTTTGTGGTTGGGGGGTTTGGTTCGGGTTATCGGTGCAGGGGGTGGGTTTAAGAAGAATGGGGTGAGGGTGGTGGTGGTGGAAGGCGCGGCGGTGGGGTTCCGGTCGTGGTGGGGGATGGCCGTGGAGGGGGCAGCGGTGCTGGAGATGGTTGGGGGGTTGATTGCAGAGAAGAAAGGAAGAAGAAGGGGAATGGGGGCGCGATGGGTAGGGTTTCGCGTCACTGGGGGTCAGTAAATTTGAATCCATGCGATCGCGTGGGGCACGACAGCCGCACGATTCTAGCCCAGATTTCTGGGCGTTGAATTTTCACGCCGATTTCCAGATCACGCGGCCGCGTGAATGACGCAGACGCGTGGAAGGTGGTTTTCGCGACTGACACGTGCGCTTTAGCGATGCGGTCGCGTCGCACGCCTTTCTCTATTTTTTATGCAGTATGCAGAATGCAAGATGCAATGAATGTCATGCAAAAATTTCAGGTTCAAATAAAATTCAAAAACAGAGTAGAATGGAGAAGGAACGATCATACCATGGTGAGTTATCTCCCACCTAGCACTTTTAGTTAAAGTCCTTAAGTTGGACATTTGATGAGCTTCCTGCTATGGTGGCTTATGCTTAAATTCGTCCAGAAATCTCCACCAGTGTTTGGAAAGCCATCATCCTCCGGAGTCCCAAACAAGGCACGTAAAACCTTTGAGCAGTTTCAAACAGGTTTCCAGGCTCCCGGGGTGTTGAATGTCAGAATAGATTCCAGGATCCCAAACTCTACTTTTACACCCATCTTTGTCTTGATCTACATTTTTCCAGTTGGGTGGTAAGTAATCTGAATTCCCACTGTAGTGACCAAGTAGCTTCCGAGATCCTTTCAATTGAGATTGACACCAATCCTTGCACCTCAATTTGAAGTGTGAAACCTCATTGAATCTTGCATACCAGCTCTGAGTGCGAGTCATTTCCCGTTTGCTCTTAAATCCGCAAAGAGCTCTAAGCTGGCCATCTGTCTCAAGTAAACCATATTCAAGTGGAAAAGTAAAGATGAAAGTCAAGGATTTTACCCACTTGAAGTCTGTATTGGGTGGTAATGGCCTTGGGATAGGTGTTTCCAGTGGTTCTGCAAGCTCTACTCCCTCGTGGTCTTCTGTGAATTCCTCCACTTCTTTGCAAATTTCTTCAACTTCAACCATGTCTTGATCAAAGTCTTCGATATCTTCCTCATCACTTGAGTCATAATTAGGAGGTTGAGAAAAGTCTACCTCTGCATCATCTTTGTATTCACTTAGGGAAGATTTTCCTATCTCAAAGAATTCACTTGCAGATGCAAGTTCATTACTAAGAGAACTTGACTTGTGATTTCCATCCTCAAGGAAACTTGCATCTTGGATTATTCCGTCTAGTTCTTCATAAGATACCTGCATTGGAGGTTGTGCAATATCCTCCTTAGCGTCAATTGTAACATCTTTGACGGAGTCTTCCATAACTCTGGGTTCCCGTGGAGGTTCAGCATCTCCTAAATCTTCAACCAACTCTTCTTCTTCTACAATGACAGCATCCTCTACTTGTTCCAGTACGAAGTTATGCGCTATGCTGTCCACTGGAGCTTCTAGTGTCTTTTTGATGCTACGTTCTTCATTAGATTCTCCACATGAAGCCATGGGGGGTTTTTTGAGTGTCCGAGCGTCTGGAAGATAATTGATTTATTGCTTACTCCAATTGATGAAGGGTTGCTTGAAATTGGTCTACTGATTCTTTGAAGCAAACTTGTGATTCCTGGCTTGATGGATATGGACATGGTGCATAGGGGAGTGGTGTTTCTTGGGAGTAATTGGATTGGCGTTGGGGTGGGTAAGGATCATGTGGTGGTGAATGGTGGAAAGGAGCTTGTGAGTATGGTGATTCGAAGCTATGTTGAGAGGATGGTCTATGAGCACAGGGTGGGACTTGTTGGTAACTACAAGGGGGTCCACCATATCTATCAGTTTGGTATGCATTGTAGAATGGTCTCTATCTGTGATATCTTAGAGGGTGTTGTTGCCTCAAGGGTTGATCATATCCTATTGGCTCCATCCATCTTTGATTGCTCTGACCTTGATGCATAGTCCTGTTATAGCTTCCATTCCTTTCAACAAAAGTAGAACCAAACTCAAAGCGAGAGGGGTGAGAATTCATAGTAGCTATCAGAAATAAGAAGGGAAAACAAGAACAAATAAACAAGTAAGAGAAAAATATTTACAATAACCAATAATAAGGCACACGTTTGCAATTCCATGGCAACAGCGTCATTTTGAAGAACTGAAGATTGATGGTTTAGAAGTTATAATAAATTCTCGTTGCAAGTATAGTTTCTAAACCAAGCAATCAACCTTTCTTACAAACGTTTGGTTGACACAAGTAACAAATCCAGTAAAACTTATAAATAGAAGTATTCAAACCTCGGGTCATCTTCTCAAGGAATTACAGGGAAGTATGATTTATTATTGGTTATGGAAAATAGTGTTTTTGGGTTTTGAAAAGGTTTTGAATAGGAGAAATGGATTGCAGGGAATTAATAAATTAATAACTAAGAAATCTCTTGGCAAGGTATGAAAATTAGAAGTCCTATCCTAGTTATCCTTATCAATGGTGATGAGAATTATACTTTTGCTCCCACTAAGTCAACCTCTAACTATGAAGGTCAGTTAAGTGGACAAATTAATTTAATACCTAAACTCCTAGTCAACTCCTTAAGGAAAGACTAGAGTTATAAGAATCTAAATTAATCAGCAAAGATAATAATTATCAATCACGATGAGTTTGACAATTCAAGAGTCACCAATTAATCAACCAGAACCAAAAGGGGAAAATCTAAATTATTTATATAAATAGGAGAAAGCAATCATGAGTCTGAAATACCTCAATTTATATCAAATAAAGAAAATCTTAACATGAATGGTTCATAAGCCAAATAGGCAACATAAGTAATACAAGCATTAAAGTATGCGAAAATAAAAGAGAAATATAAAGTAGAAGGAATATTGAACCTGATGAAGAGTTGAAATTCTAAATCCTTTAAGAGGAATCCTAATCCTAGAACCTAAGAGAGAGGAGAGAATCTCTCTCTCTAAAAACTACATCTAAACAATGAAAAGTGAATAACTGGGATCCTCCTCCATGGATGCATTCCCCTCCCCTCACTTCATAACCTCTAATCTGTGCCTCTTGAACTTGGATCTGGGCCAAAAAGGGCTTCAGAAACCGCTGGGAGCGTGTTCTGTAATTTTTGGTGCGTGGCGTCTGTCATGCGTCCGCGTGGGTCACGCAGTCACGTCATCTGGAGTTTTCCTTATCACACGTTCGCTTCAATCATGCGTCTGCATCATCTGTGTTCTGCTTAAGGCGCGCGGCCGCGTCAGTTACGCATTCGCGTCGCTCCCTTTTCGTGCTGGGCATGCGGCCGCGTCTTCCATGCGTTCGCGTCGCTGCCAATTTCTTCGAAAACTCCATTTTGTGCTTTCCTTCCATTTTTGTATGTTTCCTTTCCATCCTTTAAGACATTCCTGCCTTAGAAGCTCTGTAACTACTCAACACACAAATGACGGCATCGAATGGTAATAAAGGGTAATTAAAATAATTATTTTTAAAGCATAGGAAACATGTATTTCACATATATCACATAATAAGGAAGGGAAAGTAAAACCATGAAATTTACATGAATAAGTAGGTGAAGGGTTGAATAAATCACTTAAATTGAGCACAATATATATCATAAAATATGGGTTTATCAATTATGCTAAGCCAGTGGTTTAACCACAGAGGCGGCTGAATCCAACCATGAAGGAGGTGGTACAGAAGGAGGTCACTAAATTACTAGAGGCTGGGATTATTTATCCTATTTCTGATAGCCCCTGTGTAAGCCCTGTCCAAGTCATCCCTAAGAAGGGTTGCATGACAGTGGTTCATAATGAAAAAAAGATGTGGTTCCTACAAGAACAGTTACAGGGTGGCGTATGTGTATTGATTACAGAAGGCTCAATACAGCTACCAGAAAGGATCATTTTCCTTTACCATTCATAGACCAGATGCTAGAAAGACTAGCAGGTCATGAATGCTACTTCTTCCTAGATGGATATTCAAGTTATAATCAAATTGCAGTAGACCCCCAGGAGCAAGAGAAAACAGCATTCACATGTCCATCCGGAGTATTTGCATACAGAAGGATGCCATTTGGTCTGTGCAATGCACCTGCAACCTTTCAAAGGTGCATGCTCTCTATTTTCTCTGATATGGTGGAATATTTTATGGAAGTCTTCATGGATGACTTTTCAGTATTTGGAGACTCATTTAGCTCCTGTCTTGACCATCTAGCACTTGTTCTAAAGAGGTGCCAAGAGACTAACCTAGTTTTAAACTGGGAAAAATGTCACTTTATGGTGACTGAAGGAATTGTCCTTGGACATAAAATTTTGAACAAGAGAATAGAGGTGGATCAAGCTAAGGTAGAGGTAATTGAAAAATTACCACCACCTGCCAATGTCAAGGTAATCAGAAGCTTTCTAGGGCATGCAGGATTCTATAAGAGGCTTATAAAAGATTTTTCAAAAATCGCCAAACCTCTGAGTAATCTGCTAGCTGCTGACACACCATTTATCTTTGATAAGGAGTGTCTGCAGGCGTTTGAGACTCTGAAAGCTAAGCTGGTCACAGCACCAGTCATCTCTGCACCAGACTGGACATTACCATTTGAACTAATGTGTGATGCCAGAGACTATGCCATTGGTGCAGTGTTGAGACAAAGGCATGACAAGCTTCTGCACGTTATTTATTATGCCAGTCGTGTTTTAAATGACACACAGAAGAACTACACAACCACAGAAAAAGAGTTACTTGCAGTGGTTTACGCCATTAATAAATTCAGATCCTATTTAGTAGGATCAAAAGTGATTGTGTATACTGACCATGCTGCTCTTAAATATCTACTCACAAAGCAGGATTCAAAACCCAGACTCATAAGATGGGTGTTGCTTCTGTAAGAATTTGATATAGAAATAAGAGACAGAAAAGGGACAGAGAACCAAGTAGCAGATCACCTGTCCCGAATAGAACCAGTAGAAGGGGCGTCACTCCCTATTACTGAGATCTCTGAAAACTTTTCACATGAGCAACTCTTTGTCATCTAGGAAGTACCATGGTTTGCAGACATTGCAAATTACAAGGCTGTGAGATTCATAACCAAAGAGTATAGTAGGCAGCAATCAAAGAAATTGATCACAGATGCAAAGTACTATCTTTGGGATGAACCATATGTCTTCAAGAGATGTGCAGACGGCGTAATCCGTAGATGTGTGCCTAAAGAAAAAGCACAGAAGATCCTATGGCATTGCCATGGATCGCAATATGGAGCACATTTTGGAAGTGAGCGAATAGCCACAAGAGTCCTCCAAAGTGGCTTCTACTGGCCTACTCTCTATAAAGACTCCCGAGTGTTTGTACTTAATTGTGACATTTGCCAAAGATCTGGCAATCTGCCTCATAGTTATGCCATGCCTCAACAAGGGATCTTGGAGATTGAGTTGTTTGATGTATGGGGCATTGACTTCATGGGGCCTTTCCCACCATCATACTCAAACACTTATATTCTGGTGGCAGTGGATTATGTATCCAAGTGGGTGGAATATATTGCAACACCCACTAATGATACTACGATAGTTTTGAAGTTCCTCTAGAAACACATCTTCAGCAGATTTGGTGTCCCTAGAGTACTAATTAGTGATGGGAGCACTCATTTCTGCAATAAACATCTTTACTCTGCTATGGTTCGATATGGAGTTAGCCACAGGGTGGCAACTCCATATCATCCACAGACAAATGGGCAAGCTGAAGTCTCTAATAGAGAACTTAAAAGAATCCTGGAATGGACTGTGATTAACTGGAGAAAGGATTGGGCAAGAAGCTTGGATGATGCTATGTGGGCATACAGAACAGTATTCAAGACTCCTATAGGGACCTCTCCATACCAGCTGGTGTATGGAAAAGCCTGTCACTTGCTAGTGGGACTGGAACATAAGGCCAACTAGGCAATAAACCTTGATGCCAAGTTAGCTGGAGAAAAATGATTGCTCCAGTTAAATGAGCTAGAGGAATTCAGACTCAATGCTTTCAAAAATACAAAAATTTACAAAGAGAAAGCAAAATGATGGCATGATAAGAAGCTGTCCTCTAGAGTCTTTGAGCCAGGGCAGAAAGTTCTACTGTTTAATTCTAGGCTCAAATTATTCCCCGGGAAATTGAAATCCCGGTGGAGAGGTCCATATGTGATTACAAGTGGGTCACCATATGGATACGTAGAGCTTCAGGATAATGACTCTGACAAAAAGTTCATTGTAAATGGACAAAGAGTCAAACATTATCTTGAAAGCAATTTTGAGCAAGAATGCTCAAAACTGAGACTTGATTAAAGCTCAGTAATAGTCCAGCTAAAGATAATAAAGAAGCGCTTGCTCGGAGGCAACCCAGCCATTAACAAAGCTTATTTGTTAATTGATGAGCGGATATTTTATACACTTTTTGGGGGTAATTTTATATAGATTTTAGAATGTTTTAATTAGTTTTTAAAAGAATTTTATTATTTTTTATGCAAAAATCATATTTCTGGTCTTTACTATGAGTTTGTGTTTTTTTCTGTGATTTCAGGTATTTTCTGGCTTAAATTGAGGGAGCTGAGCAAAAATCTGATTTAGGCTGAAAAAAGACTGCTGATGCTGTTAGATTCTGACCTCCCTGCACTCGGAATGGATTTTTGAGAGCTACAGGAGTCCATGGCGCAGTCTCAATTGGTCTAGAAAGTAGGCATCCAGGGCTTTCCAGCAATATATAATAGTCCATACTTTTTGCGAAGATAGACGACGTAAACTGGCGTTCAACGCCAGTTCCATGTTGTAGTCTGGCGTTCAGCGCCAGAAACAGGTTACAAGTTGGAGTTCAACGCCAAAAACACGTCACAACCTGGCGTTCAACTCCAGAAACAGCCCAAGCACGTGAGAAGCTTAAGTCTCAGCCCCAGCACACACCAAGTGAGCCCCAGAAGTGGATTTCTGCACCAATTATCTTAGTTTACTCATTTTTTGTAAACCTAGGTTACTAGTTTAGTATTTAAACAACTTTTAGAGACTTATTTTGTATCTCATGACATTTTTAGATCTGAATTTTATACTCTTTGACAGCATGAGTCTCTAAACTCCATTGTTGGGGGTGAGGAGCTCTACAGCGTCTCGATGAATTGATGCAATTATTTTTGTTTCCCATTCAAACATGCTTGTTCCTATCTAAGATGTTCATCTGCGCTTCACTATGAAGAAGGTGATGATCTGTGACACTCATCACCTTCCTCGATCCACGAACGTGTGCCTGACAACCACCTCCGTTTTACATCAGATTGAATGAGTATCTCTTATATTTCTTAATCAGAATCTTCATGGTATAAGTTAGAATTGATGGCGGCATTCATGAGAATCCGGAAAGTCTAAACCTTGTCTGTGGTATTCCGAGTAGGATTAAAGGATTGAATAGCTGTGACGAGCTTCAAACTCGCGATTGCTGGGCGTGATGACAAACGCAAAAGAATCAATGGATTCTATTCCGACATGATCGAGAACCAACAGCTGATTAGCCATGCTGTGACAGAGCATTTGGACCATTTTCACTGAGAGGATGGGAAGTAGCCATTGACAACGGTGACACCCTACATAGAGCTTGCCATGGAAGGAACTTTGCACTTTTGCATGAGAGGAATATTATGTTACAGGAATTCAGAAGACAAAGCATCTCCAAAACTCCAACATATTCTCCATTATTGAGTAACAATTACTTATTCCAAACACTTTTACTTTTTACAATTAAATCCAAATAACCTTATTGGTATCCTGACTAAGATTAATAAGATAACCATAGCTTGCTTCAAATCAACAATCTCTGTGGGATCGACCCTTACTCACGTAAGGTATTACTTGGACGACCCAGTGCACTTGCTGGTTAGTGGTACGAGTTGTGAAAAGTGTGATTTACAATTTCGTGCACCACGTTTTTGGCACCGTTTCCGGGGATTGTTCGAGTTTGAACAACTAAAGGTTTATTTTGTTGCTTAGATTAGGAATAATTTATTTTTGTTGTTATAGAGTCATTAAATTCTGAGGCCTTTATTTTCTTTTCTAAAAATTAAAAAAAAAATATTATTTTTCTTTATCAATTTTTAATTTTTTCGTGAGTTCAGTGTCTTGTTCTAAGTTTGGTGTCAATTGCATATCTTGTATTTTCCTTTAAATTTTTGAATTAGTGTTCTTTGTTTTTCCTTGATCTTCAAATTGTTCTTGTCAATTTTTCTTATTTGATCTTTGGTTTGTCTTGTTCTGTGTCTTTTCTTGTTTTTTCTTGTGCTTTTTCAAAACATTAGTTTTCAAAAAAATTTATTTTTATCTATAAAAATAATACATCTTTAAAACACGTTACATTTATAGCTCAGTTGGCTAGAGCGTTGGCTTATGTTCTTGGCAATTGGGTATCTTCTTTTTAAAACTTTTTCAAAAATAATTTTTCTTTGATTAATTCTTGTGCCAAACTTTAACTTTGGTGTTTTCTTGTAAATCTTTTTATAATTTTTGAAAATTTTATTGAGGTTTTCAAAAAAAATTTTAAGTTTGGTGTTCTTTCTTTTGTTCTTATTGTTCTTGTGAATCTTCAAAGTGTTCTTGAGTCTTCTTTGTGTTTTGATCTTGAAATTTTTTAGTTTGGTGTTCCTTGGTGTTTTCCCTCCAAAATTTTCGAAAACAAGGATCATTAGATCTAAAAATTTTAAGTCTTGTGTCTTTTGTGTGTTTTTCTCTTTCATCATAAAATTCAAAATTCAAAAAAAAAATATCTTTTCTAACTATCTTTTAGCAATTATTTCGAATTTTTTTTAGAAAAATTCAGATTTCAATTTAAAATTTTTCAAATCTTATCCTTTTAAGGTTTAAAAAAAGAAATAAATAAATAATAAAAAATAAAAAAGATCTTTTTCAAAAATATCATAACCACTTTCTCTCTACTCAATTTTTCGAAAATCTTCTCAAAACATTTTCAAATTTTTTTTATTTTTATTTTTTATTTCGTTTTTATTTTATCTTATTTTATTTTCTTTTATTATTTCGAAAATAAATTTTTATATATAAAAAAATAAATAATTTAAATCCACATTACCTCATTTACTCCAACATGGACCTAAGTGGAAATGAACAGTCCAGAAGGACTCTGGGGTCATATGCTAACCCCACTACTGCTTCATATGGGAGTAGTATCTATATATCCTCCATTGGAGTCAGTAGTTTTGAGTTGAATCCTCAGCTCATTATCATGGTGCAGCAAAGTTGCTAGTATTTCGGTCTTCCACAGGAAGAACCTACAGAGTTTCTGGCACAATTTTTACAAATTGCTGACACAGTACATGATAAGGAAGTAGATCAAGATGTCTACAGATTATTACTGTTCCCATTTTCTGTAAAAGACCAAGTTAAGAGGTGGTTAAATAACCAACCTAAAGACAGCATAAAGACACGGAAACAGCTATCAGAAAAATTCCTGAATCACTATTTTCCTCCAAAACGCATGACACAGCTAAGGCTAAGCATCCAAGGCTTCAAACAAGGAGATAATGAATCCCTTTATGATGCTTGGGAGAGATACAGAGAGATGCTAAGAAAATGCCCCTCTGAAATGTTTTCAGAATGGGTGCAATTAGACATCTTCTATTATGGTCTTACAGAGAAAGCTCAGATTTCTCTAGACCACTCAGCTGGTGGATCTATCCACATGAGAAAGACAATTGAAGAAGCTCAAGAGCTTATTGATACAGTTGCCAGAATCAGCACCTGTACCTAAGCAGTGAATCTTCCAATAAAGAAGAAGCTAAAACAGTAACTGCTGAACTCAGTCCTGCAGAACAAGTTACAGAATTCAATCAGCAATTGGATTTTCTAACAAAACAGTTAGCCGAATTCAAAGAGATATTAAAAGAAACAAGAATGGCTAATATGAATATGGAAGTGCAATTGAAGCAAGCAGAACAGCAGTTATCAAAACAAATAACAAAAGAATACCAAGTAGTTTAATTAAGAAGTGGGAAAACATTAAATACCTCACTTCAAGGTAGCAGGAAGCCAATGAATGAGCAAACTACCCAAAATCCATCTGAGGACAGTAAGAGCCCAGAGAGGAATAATTATGGCGCTCAAATGCCAGAAAATGGGTGAAAAGCTGGCGTTGAACGCCCAAACCATGCTCAGTCCTGGCGTTCAACCCTAGAAACAAGCAAGGAGTTGGCGTTGAACGCCCAAAGGGAGCACAGTTATGGCGTTCAGACGCCAGAAGCAGGTAACGAGCAGGCGTCTAACGCCACTCCAGCTTCCACCCCTGGCATTCAAATGCCAAGGAGGGATCAGACACATACTAGTGCTGATAATAACCCTTCTAAAAAGGCTTCTGATACGTAAAATTTTAATTTCACGTACAACCGGCATGTATACCGGATCGTATCAAGTAGTAAGACTCACTAAGAGTGAGGTCGATCCCACGAGGATTGGTAGATTAAGCAACTTTAGTTAAATGGTAGATCTAGTTAAGCGAACAAAATTTTGATTTCATGAGCATTTTGAGTTTTGTATATAATTGCAAGAATTTAAATGGCAAAGAATGTAAAGAACTAGAATATAGAAATAAAATGAAAGTAAATAACTGAATCTTAAGTTGCAAGAAACTTAAATGACATCAAAAATAAATGGCAAGAACTTAAAGGGTGCAGAAAATTAAAGAACATAAGAGTAAATAGCAAGAATTAAAAGAACAAAATGTAAATGACAAGAATAGTAAATTGGCAGAATGTAAAAGGGGCTTGGGTTATGGGTAATCAAACAACTAGAAGCAAAAGAAATAAGGAGTAATGATAGAGAGGATCATTAGGGATCAGAGATGTTAGTTTTCATGAATTGATGTTAGTCAAATCCTTCTCAATCATGGGTGTAGATCTATGGCAAGTGGGTGATTGAATCCCAATCTCTTGGTGATTCAATCTCTCTCAACATAACCAATTGCCACTCTCGTGATCTAATTGTTCATGAAAAGAGATGAAGCTCATATATTATCCAGCCACACAATCTCTATAATCTCAACCAAGGAGAGTTACATCTCACATACTAACCAAGGCATATTGATTAGAGAAATCATGAAAGGATGAACTCTAAACTGAATTATGTGGCTCATTCCTCAAACTCACCACATAATTCATATAGATTAACCCCTCTCTCGATGGTGGTTGAATCTGTGAAGATCAAGAGTTCCCTCTTTAAATCAACCACTAGAATTGAGGAGGAAAGATGGGTTCATCAATCCATTCCAACAAACAGAGCTCCTCCCCCTAATGAAAGTGGGGTTTAGTGAGTCATTGCTCCAATTCCAACAACAATTGCCATAAATCAAAATTAAACTAAATGTAAAGGAAGAAGAAGAAGAAGAATGAAATGCTTAAAGATTAAAAAAAATGAAGAAGAGAAGTTCCAAGATGAACCAAAATTAGCTCTCTGGGTCCCCTCTCGGAAGTACCAAAAGTGTTCTCAAATACAAGTGCTAAAAAGTGTAAAAATGTCTAAGTGTTAGAAAGTATTCCCCAAAAGTGTAAAAGTCCCCTACAAGTACATCAATCTCTTCTATTTATACTACTCTAAAACTCTTCAGAGATCTTCAATTTGGGTTAGCAATGTGGGCTTTCTCATTGTTGAATTCTTGGCTCAATTGGAGGTGTTGCTAGGCTTGGAAAGGAAGGGTTCATTCATCATGATTCTGGCCCATTGGCTTGGCGTTATTGGCACTAACTCCAGGCCAAATGCACGTTGGCAACGTGCAGGACAATTTCCTGGGCATGAAGTATGAGACTTGGGCGTTGCTAGCCCAAGTTGTTGCCAACAACTTGCTTTTCCTCTTCTTGGCCTTACTTTCATGCTAAATGTAGCCCAGAATTTTAGTGTCAACCTTCAGCTTCAATATGGACTATTATACATCATTGGAAAGCTCTTGATGTCTATTTTCTAATGCCACTGGAATCACCTCAATTGGACTTTCCTAGCTCAAGTTATGGTTCCTCAAAGAAGGTAAGGTCAAGCTGCCAAGTTGTTGTGAATAACGCACCCTCAACCCCAAGTTGGCAACGTGCCCGTGCATCACTCTCCCAAGGCAAGGACTTGGGGCTGGCGTTGTTGCAAAACACGCCCCCCTTGTGGCACGTTGGCAACGTGCTCGACCCACACCCCAAAGCCAATCTCTAGCTTTCTTGAATTTCACTTCATGTTCTTGTTTTTAGGGCCTAAAGATGACTCTGGTTTGGCTTCAATTTTGTGCTCCATCATAGACTATTATATATGGTTGGAAAGCTCTGAATGTCAGCTTTCCAATGCAACTGAAAGCACTTAATTTGGATCTCTGTAGCTCAACATATCTTCCATTGAAGAGGACATGGTCAGGCTGCCTTGTTGGAGTTGTTGTGAATAACGCCCATACATTTCAAGTTAGCAACGTGCACCATAATTTCCTGGCGTTGTTGTGAATAACTCCTTCTCTTTAGCACGTTAGCAACGTGCTCGAGCCCTTCTCAAGGCTCCATGCTTGCTTCCTGGCGTTGGCAACGTGCATGGCAAGGCCATTGGGCGTTGGCAACGTGTTTGGTGCGCTTGTGGGCGTTTGGAACTTGGTTGGCACGGCTGGTGGGCGTTGACAACGTGCATGGTGAGGCTTGGCGTTGGCAACTTGATTTTGGCGTTGGCAACGTTAGCAACTTGGTTGGCAAGGCTTGGCAACGTTAGCAACTTGGTTGGCAAGGCTTGGCAATGTTAGCAACTTGGTTGGCAAGGCTTGGCAACGTTAGCAACTTGGTTGGCAAGGCTTGGCAACGTTAGCAACTTGGTTGGCAAGGCTTGGCAACGTTAGCAACTTGGTTGGCAAGGCTTGGCAACGTTAGCAACTTGGTTGGCAAGGCTTTGCAACGTTAGCAACTTGGTTGGCAAGGCTTGGCAACGTTAGCAACTTGGTTGGCAAGGCTTGGCGTTGGCAACTTGATTTTGGCGTTGGCAACGTGAATGGTGAGGCCATTGGGCGTTGGCAACTTGGTTGGCACCAAGACTTGGTGCCTAGCCAAGCAACCATTCCTGGCGTTGTTGCCAAACACGCCAATGCTTCCTAGCTCCAACAACGTGCTCGAGCTCCTTTTGGTGCCAAAATTGCTTGTGTGTGGCGTTGGCAACGCCCTCCTCAAGTTAGCAACGTGCTTCACTTCATCCAGGGCCAAGCTTGTGTGTGGCGTTGCCTTCAACAACGCCCATGGTTCTTGGCGTTGGCAACGCCCTCGACACTCCTTCATGGCTCAAGTTCCTTGCTTGTGTGGGCGTTGGCAACTTGGTTCTAGAGTTGGCAACGCCAGCTCTTCCTCCAGGGCCAAGTTTGCTTGCTTGTGGCTTGTGTGTGGCGTTGGCAACGCCAGCTTCAAGTTGGCAACGCCAACTTTGCTTCCTCCAGGGCCAAGCTTGCCTTGCTTGTGTGTGGCGTTGGCAACGCCAGCTTCAAGTTGGCAACGCCAACTTTGCTTCCTCCAGGGCCAAGCTTGCCTTGCTTGTGTGTGGCGTTGGCAACGCCAGCTTCAAGTTGGCAACGCCAACTTTGCTTCCTCCAGGGCCAAGCTTGCCTTGTGTTGTGGCGTTGGCAACGTGGATCTCAAGTTGGCAACGCCAACTTTGCTCCTTGGTTGCCTCCAGGACCAAGCTCTTTGTGTGTGGGCGTTGTCCTCAATAACGCACACTATATCCAAGTTGGCAACGCCAACTTCATTTTCCTGGCGTTGGCAAGAATAACGCCCCTTGTATCCAAGTTGGCAACGCCAACTTCTTGCCCAGCTTGCATCATTCTTGCTTCCATGCTTCCTTGTTTCATCACCTATCATCAACAAGGGAAATAGCTTCAAAGTCTCACCAATTCATGCAATAAATTTCATGAGATTCATTCATACTCATTCATATATGCATTCCTTAAAGCATTTGCATGAATTTGGCTAGAATTAACATGTTCCTTGATATCATCATGCATGGAAACAAAACTCATAAAAGGACTTGTTTATTTAGAGAAAATGAGTGAAATTAAGCTAAAACTAACTAAACTAACTAACTAATAATGCAAATATGCATTTGCATCACAACACCAAACTTAAAGTATTGCTTGTCCTCAAGCAAAATATAAAGGACTTTGTCACAAGAATTTAAGATGTAAGACTTGAATGTTCTTCCAGAGAGTAATTTCTCATTGAGCATGTCATCCTCACTTGTGTGGTCATTAATTTATTGTAATTGAACACAACTATCCAACTTTTTCAATTAAAATGCTTGCTTCACTACTAAATTGGTTAACTTCACTATACTTCTTTCATACCTTAGCACATGATCCTTGAACCAATTTTTTTGCTTATTTCTTTTTCCTTCTTTTTTTCTTTTTTTTTTTTCAATTAAGCTCGAAATCTTGTCTTAAGGCGGCTCTTTAGCATAAGCTTTCAATCAACAATCCCGAACCAGTTGGTTCAAGTTGTTAAGTGTTGAGACACTCTTAAAGATTTACTCACTCAAGCCTCTTTCCTTAACACATTCAGTCACAGGCATATAACATTGAAATTTTGTTTGGATAGTGGTGTCCAGCACCTCTTTGGGTTGCTAAATGTTCTGTTATAGAGCTACTCTTGATTGTGGGTTTTTCAATCGATAATCCCGAGTTAGTTAACTCAAGTTACCGGGTGATGAAGCACCCCTCGGATTTACTAGCCCAAGTATGTCTCTTAACATCAATCACCACAGACACATATCCAAATTTTGTCATTGATGCCTAGCCTTTCATTCTTTGTACTCTATTTTCTTTATTGTCAAGGTTATTTGTGCTTTTACTGATAAAGTCCTTGTGATCCTTAACCAAACTAGTCTTGTATTAGCAAGCATTCTTTTGAATTTCTTGAACATTGCTTCTTTCACAATAAACATACTAGCAGTTTTCTCATAGGACAACATGATTCTTTTTAAGCTAGAATTCTCTCTGTTCTTGCATCAAACTACATCTTTTATTCCAATGACAAGTAAAAGTACTAAAGACAAGCAACCATTCCAAGTCTGTGAGTGGTGATGCATGGAATGGGCAACATAAAAGACAATGCTGACAATGCTTCATAAAGAAAATGCATCCTAGAAGGTATACCATATTTCAGACATACATCTTCTTTATTTAAAACATAAAGAAACATAAAGAAAAATAAAGGAACTTCACCACCTTTAGTCTTCATGTCCCTTTTCCTTTGCTTGATTCTCCTTGCTTTCCTTTGCCCTTTGGATCTTGTTTCTTTTTACTTCTTAACTCTCCTTGTTGCTTTGTTGTTGAATCCCCCTTTGGATCTTCTTTCTTTTTGCTTCTCTGTTCTCCTTGTTGCATTGTTGTTGCATTCCCTTCTTCTTGCCAAATTCCTGAGCTTATCATTGTCTCCTTTAGCCTCCGTTGATTAAATCTCACCCTTGCAAGCTCCTGCTCTTCAAATATCTTGCGAGCTTCATTAAAGGTTTTAATTTGTGGGTTGATCAATGGGGGTGTGGAACAGAGGTAACTGAGCTTTTCTTGGGTGCATATGTCATAATCAAGTCTGTCCTTATGCCTGGCTTCCCTGAACATTCTATTTTCATTGAAATCTCTGTAGAGTGTTTCATGTCTAGCATCCAACCTATGGAGAAGTTCTCTTTGCTGAGCTTGCTCCATCCTTAGTTGAGCTTGTTCTTGTATGACTTTCTCCATGGCTCTTTCATGTTCCAGAGTTGAATTTTTGATGGCTTCCTGCATCTTGGCATATTGTTCTTGTTGTAGCTCCATCATGTGTGTTTGGTATTCATTTTGTTGGTCCATCCATTGAACTTGAACCCCTCTTTGTTGATCCATCAATTGCCAAAGGTCCCTTTGTTGTTGAGCTTGTTCCTCTTGGCTTCTTTGAATGTGTGAATATTGCCCAGAAATCCCTTCCAAGGCGGCTTGGAGTTGGTTCATGTTCAAAGTGTGGGGTTCTTCCATTTCTTGAGGCTCCTCCTCTTGTCTTACTTCTTTCCTTTTCTTCCTTCTTGCTAAAGGTTGCCTTTCCAATTGGGTTGTGGTGATGAACTCCAACCTTTCTCGGGTGAGAGGCTTTCCAATAGAGACCAAATCAGTTTCTCCAAATTCTTCAAGAGGCACTCCAGCTTCTTCACATAGGCGCAGAATAGTACTAGGATATCCTAGCCAGCTGTCTTGTTTGACTTTTTGAGCTATGTCAATGATGTTCTTGGCTATAATGTCTCCAACATTGATTTCTCCTCCTTTCATTATACAATGGATCATTATTGCTCTATTCACGGTTACCTCAGAATTATTTGAAGTGGACATCAATGATCTCCTCACTATGTCATGCCATCCTTTTGCTTGAGGTATGAGATCACCTCTCCGAAGCTTGAGTGGTTGTCCATGTGAATCCAACACCCAATCCGTGCCTATTCTGCATAAGTCACTCACCACATCCACATATCTTGGGTTATTTTCAACCCTTTCTTCATAGCTAGCTCGTTTGAACTGTTTGTGCTTGACCCTTAGCACCCTATTGATGGTGTCTGGGCTAAAATCAACATCCACACCTCTTACATAGCTCATGTATGGTTCTTCATCATCATATTCTCTTATCACATTAGTGTAGAACTCATGGATGAGAAGCATGCTCACTTCTTGAGGTTGGTCACAGAGAAGCTCCCATCCCCTTTTTCTGATTATTTTTTGTATTTCAGGGTATTCATCTTTTTTTAGCTTGAATGGTAGCTCTGGAACAACATCTTTGCTTGACATCCAACTAAAGATCCGCTCATTGTGTTTGGATTTGAATCTTCTTTCATCAAATTCATCTTCTCTCATATCCCTTGATGATGAGGCCATTGAAATTCACTTGCAAGGGTTGAATCTTCCACACCAAACTTAGATGAATGCTTGTCCTCAAGCACAAGGAAAATGGTTGTGAATGGGAGAGATGTATGGCCACAACGTGACTTGGGTAGGCTAGAAAATGATGGTGAGGGGAATGGAGTGTTTCGGTTATGTGAGGAGGTGTGATGCTTCAAGAGTTTTGTTGGGTAAAGGTGAGGTTCATGGCTAGAATTTGTGAAACATGGAATAGGTTGGAGGTTGAGTGTGAGTTCGGGTACTTGAATGAGGTTATGGGTGTGGAAGAATGAGTGATGAAGAATGAGGTTTGATGAATGTGGTTGAAGTATTTAAAGTGAACTTTGGTGAGGATGCATGGTTTAAGGCTCGGTCATGGCATGGGAAGCATGCTTCCTTGTGCCCAATGCATGTTGAGTTGTTTTTCTCCATGCACAAAGTTCCAAACTCATGTGACTCCAATGCATCCGTGACCTTTCTTCCAAGATTCCCATCACTTCTTTTTTTCATTATATGCTTCCAAGATTCCCCATCACTTCTTTCTTTCTTTCCTGCAACAAAATTCCAAAAGCTTGAGATTCTTAAAGTGACATTAATAGCTAAAAGCTTATGATGATATTCCTATGCAAAATTGACTAAACTAACATTGAAATTTATGATTTGATTCCCTAATCTAATTTTTTCTAGCATTAGTAATGTAAGTAAAGACACCAAACTTAGTTTGTGACTAAGTGTTTTATGGAATTAATTCCAAAGATAGCCACATTAAACTTAGTATTTTACCTATATTACATGCTATTTCATGTTTTTTCCTTTTTTTTTATATAACTAAAATAGATGACAAACTTTCATAGCCTAGCATTTTCATGTATGTATGGACACCAAACTTAGTTTGTGGCTAAGTGTTGTAGAACACACATTTGCCATTACTTCAAGATTGGCCACACCAAACTTAGTGCCTTGCATACACCATGTACTAGTCTACTTGATCATTATTGGTTACTAAAATATGAAAATAAAAGACTCCCTGTGCATGGGTTGCCTCCCATGAAGCGCTTTGTTTATTGTCCTTAGCTTGACATTGCAACTTCTTTGCTCATGTTAAGAGTTGCACACTCTCTTCCTTGCTCCAAGGGCCACCAAAATAGTGCTTCACCCTATGTCCATTGGCTGTGAAGGTTTGTTTTGAGGATTCATCAAGCAATTCAACATAGCCATGAGGTGATACTTTGGTGATGGTGTATGGACCAGTCCATCTAGACCTCAGCTTCCCAGGGAAGATCTTCAATCTTGAATTGAATAACAACACCTTTTGGCCTGGTTCAAATGTTCTTTGAGAGATCCTCTTATCATGCCATCTCTTTGCTCTCTCCTTGTATATTTTGGCATTGTCATATGCCTCCAATCTGAACTCCTCAAGTTCATTGAGTTGTAGCAACCTCTTCTCTTCTGCTGCTTGAGCATCTAAATTCAGAAGTTTGGTGGCCCAAAAGGCCTTATGTTCAAGCTCCACAGGGAGATGGCATGCCTTTCCATACACCAGCTGAAATGGAGATTTTCCTATGGGTGTCTTGAAGGCTGTCCTATATGCCCAAAGTGCATCATCCAGCTTCCTAACCCAGTCCTTTCTTGTTGTTCCCACAGTCTTCTCCAAGATCCTTTTTAGCTCTCTGTTGGCAAGTTCAGCTTGCCCATTGGTTTGTGGGTGGTATGGTGTAGCCACTTTGTGAGTGACATCATATTTGTGGAGTAAAGAATTGAGTTGCTTGTTGCAAAAGTGGCTTCCCCCATCACTTATAAGTCCTTTGGGCACTCCAAATCTAGTGAAGATGTTCTTCTTGAGGAATTGCAAGACCACGTTGGTATCACATGTGGTGGTGGCTATTGCTTCTACCCATTTGGAGACATACTCTACTGCTACCAAGATGTATTTGAATGTGTAGGATGGAGGAAAAGGTCCCATAAAATCTATTCCCCATAGATCAAAGAGTTCCACTTCCAAAATGAACTTTTGAGGCATCTCATTTTTCTTTGACAAACCCCCTGTTCTTTGACACTCATTGCATTGGCTCACAAACTCCCTAGTATCCTTGAAGATTGAAGGCCAATAGAAACCACTTTGAAGGACCTTTGCAGCCGTTCTTTCAGCCCCAAAATGACCACCATAATTGGAGTTGTGACAATGCCATAGTATGTCCTTCATCTCATCCTCTGACACACATCTTCTTATCATACCATCTGGGCATCTTTTGAACAAGAATGGGTCATCCCAAAAGAAGAACTTAGCCTCATGCAACAGCTTCTTGACTTGTTGTTTTGTGTACTCTTGTGGAATGATTCTTCCTGCCTTGTAGTTGGCCATGTCTGCAAACCAAGGGACATGTTGAATGTGCAAGAGATGCTCATCTGGAAATTCTTCATTTATTGATGGAAAGTTGTCTTGGCATGCATCTTGTGGCACCCTTGATAAGTGGTCAGCAACTTGATTTTCATTGCCCTTTCTATCTTTGATCTCTATGTCAAACTCTTGTAGGAGTAGCACCCATCTGATTAGCCTTGGTTTGGCATCCTGTTTTGACATGAGATACTTAAGAGCAGCATGGTCAGTATACACTAAGACTTTGGATCCAATCAAATATTGTCTAAACTTATCAAAAGCATATACCACAGCTAGTAGCTCTTTCTCTGTTGTGGTGTAGTTCTTTTGAGCTTCATTCAACACCTTACTTGCATAGTAGATAACATGAAGCTTCTTTTCCTTCCTTTGCCCCAACACAGCGCCAATTGCAAGGTTGCTTGCATCACACATAAGTTCAAAAGGTAGTCCCCAAATTGGGGGTGTGATGATTGGTGCTGTGGTGAGCTTAGCCTTTAGAGTTTCAAAAGCATGCTTGCATTCATCATCAAAGATAAAAGGATTTTCTACCACCAACAAATTGCTTAGTGGCTTTGCTATTTTGGAAAAATCTTTGATGAATCTCCTATAAAATCCAGCATGTCCTAAGAAACTTCTAACAGCTTTCACACTAGTTGGCAAAGGAAGTTTTTCTATAATTTCTACTTTTGCCTTGTCAACTTCTATACCCTTTCTTGAAATTTTATGACCAAGAACAATGCCTTCGGGTACCATGAAATGGCATTTCTCCCAATTCAAAACTAAATTGGTTTCTTGGCACCTTTTCAAGACTAGGGTAAGATGACGCAAGCAAGTATTGAAGGAATCACCAAAAACAGAGAAATCATCCATAAAGACTTCAATAAATTTTTCTACCATGTCTGAGAAGATTGATAGCATGCACCTTTGAAAGGTAGCTGGGGCATTACACAGTCCAAATGGCATTCTCCTATATGCAAAGACTCCAAAGGGACAAGTAAAGGAAGTCTTCTCTTGATCCATGGGGTCAACCACAATCTGGTTATACCCAGAATATCCATCAAGAAAACAGTAATAAGCATGGCCAGCCAACCTCTCAAGCATCTGGTCAATGAAAGGTAGAGGAAAGTGATCTTTCCTTGTGGCATCATTCAACCTCCTATAGTCTATGCACATCCTCCACCCTGTCACTGTTCGTGTTGGGATAAGCTCATTCTTCTCATTCACAATGACAGTCATCCCCCCTTTCTTGGGTACTACTTGCATTGGACTGACCCATGGGCTGTCAGATATAGGGTAGATGATCCCAGCTTTACACAACTTCAGAACTTCCTTTTGAACAACCTCCTTCATTGTGGGATTCAATCTTCTTTGAGGTTGTACTACAGGTTTGGAATTCTCCTCCAAGAGTATCTTGTGCATGCATATGGCAGGGCTTATGCCCTTCAAGTCATCAATGGTCCACCCCAAAGCCTCTTTGTGAGCTCTCAAAACCACAAGGAGCTTTTCTTCTTCTTCTGCATTCAATGTGGAATTGATGATCACTGGGAAGCTTTCTTTCTCACCAAGGAACGCATATTTAAGATGAGGGGGTAGTGGTTTCAACTCTTGTTGTGGTGCCTCTTCTTTGGTAGCTTCACTTGGTTCCTTTGATGCTTCCAATTTGTTCTCTTCTTGTCCCTTGATGTTATGGACTTCCTCATGTTGCATTTGATGGTTTGTGTCAAGTACTTCTTCAACCAAAGAGTCCACTACATCAATTCTCATGCAATTTTCTTTCTCAACAGGGTGTTGCATTGCTTTGAAGACATTTATGGTCATTTGTTCATCATGCACCCTGAAGATCATCTCTCCCTTTTCCACATCAATGATTGTTCTAGCTGTAGCCAAAAAGGGTCTACCAAGAATGACTGAATTATTCCCCTCTTCATCCATGTCTAGGACCACAAAATCAGCTGGAAATATGAAGTTTCCCACCTTCACCAAGAGGTTCTCAACTACTCCATTTGGTACTTTGATGGATCTGTCAGCAAGTTGAGGTGACATCCTTGTGGGTTTGAGCTCTTCAATCATCATTTTCTTCATCATGGTGAGGGGCATTAAGTTAATGCTTGCTCCCAGGTCACAAAGTGATTTGTCAACAGCCATGCTCCCAATCGTGCAAGGTATGAGAAAGCTGCCAGGGTCTTTGAGTTTTGGAGGTAACCCTTGTTGAATGATGGCACTACACTCTTGATTGAGAACCACGGTTTCTTTTTCTTGCCAACTTCTCTTCTTGGTGATCAATTCCTTAAGAAACTTTGCATATAATGGCATTTGTTCTAGAGCTTCTGCCAATGGGATGTTGATTTCAAGTTTCTTGAAGATCTCTAAGAACCTTGGGAATTGTTGGTCCTTTGCTCCTTTGTGTATCCTAGTTGGGTATGGAAGCTTGGGTACATAAGCTTTTACCCCTTCTTGTTGTGGATTCACATTCCCATTGCAATCACGGTTGCTTCCTTGTCCAGGTGGGTTGCTTTGTGGCTTGACAACTTCTTTGCCTTTGTTAGATGTTGAACCCTTTTCTTCATCTTTCCTTTCCACATGTACTTCCACTATGTCTTGCTCCTTGGGTTTTATTGCTTCTTTGTTTGAACTTTCACCAACTACCTTGCCACTCCTTAACTGCAAAGCCTTACATTCTTCTCTTGGGTTGGGTATTGTGTCACTTGGGAGAATATTGGTTGGTTTCTCGGCTTGTTTGGCCAATTGTCCCACTTGTCTCTCAATGTTCTTCATAGTGACCGCTTGTTCTTGTTGTCCCTTAGCTAAAGCTTGAGTGGTTTGAGCAAGTGCTTGCAAGGTTGCTTCCAGACTTGAGATTCTGGCCTCATGATGGTCAATGGGAGGTATGATGGGGGTTGATTGTTGTTGGAAGTTGTTGGTTGGATTAGTGTGGTAGTTTTGTGAGTTGGATGATGGCGCAGAGAAGTTATTTTGGTGAATTTGTGAGTTATGATGGGGGTGTTGATATGTGTTTTATGTTTTTCTATATTGGTTAGTGTTGTTGGTATGGTGATTTTGGTTGTTTGTGGTACGGGTGTGATTGTGGTTGTTGTTCTTTTGCCAATGGTTTTCTCCCCACTTTAAATTGGGATGATTCTTCCAAGATGAGTTGTATGTATCACCATGGAATTCCTCCTGAGAATTTGAAGTATTCTGCATGTATTGAACTTGTTCTTGTGGTTGTTCAACCGTGGTCCCTTCACCTTGGCCCCATTCAAGTGATGGTTGATTTGTTGTGTTCACTGATGCAAGTTGCATACCATCCATTCTCTTTGTTATCATCTCCATTTGTTGTTGGATTTGTTGGTGCATTAACTTGTTTTGTGCCAAGATAGCATCAACACCTTCAAGCTCCATTACACCTTTCTTTGGGGTCGGATTATGCTGCCTCTCTGATGAGTAATAATATTGATTGTTTGCCACAATCTCAATGAGGTCTTGAGCCTCCTCAGCAGTTTTCATCATGTTGAGTGATCCTCCTGATGAGTAATCTAGTCCCTTCCTTGCTTCTGGATTTAGGCCTTCATAGAAGTTTTGGAGTTTGACCCAATCACTAAACATGTCAGGTGGGCATCTTCTCATTAGTGCCTTGTACCTTTCCCAGGCTTCATATAATGACTCCCCATCCATTTGCCTAAAAGTCTGAACCTCTGTCTTCAACTTGATGATCTTTTGAGGTGGGTAGAACTTTGCTAGAAATCTTCTCATCACTTCATTCCAATCATTGAGGCTTTCCTTGGGGAATGACTCTAGCCATTGAGTGGCTTTATCCCTCAAAGAGAATGGGAATAGCAACAACTTGTAGACATCTGGATGCACTCCATTTGTCTTCACAGTATTGCATATCCTCAGAAAAACAGATAGATGTTGATTTGGGTCTTCAAGAGGTCCCCCTCCATAAGAGCAATTGTTCTGTACCAAAGTGATGAGCTGAGGTTTCAACTCAAAGTTATTGGCCTGAACGGTTGGAGTGGCAATGCTGCTCCCACAATGTCTTGGATCAGGGATGGTATACGAAGATAACACCCTTCTAGCGTGTCCACCATTATTGTTGACCCCTCCAGGAGGATTTTGTATCTCATCCTCCATGACTTGGTCTTCTCCCTCTGATTCCTCTGACTCCTCTTCACCAACTATGAACTTTCATCTTTCTGCTCTCCTTATCCTTCGGAGGGTTCTCTCGTCCTCAATATTACGTCTACTAGCTCCTGACATACACAAACAAAACCAAACTCACAAGTGAGACACTCTAGAACTAGAGTGAAATTGGGGTTAGTGAAACAAAATATCAAACAGTTAGTGGGCTTAACAAGAATACTAAAGAAAAATGCTTAATCTAAATCACCGTTCACCTAATCATTGTCAATCTTTCCAATCCCCGGCAACGGCGCCAAAAACTTGATACGTAAAATTTTAATTTCACGTACAACCGGCAAGTATACCGGATCGTATCAAGTAGTAAGACTCACTAAGAGTGAGGTCGATCCCACGAGGATTGGTAGATTAAGCAACTTTAGTTAAATGGTAGATCTAGTTAAGCGAACAAAATTTTGATTTCATGAGCATTTTGAGTTTGTATATAATTGCAAGAATTTAAATGGCAAAGAATGTAAAGAACTAGAATATAGAAATAAAATGAAAGTAAATAACTGAATCTTAAGTTGCAAGAAACTTAAATGACATCAAAAATAAATGGCAAGAACTTAAAGGGTGCAGAAAATTAAAGAACATAAGAGTAAATAGCAAGAATTAAAAGAACAAAATGTAAATGACAAGAATAGTAAATTGGCAGAATGTAAAAGGGGCTTGGGTTATGGGTAATCAAACAACTAGAAGCAAAAGAAATAAGGAGTAATGATAGAGAGGATCATTAGGGATCAGAGATGTTAGTTTTCATGAATTGATGTTAGTCAAATCCTTCTCAATCATGGGTGTAGATCTATGGCAAGTGGGTGATTGAATCCCAATCTCTTGGTGATTCAATCTCTCTCAACATAACCAATTGCCACTCTCGTGATCTAATTGTTCATGAAAAGAGATGAAGCTCATATATTATCCAGCCACACAATCTCTATAATCTCAACCAAGGAGAGTTACATCTCACATACTAACCAAGGCATATTGATTAGAGAAATCATGAAAGGATGAACTCTAAACTGAATTATGTGGCTCATTCCTCAAACTCACCACATAATTCATATAGATTAACCCCTCTCTCGATGGTGGTTGAATCTGTGAAGATCAAGAGTTCCCTCTTTAAATCAACCACTAGAATTGAGGAGGAAAGATGGGTTCATCAATCCATTCCAACAAACAGAGCTCCTCCCCCTAATGAAAGTGGGGTTTAGTGAGTCATTGCTCCAATTCCAACAACAATTGCCATAAATCAAAATTAAACTAAATGTAAAGGAAGAAGAAGAAGAAGAATGAAATGCTTAAAGATTAAAAAAAATGAAGAAGAGAAGTTCCAAGATGAACCAAAATTAGCTCTCTGGGTCCCCTCTCGGAAGTACCAAAAGTGTTCTCAAATACAAGTGCTAAAAAGTGTAAAAATGTCTAAGTGTTAGAAAGTATTCCCCAAAAGTGTAAAAGTCCCCTACAAGTACATCAATCTCTTCTATTTATACTACTCTAAAACTCTTCAGAGATCTTCAATTTGGGTTAGCAATGTGGGCTTTCTCATTGTTGAATTCTTGGCTCAATTGGAGGTGTTGCTAGGCTTGGAAAGGAAGGGTTCATTCATCATGATTCTGGCCCATTGGCTTGGCGTTATTGGCACTAACTCCAGGCCAAATGCACGTTGGCAACGTGCAGGATAATTTCCTGGGCATGAAGTATGAGACTTGGGCGTTGCTAGCCCAAGTTGTTGCCAACAACTTGCTTTTCCTCTTCTTGGCCTTACTTTCATGCTAAATGTAGCCCAGAATTTGAGTGTCAACCTTCAGCTTCAATATGGACTATTATACATCATTGGAAAGCTCTTGATGTCTATTTTCTAATGCCACTGGAATCACCTCAATTGGACTTTCCTAGCTCAAGTTATGGTTCCTCAAAGAAGGTAAGGTCAAGCTGCCAAGTTGTTGTGAATAACGCACCCTCAACCCCAAGTTGGCAACGTGCCCGTGCATCACTCTCCCAAGGCAAGGACTTGGGGCTGGCGTTGTTGCAAAACACGCCCCCCTTGTGGCACGTTGGCAACGTGCTCGACCCACACCCCAAAGCCAATCTCTAGCTTTCTTGAATTTCACTTCATGTTCTTGGTTTTAGGGCCTAAAGATGACTCTGGTTTGGCTTCAATTTTGTGCTCCATCATAGACTATTATATATGGTTGGAAAGCTCTGAATGTCAGCTTTCCAATGCAACTGGAAGCACTCAATTTGGATCTCTGTAGCTCAAGATATCTTCCATTGAAGAGGACATGGTCAGGCTGCCTTGTTGGAGTTGTTGTGAATAACGCCCATACATTTCAAGTTAGCAACGTGCACCATAATTTCCTGGCGTTGTTGTGAATAACTCCTTCTCTTTAGCACGTTAGCAACGTGCTCGAGCCCTTCTCAAGGCTCCATGCTTGCTTCCTGGCGTTGGCAATGTGCATGGCAAGGCCATTGGGCGTTGGCAACGTGTTTGGTGCGCTTGTGGGCGTTTGGAACTTGGTTGGCACGGCTGGTGGGCGTTGACAACGTGCATGGTGAGGCTTGGCGTTGGCAACTTGATTTTGGCGTTGGCAACGTTAGCAACTTGGTTGGCAAGGCTTGGCAACGTTAGCAACTTGGTTGGCAAGGCTTGGCAACGTTAGCAACTTGGTTGGCAAGGCTTGGCAACGTTAGCAACTTGGTTGGCAAGGCTTGGCAACGTTAGCAACTTGGTTGGCAAGGCTTGGCAACGTTAGCAACTTGGTTGGCAAGGCTTGGCAACGTTAGCAACTTGGTTGGCAAGGCTTGGCGTTGGCAACTTGATTTTGGCGTTGGCAACGTGAATGGTGAGGCCATTGGGCGTTGGCAACTTGGTTGGCACCAAGACTTGGTGCCTAGCCAAGCAACCATTCCTGGCGTTGTTGCCAAACACGCCAATGCTTCCTAGCTCCAACAACGTGCTCGAGCTCCTTTTGGTGCCAAAATTTCTTGTGTGTGGCGTTGGCAACGCCCTCCTCAAGTTAGCAACGTGCTTCACTTCATCCAGGGCCAAGCTTGTGTGTGGCGTTGCCTTCAACAACGCCCATGGTTCTTGGCGTTGGCAACGCCCTCGACACTCCTTCATGGCTCAAGTTCCTTGCTTGTGTGGGCGTTGGCAACTTGGTTCTAGAGTTGGCAACGCCAGCTCTTCCTCCAGGGCCAAGTTTGCTTGCTTGTGGCTTGTGTGTGGCGTTGGCAACGCCAGCTTCAAGTTGGCAACGCCAACTTTGCTTCCTCCAGGGCCAAGCTTGCCTTGCTTGTGTATGGCGTTGGCAACGCCAGCTTCAAGTTGGCAACGCCAACTTTGCTTCCTCCAGGGCCAAGCTTGCCTTGTGTTGTGGCGTTGGCAACGTGGATCTCAAGTTGGCAACGCCAACTTTGCTCCTTGGTTGCCTCCAGGACCAAGCTCTTTGTGTGTGGGCGTTGTCCTCAATAACGCACACTATATCCAAGTTGGCAACGCCAACTTCATTTTCCTGGCGTTGGCAAGAATAACGCCCCTTGTATCCAAGTTGGCAACGCCAACTTCTTGCCCAGCTTGCATCATTCTTGTTTCCATGCTTCCTTGTTTCATCACCTATCATCAACAAGGGAAATAGCTTCAAAGTCTCACCAATTCATGCAATAAATTTCATGAGATTCATTCATACTCATTCATATATGCATTCCTTAAAGCATTTGCATGAATTTGGCTAGAATTAACATGTTCCTTGATATCATCATGCATGGAAACAAAACTCATAAAAGGACTTGTTTATTTAGAGAAAATGAGTGAAATTAAGCTAAAATTAACTAAACTAACTAACTAATAATGCAAATATGCATTTGCATCAGCTTCCCAACCCACATCTGTAGGCAAAAAACCTGTAGCAACTAAGGTTGAGGAATACAAAGCCAAAATGCCTTATCCTCAGAAACTCTGCCAAGCGAAACAGGATAAGAAATTTTCCCACTTTGCAGACTATCTCAGGACTCTTGAAATAAAGATTTCATTTGCAGAGGCACTTAAGCAAATACCCTCTTATGCTAAGTTCATGAAAGAGATCTTAAGTCATAAGAAGGATTGGAGGGAAACTAAAAAAGTTTACCTCACTGAAGAATGCAGTGCAGTCATTCTGAAAAGCTTACCTGAGAAGCTTAAAGATCCGGAAAGCTTTATGATACCATGCACATTAGAAGGTACTTGTACCAAGCAAGCTCTATGTGATCTTGGGGCAAGTATTAACCTAATACCTGCAGCCACTATCAAAAAGCTTGGGTTGATTGATGAAGTTAAACCAACCCGGATATGTCTCCAACTTGCTGATGGCTCCATTAAATACCCATCAGGCGTGATTGAAGACATGATTGACAAGGTTGGGCCATTTGCTTTTCCCACTGACTTTGTGGTGCTAGAAATGGAGGAGCATATGAGTGCAACTCTCATTCTGGGAAGACCTTTCCTAGCAACTGGCCGAACCCTTATTGATGTTTAAAAAGGGGAAGTAACCCTGAGAGTCAATGAGGATGAGTTCAAGTTTAATGTTGTCAAAGCCATGCAGCATCCAGACACCCAAAATGACTGCATGAGCGCTGATATTATTGACTCTCTGGTAAAAGAAGTCAATATGGCTAAGAGTCTCGAATCAGAGCTAGAGGATATCTTTAAAGATGTCCAGCATGATCTAGAGGAATCAGAGAGAATAATAGAACCTCTGAAAATCCCTCAAGAAGAGGAGAAACCTCCCAAACCGAGCTCAAACCATTACCATCATCCCTGAAATATGCATTTCTGGGAGAAGGTAATACCTTTCCTGTAATCATAAGCTCTACCTTAGAGTTACAGGAAGAGGAAGCTCTAATTCAAGTGCTAAAGACACACAAGACAGCTCTTGGGTGGTCCATCAGGGATCTTAAGGGCATTAGCCCAGCCAGATTCATGCACAAGCTTTTATTGGAGGGTGACACTAAGCCAGTGGTTCAACCACAAAGGCGGCTGAATCCAGCCATGAAGGAGGTGGTGCAGAAAGAGGTGACTAAATTACTAGAGGCTGGGATTATTTATCCTATTTCTCATAGCCCCTGGGTAAGTCCTGTCCAAGTCGACCCTAAGAAGGGTGGCATGACAGTGGTTCATAATGAAAAAAATGAACTGGTTCCTACAAGAACAGTTACAGGGTGGCGTATGTGTATTGATTATAGAAGGCTCAATACATCCACCAGAAAGGATCATTTTCCTTTACCATTCATAGACCAGATGCTAGAAAGACTAGCAGGGCATGAATACTACTGCTTCCTGGATGGATATTCAGGTTATAATCAAATTGCAGTAGATCCCCAGGATCAAGAGAAAATAGCATTCACATGTCCATCTGGAGTATTTGCATACAGAAGGATGCCATTTGGTCTGTGCAATGCACCTGTAACCTTTCAAAGGTGCATGCTCTCAATTTTCTCTGATATGGTAAAAAAATTTCTAGAAGTCTTCATGGATGACTTTTCAGTATTTGAGACTCATTCAGTTCCTGTCTTGACCATCTAGCACTTGTTCTAAAGAGGTGCCAAGAGACTAACCTGGTTTTAAACTGGGAGAAATGTCACTTTATGGTGACTGAAGGAATTGTCCTTGGGCACAAAATTTCGAACAAGAGAATAGAGGTGGATCAGGCTAAGGTAGAGGTAATTGAAAAATTACCACCACCTGCCAATGTTAAGGCAATCAGAAGCTTTCTGGGGCATGCAGGATTTTATAGGAGGTTTATAAAAGATTTTTCAAAAATCGCCAAACCTTTAAGTAATCTGCTAGCTGCTGACACGCCATTTATCTTTGATAAGGAGTGTCTGTAAGAATTTGAGACTCTGAAAGCTAAATTGGTCACAGCACCAATCATCTCTGCACCAAACTGGACATTACCATTTGAACTGATGTGTGATGCCTGTGACCATGCCATTGGTGCAGTGTTGGGACAGAGGCAAGACATGCTTCTACACGTCATTTACTATGCCAGTCGTGTTTTAAATGACACACAAAAGAACTACACAACCACAGAAAAAGAGCTACTTGCAGTGGTTTACGCCATTGACAAGTTCAGATCCTATTTAGTAGGATCAAAAGTGATTGTGTACACTGACCATGCTGCTCTTAAATATCTACTCACAAAGCAGGATTCAAAACCCAGACTCATAAGATGGGTGTGGCTTCTGCAAGAGTTTGATATAGAAATAAGAGACAGAAAAGGGACAGAGAATCAAGTAGCAGATCACCTGTCCCGAATAGAACCAGTAGAAGGGGCGTCCCTCCCTCTTACTGAGATCTCTGAAAACTTTCTGGATGAGCAAATCTTTGCCATCCAGAAAGTGCCATGGTTTACAGACATTGCAAACTACAAGGCATTGAGATTCATACCCATAGAGTACAGTAGGCAGCAATCAAAGAAATTGATCACAAATGCAAAGTACTATCTTTGGGATGAACCAAATCTCTTCAAGAGATGTGTAGATGGAGTAATCCGTAGACGTGTGCCTAAAGAAGAAGCACAGAAGATCCTCTGGCACTGCCATGGATCACAGTATGGAGGACATTTTGGAAGTGAGCGAACAGCCACAAGAGTCCTCCAATGTGGCTTCTACTGGCCTACTCTCTATAAAGACTCCCGAGTGTTTGTACTTAACTGTGACAGTTGCCAAAGATCTGGCAATCTGCCTCACAGTTATGCCATGCCTCAACAAGGGATCTTGGAGATTGAGTTGTTTGATGTATGGGGTATTGACTTCATGGGGCCATTCCCACCAGCATACTCAAACACTTATATTCTGGTAGCAGTGGATTATGTATCCAAATGGGTAGAAGTTATAGCAACACCCACTAATGAAACTAAGACAGTATTAAAATTCCTCCAGAAACACATCTTCAGCAGATTTAGTACCCCTAGAGTATTAATCAGGGATGGGGGCACTCATTTCTGCAATAAACAGTTTTACTCTGCTTTGGTTTGTTATGGAGTTAGCCATAGGGTGGCCACTCCATATCATCCACAGACAAATGGGCAAGCTGAAGTCTCAAATAGAGAACTTAAAAGAATCCTGGAACGGATTGTGATTAACCGTAGAAGGGATTGGGCAAGAATCTTGGATGATACTCTGTGGGCATACAGAACAGCATTCAAGACCCCTATAGAGACCTCTCCATACCAGCTTGTGTATGGAAAGGCATGTCACTTGCCAGTGGAACTGGAACATAAGGCCTACTGGGCAACCAGATTCCTAAACCTTGATGCCAAGTTAGCTGGAGAAAAACGATTGCTCCAGTTAAATGAGCTAGAGGAATTTAGACTCAATGCTTTCGAGAATGCAAAAAATTTACAAAGAGAAAGCAAAAAGATGGCATGATAAGAAATTGTCATCTAGAGTCCTTGAGCCATGGCAGAAAGTTCTGCTATTTAATTCTAGGCTCAGATTATTCCCCGGGAAATTGAAGTCCCGATGGAGAGGACCATATGTGATTACAAGTGTGTCACCATATGGATACGTAGAACTCCAGGATAATGATTCTAACAAAAAGTTCATTGTTAATGAACAAAGAGTCAAACATTATCTTGACATCAATTTTGAGCAAGAATGCTCAAAACTGAGACTTAACTAAAGCTCAGTAATAGTCCAGCTAAAGACAATAAAGAAGCGCTTGCTGGGAGGCAACCCAGCCATTTACAAAGTTTATTTGTTAATTAATTGATTTTTACAGGTATATGTCAAGTATCTTCAAGGTAAAATAGCAACTGCTTAAGTTCACAGAGTTACAGAAGGATTCAGAGGATAAAACAGCAAATAAAGGAAGCTCACTGGACTATTACTGAGCTTTAGTATGTTTTTAGTATATTTGGTTTAGTTTTTAGTATATTTTTATTAGTTTTTAGTTAAAATTCACTTTTCTGGACTTCACTATGAGTTTGTGTGTTTTTCTGTGATTTCAGGTATTTTCTGCCTGAAATTGAGGGACCTGAGCAAAAATCTGATTCAGAGACTAAAAAGGACTGCAGATGCTGTTGGATTCTGACCTCCCTGCACTCAAAGTGGATTTTCTGGAGCTACAGAAGCCCAATTGGCTCGCTCTCAACGGCGTTGGAAAGTAGACATCCTGGGCATAAAAGCTGGCGTTTAACTCCAAGAAGAGTCTCTACACGAAAATGCTTCAATGCTCAGCCCAAGCACACACCAAGTGGGCCCGGAAGTGGATTTTTATGTCATTTACTCATCTTTGTAAACCTTAGGCTACTAGTTTTCTATAAGTAGGACCTTTAACTATTGTATTATCATCTTGGTTTTTCTGGTTCCCTCTCTAGGGCCGAAGCCAATGATCACTTTTGTTCTTATGTATTTTCAACGGTGGAGTTTCTACACACCATAGATTAAGGTGTGGAGCTTTGCTGTACCTCGAGTATTAATGCAATTACTATTGTTCTTCTATTCAATTCCACTTGTTCTTGTTCCAAGATATCACTTGTTCTTCAACTTGATGAATGTGATGATCCGTGACACTCATCATCATTCTCACCTATGAACGTGTGACTGACAACCACCTCCGTTCTACCTTAGATTGGGTGAATATCTCTTGGATTCCTGATACACGATGCATGGTTGATCGCCTGACAACCGAGCACTCGCCTGACAACCGAGCCAGCCATTCCGTGAGATCAGAGTCTTCGTGGTATAGGCAAGAACTGATGGCGGCATTCAAGAGAATCCGGAAGGTCTAACCTTGTCTGTGGTATTCTGAGTAGGATTCAATGATTGAATGACTGTGACGTGCTTCAAACTCCTGAGGGCGGGGCGTTAGTGACAGACGCAAAAGAATCACTGGATTCTATTCCGGCCTGATTGAGAACCGACAGATGGATAGCCGTGCCGTGACAGGGTGCGTTGAACATTTCCACTGAGAGGATGGGAGGTAGCCACTGACAACGGTGAAACCCTTGCATAAGCTTGCCATGGAAAGGAGTAAGAAGGATTGGATGAAGACAGTAGGAAAGCAGAGAGACGGAAGGGACCAAGCATCTTCATACGCTTATCTGAAATTCCTACCAATGAATTACATAAGTATCTCTATCTTTATCTTTATGTTTTATTCATCATCTATTCCCATTTGAGTCTGCCTGACTAAGATTTACAAGGTGACCATAGCTTGCTTCATACCAACAATCTCCGTGGGATCGACCCTTACTCGCGTAAGGTTTATTACTTGGACGACCCAGTGCACTTGCTGGTTAGTTGTGCGGAGTTGTGATAAAGAGTGAGATTGCAATGAGCGTACCATGTTGATGGCGCCATTGATGATCACAATTTCGTGCACCAAGTTTTTGGCGCCGTTGCCGGGGATTGTTTCGTGTATGGACAACTGACGGTTCATCTTGTTGCTTTGATTAGGTATTTTTCAGAATTCTTAAGAATGAGTTCTAGAGTTTCATGATGATCTGTTGAAATCTGGCTGGCTGAGAAGCCATGTCTAATCTTATTGGACCGAGGTTTCAACTGATCATCACAAGAGCTTATTGATCTCTATCAATCTTGCTAAGGCTTGGCTGGCCATTGGCCATGTCTAGTGTTTTGGACCGAAGCTTTCTTTGAAAGCTTGGCTGGCTGTGAAGCCATGTCTAATTCCTGGACCGGAGTCTTAGACTAGCATTGCAATGATTCCTGGAATCCAAATTAAGAATTCTGAAACCTTTATTTTCTATTTCCATATAATTTTCGAAAAATCCAAAAAAATTTTCAAAATCATAAAAAAACCAAAAATATTTTATGTTTCTTGTTAGAGTCTAGTGTCTAATTTTAAGTTTGGTGTCTTGCATGCATTGTCTATTTGATCTTGGTTCTATTTTCAAGTCAATAGTACAGGGAACTGAAGATTCAGAACATGCAGCAGAGGAATTACACAGAAAAAGCTGGGCGTTCAAAACGCCCAGTGAAGAAGGACAGACTGGCGTTTAAACGCCAGCCAGGGTGCCTGGTTGGGCGTTTAACACCCAAAAAGGTAGTGCATTGGGCGTTAAACGCCAGAATGTGCACCATTCTGGGCGTTTAACGCCAGGATGGCACAAGGGGGAGGATTTTGTTTTCAAATCAATTTTTTTTAAGTTTTCAAAAGTTTTTCAAAATCAAATCTTTTTCAAAATCAATTTATTTCCTTTTTCAAAGATACTTGCTAACAATTAATGATTTGATTGAACATTTCAAGTATGTTGCCTTTTCTGTTGAGAAAGGTTTAATGTTTGAATCATATCTTTTCTTGTTAGGCAAGTCATTAATTTTTAAAATCAAATCTTTTTAAAACTGTTTTCAAATCATATCTTTTCAATCATATCTTTTAAAACCATAACTTTTCAATCATATCTTTTTAATCACATTGTTTTCAAAATAATCCTCAATCATATCTTTTTAAATTCTAATTTCAAAATTTTTTTTTCAAAAATTACTTGATTTCTTTCCCACTCTTGATTTTCGAAAATCAAGTAAAGTTTTTCAAAATGTTTTTAAAATCTTTTTAATTAATTTTCGAAAAATTTCCTCATCTCTTCTTACATCCTTCTATTTATGGAGCACCACTCCTCCTCAATGCACAATTCGAACTCTATCTGACTAAGTTCGAAGTCTTCTCCTTCTTCCTTCTATTTTTTTTCTTCTCTGACACCTCAAGAAATCTCTATACTGTGACATAGAGGATTCCACATTTTCTTGTTCTCTTCTCTTTCATATGAGCAGGAACAAAGATAAAAGCATTCTTGTTGAAGCTGACCCTGAACCTGAAAGGACCTTGAAGCGAAAGCTAAGAGAAGCTAAGGCACAACTCTCTGCAGAGGACCTAACAGAAATCTTCAAAGAAGAAGACATGGCAGCCGAAAACAACAACAATGCAAACAATGCAAGGAAGGTGCTGGGTGACTTTACTGCACCTACTCCCGACTTCTATGGGAGAAGCATCTCTATCCCTGCCATTGGAGCAAACAACTTTGAGCTTAAGCCTCAATTAGTTTCTCTAATGCAATAGAATTGCAAGTTCCATGGACTTCCATTGGAAGATCCTCATCAGTTCTTAGCTGAATTCTTGCAAATCTGTGACACTGTCAAGACTAATGGGGTTGACCCTGAGGTCTACAGACTTATGCTATTCCCTTTTGCTGTAAGAGACAGAGCTAGGACATGGTTGGACTCACAACCTAAAGAAAGCCTGGACTCATGGGAAAAGCTAGTCAATGCCTTCTTGGCAAAGTTCTTTCCACCTCAAAAATTGAGTAAGCTTAGAGTGGAAGTCCAAACCTTCAGACAGAAGGATGGAGAATCCCTCTATGAAGCTTGGGAAAGATACAAACAATTGATCAGAAAATGTCCTTCTGACATGCTTTCTGAATGGAGCATCATAGGTATTTTCTATGATGGTCTCTCTGAACTATCCAAGATGTCTTTGGATAGCTCTGCTGGAGGATCTCTTCATTTGAAGAAGACGCCTACAGAAGCTCAAGAACTAATTGAAATGGTTGCAAATAACCAATTCATGTACACTTCTGAAAGGAATCCTGTGAACAATGGGACAAATCAGAAGAAATGAGTTCTTGAGATTGATACTCTGAATGCCATATTGGCTCAGAACAAAATATTGACTCAGCAAGTCAATTTGATTTCTCAAAGTCTGTCTGGAATGCAAAATGCACCAAGCAGTACTAAGGATGCTTCATCTAAAGAAGAAGTTTATGATCCTGAGAACCCTTCAATGGAAGAGGTGAATTACCTGGGAGAACCCTATGGAAACACCTATAATTCTTCATGGAGAAATCATCCAAATTTCTCATGGAAGGATCAACAGAGACCTCAACAAGGTTTCAATAACAATAATGGTGGAAGAAACAGGTTTAGCAATGGCAAGCCTTTTCCATCATCTTCTCAGCAACAGACAGAGAATTCTAAGCAGAACCCCTCTGACTTAGCAACTATGGTCTCTGATCTAATCAAAACCACTCAAAGTTTCATGACTGAAACAAGGTCCTCCATCAGGAATTTGGAGGCACAAGTGGGACAGCTGAGCAAGAAAATTACTGAACTCCCTCCTAGTACTCTCCCAAGCAATACAGAAGAAAATCCAAAAGGAGAGTGCAAGGCCATCAACATGGCCGAATTTGGAGAGGAAGGAGAGTAAGTGAACGCCACTGAGGAAGACCTCAATGGGCGTCCACTAACCTCCACTGAGTTCCCCAATGAGGAACCATGGGAATCTGAGTCTCAAAATGAGACCATAGAGATTCCATTGGACTTACTTCTGCCTTTCATGAGCTCTGATGAGTATTCTTCCTCTGAAGAGGATGAGTATGTCACTGAAGAGCAAGTTGCTAAATACCTTGGAGCAATCATGAAGCTAAATGACAAATTATTTGGAAATGAGACTTGGGAGGATGAACCCCCTTTGCTCACCAAAGAATTGGATGACTTGTCTAGGCAGAAATTACCTCAAAAGAGGCAGGACCCTGGGAAGTTCTCCATGCCTTGTACCATAGGCACCATGACCTTCAAGAAGGCTCTGTGTGACTTAGGGTCAAGTGTAAACCTCATGCCTCTCTCTGTAATGGAGAGGCTAGGGATCTTTGAGGTGCAAGCTGCAAAAATCTCACTAGAGATGGTAGACAATTCAAGAAAACAAGCTTATGGACTTGTAGAGGATGTTCTGGTAAAGATTGAAGACCATTACATCCTTGCTGATTTCATAGTCCTAGAGACTGGAAAGTGCATGGATGAATCCATCATCCTTGGCAGACCCTTCCTAGCCACAACAAAGGCTGTGATTGATGTTGATGGAGGTGAACTGATCATTCAAGTGAATGAAGAATCCTTTGTGTTTAAGGCTCAAGGATATCCCTCTGTCACCATGGAGAGGAAGCATGAAGAGCTTCTCTCAAATCAGAGTCAAACAGAGCCCCCACAGTCAAACTCTAAGTTTGGTGTTGGGAGGCCACAACCAAACTCTAAGTTTGGTGTTGAACCCCCACATTCAAACTCTAAGTTTGGTGTTGGGAGGTTCCAACATTGCTCTGAGAAAATGTGAGGCTCCATGAGAGCCCTCTGTCAAGCTACTGACATTAAAGAAGCGCTTGTTGGGAGGCAACCCAATGTTATATTTTACATATTTTCCTTTGTTATTTTATTTTATTTTGTAGGTTGATGATCATGAGAAGTCATAAAATCAAATGAAAAAGCAAAAACAGAATGAAAAACAGGAAGAAAAATAGCACACCCTGGAGGAAGAACCTACTGGCGTTTAAACGCCAGTAAGGCTAGCAGATGGGCATTTAACGCCCAGTCTGGCACCATTCTGGGCGTTTAACGCCAGAAAGGGGCACCAGACTGGCGTTAAACGCCAGAAAGGGGCACCAGACTGGCGTTAAACACCAGAAAAGGGCAAGCACCTGGCGTTAAACGCCAGAAATGGGCACCAGCCCGGCATTTAACGCCAGAATTGGCACAGAACGCAAATTTTCTTGCCACTTGGTGCAGGGATGACTTTTCCTTGACACCTCAGGATCTGTGGACCCCACAGGATCCCCACCTACCCCACCACCCTCTCTCTTCTTCTTCACCCATTCACCAATCACCTCAATACCTCTTCCCCAAAAATCCTTCACCTATCAAATCCCATATTCTCTTCACCACTCACATCCATCCTTCATAAAACCCCACCTACCTCACCCTTCAAATTCAAACCACTTTCCCTCCCAAACCCACCCATACATGACCGAACCATGAGCCCCCATCTCCTATATAAACCCTTCTTCACCCCTTCATTTTCACACAACCTAAACACCACTTCTCCCCCTTTTTGGCCGAACACAAAGCCATTCCCTTCTTCCTCATTTCTTCTTCTTCTCCTCTATTCTTTCTTCTTTTGCTCGAGGACGAGCAAACCTTTTAAGTTTGGTGTGGTAAAAGCGTTGCTTTTTCGTTTTTCCATAACCATTTATGGCATCCAAGGCCGGAGAAACCTCTAGAAAGAGGAAAGGGAAGGCGAAAGCTTCCACCTCCGAGTCATGGGAGATGGAGAGATTCATCTCAAGGGTGCATCAAGACCACTTCTATAAAGTTGTGGCCTTGAAGAAGGTGATCCCCGAGGTCCCCTTTTCACTCAAAAAGGGTGAATATCCGGAGATCCGACATGAGATCCGAAGAAGAGGTTGGGAAGTTCTTACCAACTCCATTCAACAAGTCGGAATCTTAATGGTTCAAGAGTTCTATGCCAATGCATGGATCACCAAGAACCATGATCAAAGTGTGAACCCGGATCCAAAGAATTGGCTTACTATGGTTCGGGGGAAATACTTAGATTTTAGTCCGGAAAATGTGAGGTTGGCATTCAACTTGCCCATGATGCAAGGAGATGAACATCCTTACACTAGAAGGGTCAACTTTGATCAAAGGTTGGACCAAGTCCTCACTGACATTTGTGAAGAGGGCGCCCAATGGAAGAGAGATTCAAGAGGAAAGCCGGTTCAACTAAGAAGGCATGACCTCAAGCCCGTGGCTAGAGGATGGTTGGAGTTTATCCAACGCTCAATCATTCCCACTAGCAACCGGTCCGAAGTTACTCTAGACCGAGCCATCATGATCCATAGCATCATGATTGGAGAAGAAATAGAAGTTCATGAGGTTATAGCTCAAGAACTTTATAAGGTGGCGGACAAGTCCTCTACCTTGGCAAGGTTAGCCTTTCCTCACCTCATTTGTCACCTCTGTTATTCAGTTGGAGTTGACATAGAAGGAGACACCCCCATTGATGAGGATAAGCCCATCACTAAGAAAAGGATGGAGCAAACAAGAGACCCCTCTCATCATGAGATCCCTGAGATGCCTCAAGGGATGCACTTTCCTCCACAAGACTATTGGGAGCAACTGAACACCTCCCTAGGAGAATTGAGTTCCAACATGGGACAACTAAGGGTGGAGCACCAAGAACATTCCATCCTCCTCCATGAAATTAGAGAAGATCAAAGAATCATGAGAGAGGAGCAACAAAGACAAGGAAGAGACATTGAGGAGCTCAAGCACTCCACAAGATCTTCAAGAGGAAGAACAAGCCGCCATCACTAAGGTGGACCCGTTCTTTAATCTCCTTGTTCTTTGTTTTCTTGTTTTTCGAATTTTCATGCTTATGTTTATCCATGTTTGTGTCTTATGATCATTAGTGTCTTAAGTGTCTATGCCTTAAAGTTATGAATGTCCTATGAATCCATCACCTTTCTTGAATAAAAAATTTGTTCTTAATTGAAAAAGAAAAAGGATTGCATGAATTTTGAATTTTATAACAGTTTAACTATTTTGATGTGGTGGCAACACTTTTGTTTTCTGAATATATGCTTGAACAGTGCATATGTCTTTTGAATTTGTGGTTCATGAATGTTGGCTCTTGAAAGAATGATGAAAAAGGAGACATGTTACTGAGGATCATTTTCCTTTACCATTCATAGACCAGATGCTAGAAAGACTAGCAGGGCATGAATACTACTGCTTCCTGGATGGATATTCAGGTTATAATCAAATTGCAGTAGATCCCCAGGATCAAGAGAAAATAGCATTCACATGTCCATCTGGAGTATTTGCATACAGAAGAATGCCATTTGGTCTGTGCAATGCACCTGTAACCTTTCAAAGGTGCATGCTCTCAATTTTCTCTAATATGGTAGAAAAATTTCTAGAAGTCTTCATGGATGACTTTTCAGTATTTGAGACTCATTCAGTTCCTGTCTTGACCATCTAGCACTTGTTCTAAAGAGGTGCCAAGAGACTAACCTGGTTTTAAACTGGGAGAAATGTCACTTTATGGTGACTGAAGAAATTGTCCTTGGGCACAAAATTTCGAACAAGAGAATAGAGGTGGATCAGGCTAAGGTAGAGGTAATTGAAAAATTACCACCACCTGCCAATGTTAAGGCAATCAGAAGCTTTCTGGGGCATGCAGGATTTTATAGGAGGTTTATAAAAGATTTTTCAAAAATCGCCAAACCTTTAAGTAATCTGCTAGCTGCTGACACGCCATTTATCTTTGATAAGGAGTGTCTGTAAGCATTTGAGACTCTGAAAGCTAAATTGGTCACAGCACCAATCATCTCTGCACCAAACTGGACATTACCATTTGAACTGATGTGTGATGCCTGTGACCATGCCATTGGTGCAGTGTTGGGACAGAGGCAAGACATGCTTCTACACGTCATTTACTATGCCAGTCGTGTTTTAAATGACACACAGAAGAACTACACAACCATAGAAAAAGAGCTACTTGCAGTGGTTTACGCCATTGACAAGTTCAGATCCTATTTAGTAGGATCAAAAGTGATTGTGTACACTGACCATGCTGCTCTTAAATATCTACTCACAAAGCAGGATTCAAAACCCAGACTCATAAGATGGGTGTGGCTTCTGCAAGAGTTTGATATAGAAATAAGAGACAGAAAAGGGACAGAGAATCAAGTAGCAGATCACCTGTCCCGAATAGAACCAGTAGAAGGAGCGTCCCTCCCTCTTACTGAGATCTCTGAAAACTTTCTGGATGAGTAAATCTTTGCCATCCAGAAAGTGCCATGGTTTGCAGACATTGCAAACTACAAGGCAGTGAGATTCATACCCATAGAGTACAGTAGGCAGCAATCAAAGAAATTGATCACAGATGCAAAGTACTATCTTTGGGATGAACCAAATCTCTTCAAGAGATGTGTAGATGGAGTAATCCGTAGACGTGTGCCTAAAGAAGAAGCACAGAAGATCCTCTGGCACTGCCATGGATCACAGTATGGAGGACATTTTGGAAGTGAGCGAACAGCCACAAGAGTCCTCCAATGTGGCTTCTACTGGCCTACTCTCTATAAAGACTCCCGAGTGTTTGTACTTAACTGTGACAGTTGCCAAAGATCTGGCAATCTGCCTCACAGTTATGCCATGCCTCAACAAGGGATCTTGGAGATTGAGTTGTTTGATGTATGGGGTATTGACTTCATGGGGCCATTCCCACCAGCATACTCAAACACTTATATTCTGGTAGCAGTGGATTATGTATCCAAATGGGTAGAAGTTATAGCAACACCCACTAATGATACTAAGACAGTATTAAAATTCCTCCAGAAACACATCTTCAGCAGATTTGGTACCCCTAAACTATTAATCAGGGATGGGGGCACTCATTTCTGCAATAAACAGTTTTACTCTGCTTTGGTTTGTTTTGGAGTTAGCCATAGGGTGGCCACTCCATATCATCCACAGACAAATGGGCAAGCTGAAGTCTCAAATAGAGAACTTAAAAGAATCCTGGAACGGACTGTGATTAACCGTAGAAGGGATTGGGCAAGAATCTTGGATGATACTCTGTGGGCATACAGAACAGCATTCAAGACCCCTATAGAGACCTCTCCATACCAGCTTGTGTATGGAAAGGCATGTCACTTGCCAGTGGAACTGGAACATAAGGCCTACTGGGCAACCAGATTCCTAAACCTTGATGCCAAGTTAGCTGGAGAAAAACGATTGCTCCAGTTAAATGAGCTAGAGGAATTTAGACTCAATGCTTTCGAGAATGCAAAAATTTACAAAGAGAAAGCAAAAAGATGGCATGATAAGAAATTGTCATCTAGAGTCCTTGAGCCATGGCAGAAAGTTCTGCTATTTAATTCTAGGCTCAGATTATTCCCCGGGAAATTGAAGTCCCGATGGAGAGGACCATATGTGATTACAAGTGTGTCACCATATGGATACGTAGAACTCCAGGATAATGATTCTAACAAAAAGTTCATTGTTAATGAACAAAGAGTCAAACATTATCTTGACATCAATTTTGAGCAAGAATGCTCAAAACTGAGACTTAACTAAAGCTCAGTAATAGTCCAGCTAAAGACAATAAAGAAGCGCTTGTTGGGAGGCAACCCAGCCATTTACAAAGTTTATTTGTTAATTAATTGATTTTTACAGGTATATGTCAAGTATCTTCAAGGTAAAATAGCAACTGCTTAAGTTCACAGAGTTACAGAAGGATTCAGAGGATAAAACAGCAAATAAAGGAAGCTCACTGGACTATTACTGAGCTTTAGTATGTTTTTAGTATATTTGGTTTAGTTTTTAGTATATTTTTATTAGTTTTTAGTTAAAATTCACTTTTCTGGACTTTACTATGAGTTTGTGTATTTTTCTGTGATTTCAGGTATTTTCTGGCTGAAATTGAGGGACCTGAGCAAAAATCTGATTCAGAGACTGAAAAGGACTGCAGATGCTGTTGGATTCTGACCTCCCTGCACTCAAAGTAGATTTTCTGGAGCTACAGAAGCCCAATTGGCGCGCTCTCAACGGCGTTGGAAAGTAGACATCCTGGGCTTTCCAGCAATATATGATAGTCCATACTTTGCCCAAGATTTGATGGCCCAAACTGGCGTCCAAAGTCACCTTCAGATTTCCCAGCGTTAAACGCCGGAACTGGCACCAAAATGGGAGTTAAACGCCCAAACTGGCATAAAAGCTGGCGTTTAACTCCAAGAAGAGTCTCGACACGAAAATGCTTCAATGCTCAGCCCAAGCACACACCAAGTGGGCTCGGAAGTGGATTTTTATGTCATTTACTCATCTTTGTAAACCTTAGGCTACTAGTTTTCTATAAGTAGGACCTTTTACTATTGTATTATCATCTTGGTTTTTCTGGTTCCCTCTCTAGGGCCGAAGCCAATGATCACTTTTGTTCTTATGTATTTTCAACGGTGGAGTTTCTACACACCATAGATTAAGGTGTGGAGCTTTGCTGTACCTCGAGTATTAATGCAATTACTATTGTTCTTCTATTCAATTCCACTTGTTCTTGTTCCAAGATATCACTTGTTCTTCAACTTGATGAATGTGATGATCCGTGACACTCATCATCATTCTCACCTATGAACGTGTGACTGACAACTGATGACATGTCATCATATACCCATTTTTCAAGCTAATTTCACTTGTTTTGTTAGTTTTTATACACTTTCTTGCATCCTAAGTAAATGATTTGGAATGAAAATGCATGAGTTCTTTAAATCAAGCAACCACCATGAAATTAATGTTAATCTATGAGGTTTAAGCTAATTTTAATTGAATTTTAATTGATTTATAAGCCTCTTGAATTTAGTGATACTTTGAGTGGTTGTTTTGGTTTATTGTAGGTGAAGAAAAGAAAAAAAAAAAAAAAAAGAAAACGTGGCCTAAAGAAAGCGTGACTCAAGGAGAAGGAAGCGTGGTTAAAGGAATGAGAAGTGTGCCGCATGGAAGGGAGGAAGCAAACATTGCCCTCCACAAGGGCACACTGCCCTCTAGGAGGGCAACATAAGAAACAAGCTTGAGAAGCAATTCTGCCCTGCCCTCCTCAAGGGCAATGTCGGGCTCACAAGGGCAGAATCATGATGAAGCAAAGTGAGGATGAAGCAAATTTTGGCTAAGTTAAAATCTGGGCGCTAACAGCATGACCATGCCTACTTCAAAGGGCTATAACTTGAGCTACAGACGTCCGATTGATGTGCTTCCAGTTGCGTTGGAAAGCTGACATTCAGAGCTTTCCAACGATATATAGAAATCCATATTTGGCGCACAATTGGGGTAGGAACGAGAGGCATCTTTAAGGGCCAAAAATAAGCAAAAAGAAGCCAAGGAAAATGATGTAGCGTGTTTGCCTCCTCCGTGATTCGAACTTGGGGCATGGAAGTAGCAACATTGCCCTGCCCTTGGCGCGGGCAGGGCAGCATTTGGATGGCACAAGAACTTGGCGCACCAAGCAACAAATTTGGCGCACCAATTTCCTCCCCTGGCAGCACCAACGTGCGAACTCCTCGTCCCTGGCGCACCACAATTTTTCGCCCTGCCCTTGGCACGGGCAGGGCAGCGTTTTGCAATCCTGGCAGCACCATGGCCGCACCAACTCGCATCAACACACACCAAGGCCGCACCAACCTCATGCACCATGCACCAAATTTCTGCCCTGCCCTCCACAAGGGCAGGGCAGCCTCCTGGAAGCAATTTTCCTTCATGGGCTGAAATTGAATTAAAAACCCAATTTAATTCATTTCTTCACCAAATCAAAAGCCCATCCAAATCCCAAAATCCAAGAATAGAAAGTGTATAAATAGGAGCTAGTTTTATGTAATTGGGGGCTGGAGACTTTATTTTTGAATTTTCCTTTCTACTTGCATTGTAATTTTGAACTTTGGAATTTCTTAGAGAATTAGGAAGGAGAATTGATCTCTCTTCTTCCTGGTTCCTTCTTGAACACTCTTTACTTTTCTTGCTTTGGATCTTGGGTGAAGAATTGAAGAACTTCTGTTTCAATCTCACCTTGAGATCTCTTCTTTAATTTTCTGCATAATTGAATTTTACTTTCGGTTCATTTCTTCTTCTGTGTTTTCTGCAATTTGCTTTCCTTTACTTCTTCTGCAATTGTTCTTGTTGGATCAAGGAAGGATTTGAGATCTAGACTTGTTATCTAGTCTCCTCCAATCCTGAGATCTTCAATCACTTTTAATTCGCTGCAACTTAAGCACTGCTTTTCTGTTTAGAATTCTTCAAGCAATTTCCATTTTCTGTTTAGATCTGTTGCATGATTTTGCACCTTTTACTTCTCTGTTTGATTGCTATTTACACTTTCCTGTTGAATTTTAATTTCCAGCACCCAACCCCCTTTACTTTTCATGCAATTTACATTTCTTGCAATTTAAGTTTCAGTTATTTTACTTTCTTGTTCTTTAAGTTTCCTGCAATTTTACTTTCTGCACTTTAATTTTCCTTGCTATTTAATTTCTGTTGGTTACACTTCATCCAAATTCACTTAAATGTTAGCTTGACTAAACTAATCACCCACTAAAATTGCTTGATCCATCAATCCCTGTGGGATCGACCTCACTCTAAGTGAGTTATTACTACTTGATGCGACCCGGTACACTTGCCGGTTAGATCTATGTGTTTGGAAAATTCGTTTTCCACAAAAACACCATCAACAACCACCTCCGTTCTACCTTAGATTGGGTGAATATCTCTTGGATTCCTGATACACGATGCATGGTTGATCGCCTGACAACCGAGCACTCGCCTGACAACCGAGCCAGCCATTCCGTGAGATCAGAGTCTTCGTGGTATAGGCAAGAACTGATGGCGGCATTCAAGAGAATCCGGAAGGTCTAACCTTGTCTGTGGTATTCTGAGTAGGATTCAATGATTGAATGACTATGACGTGCTTCAAACTCCTGAGGGCGGGGCGTTAGTGACAGACGCAAAAGAATCACTGGATTCTATTCCGGCCTGATTGAGAACCGACAGATGGATAGCCGTGCCGTGACAGGGTGCGTTGAACATTTCCACTGAGAGGATGGGAGGTAGCCACTGACAACGGTGAAACCCTTGCATAAGCTTGCCATGAAAAGGAGTAAGAAGGATTGGATGAAGACAGTAGGAAAGCAGAGAGACGGAAGGGACCAAGCATCTTCATACGCTTATCTGAAATTCCTACCAATGAATTACATAAGTATCTCTATCTTTATCTTTATGTTTTATTCATCATCTATACCCATTTGAGTCTGCCTGACTAAGATTTACAAGGTGACCATAGCTTGCTTCATACCAACAATCTCCGTGGGATCGACCCTTACTCGCGTAAGGTTTATTACTTGGACGACCCAGTGCACTTGCTGGTTAGTTGTGCGGAGTTGTGATAAAGAGTGAGATTGCAATGAGCGTACCATGTTGATGGCGCCATTGATGATCACAATTTCGTGCACCACTGATGCTGTTGGATTCTTACCTCCTTGCACTCAGAATGTATTTTCGAGAGCCAAAAGAGTCCAATTGGCACGCTTTCAATTGGGCTGGAAAGTAGACATCCACATATTTCTAGCAATATTTAATAGTCCAAACTTTGCGCGAAGATAGACGACGTAAACTGGCGTTCAACGCCAGTTCCATGTTGCAGTCTGGCGTTCAGCGCCAGAAACAGGTTATAAGTTGGAGTTCAACGCCAAAAACACGTCAGAACCTGGCGTTCAACTCCAGAAACAGCCTAGGCACGTGAGAAGCTTAAGTCTCAGCCCCATTACACACCAAGTGAGCCCCAGAAGTGGATTTCTACACCAATTATCTTAGTTTACTCATTTTTTGTAAACCTAGGTTACTAGTTTAGTATTTAAACAACTTTTAGAGACTTATTTTGTATCTCATGACATTTTTAGATCTGAATTTTATACTCTTTGACGGCATGAGTCTCTAAACTCCATTGTTGGGGGTGAGAAGCTCTGCAGCGTCTCGATGAATTAATGCAATTACTTTTGTTTCGCATTAAAACATGCTTGTTCCTATCTAAGATGTTCATTCGCGCTTCACTATGAAGAAGGTGATGATCCGTGACACTCATCACCTTCCTCAATCCACAAACGTGTGCCTGACAACCACCTCCGTTCTACATCAGATTGAATGAGTATCTCTTAGATTTCTTAATCAGAATCTTCGTGGTATAAGCTAGAATTGATGGTGGCATTCATGAGAATCCGGAAAGTCTAAACCTTGTCTGTGGTATTCCGAGTAGGATTCAAGGATTGAATAGCTGTGACGAGCTTCAAACTCACGATTGCTGGGCGTGTTGACAAACGCAAAAGAATCAATGGATTCTATTCCGACATGATCGAGAACCAACAGCTGATTAGCCGTGCTGTGACAAAGCATTTGGACCATTTTCACTAAGAGGATGGGAAGTAGCCATTGACAACGGTGACACCCTACATAGAGCTTGCCATGGAAGGAACTTTGCACTTTTGCATGAGAGGAATATTATGTTACAGGAATTCAGAAGACAAAGTATCTCCAAAACTCCAACATATTCTCCATTATTGAGTAACAATTACTTATTCCAAACACTTTCACTTTTTACAATTAAATCCAAATAACCTTATTGGCATCCTGACTAAGATTAATAAGATAACTATAGCTTGCTTCAAATCAACAATCTCCGTGGGATCGACCCTTACTCACGTAAGGTATTACTTGGACGACCCAGTGCACTTGATGGTTAGTGGTACGAGTTGTGAAAAGTGGATTTACAATTTCGTGCACCATTAATTAATTGAATTTTACCGGTTCATGTTAATTATCTTCAAGGTAAAATAGCAATTGCACAAGTTCACAGAGTTACAAAAGGATTCAGAGGATAAAACAGCAAAAAGAAGCTCACTGGTGCGAAAAAGCCAGTAAGAGCTATTTTGGGCGTTAAACGCCCAAAAGAAGCATCTACTGGGTGTTTAACGCCAGTAGAGATAGCCATCAGAGCGTTAAACACCAGAAAGAATCATCTTCTGGGCGTTTAATGCCAGATTTATAGCGTCCTGCGTACAGAAAAATGCCCAGTAACAAAGGAGTTCCTGGCGTTTAATGCCAGTCAGAAGCAACAGCTGGGCGTTAAACGCCCAGGAGAAGCTACAAATGGGCGTTAAACGCCCAAAACATGCAGCGTTTGGGCGTTTAACGCCAGGATTGTGGGGAGGAGGTAAATTCGTTTTCAATTCAAACTTTTCCCATTTTTTATGTTTCAATTCATGATTTCTTGCATAAACATGTTACAAACTCTCATATTCCAAACTTCAATTCCAAAAATTTTTAATCCTAATTTTTCAAATCCTTTTTCAAAGATATCAAATGTATCTTAATTCATACACACAAATCCTTTTCAAATCCTCTCCAACTTCTTTTCAAATCTTTTTCAAAACTCAATTATCTTTTTAAATTCTTCTCAAATCTTTTCTTTTAAATTCATCATATCCTCTTTTCAAAATTCAGATTTATCTTTTTTTAAATATATTTCATATCTTTTCAATTTTAAATTGCATCTTTTTCCTATCATACTTATCTTTTACAAATCATATCTTCTATCATATCTCCTTCAAAATTTTCGAAAAACCCACCCCCCTTCCCTGTTAATCCTAGTTCGGCCTCCCTCCTATCCTCTACAATTCGAAAATTTGGCTCTCCTTCTATACCTCTCCTTTTCTTTCTTTTGCTTGAGGACAAGCAAACCTCTAAGTTTGGTGTGTTTATCCGTGATCACTAAACCAATACCCACTAAGATCATGGCTGCTAAGGAAAAATAAACCACTCTAAGAGGCAAGAAAGAGAATATTCTAAAACCACTTTGGAATCAAGGGAAGTTCTTAACCAAAGAACATTCAGACCATTATTACAAAATAATGAGTCAAAGTTTAGTGATCCCGGAAGTTAAATTCGATCTGAAAGAAGATGAATATCCGGAGATCCAAGAGCAAATTTGTAACAAGAGCTGGGAAATCCTAGCTAATCCTGAAACAAAGGTGGGAAGAAACATGGTTCATGAATTCTACTCTAATCTGTGGCAAACAGATAGGTAGAGAATAGCTGGAGCCGCCTTCTATGATTATCGGACCTTGGTCAGAGGGAAGATTGTTCACCTTCACCCTGATAAAATCAGGGAAATCTTTAAGCTACCTCAGCTGAAAGATGACCCAGACTCCTTTAATAGGAGAATGATGAGAACAAATAAGGGGTTGAACGAAATTCTAGAGGACATATGCCTCCCTGGAACCAAGTGGATAACCAGTACTAAGGGTGTCCCAAATCAACTCAAGAGAGAAGATCTCAAACCAGTCACCAGAGGCTGGCTGGACTTCAATGGGCATTCCATATTGCCCACTAGCAACCGCTCTGAAGTCACCATCAAAAGAGCAGTAATGATCCATTGCATTATGTTGGGAAAAGAAGTGGAAGTTCATCAGCTGATTTCTTATGAATTTTACACAATTGCAAACAAGAACTTCAAAGATACCAAAATTGGCTTATCCAAGGCTAATCTCTATGCTATGTAAAGATGCTGGGGTGAAGATGGGAGTAACTGAGTATATCTCAATTGAGCGACCAATCACCAAAAAGTCAATGGAAGGACAACAAGTGCAGGACGACCCCATCAAGAGGAGAGCACAAGAGTTCCTCCCAGAAATCCCTCAAATTGAATACTGGGAGCGTCTTGAAGCATCTGTCACCAAGTTGTAAGAAGCTATGGAGCAATTAAAGGAAGAACAGCAAAATCAAAATAGCATGCTTTGCAAACTGTTTAAGGAACAAGAAGAGCAAGGGCATGAACTAAGGCAACTGAAGGGTCAGAAGCTATCTCTTGAAGGGCCAAGCACCCCACAGATTAAAGGAGCATCCACCTACCAAAATAAATGGTGTTGAGTCCTAATCTTAGCCTTAACTCTGTGATAGTTGTTCTTATAGGAATTTACCTTAGAAGTTATATATGAGTAGTAGTAATTAGTATATCTATTTTGATTTTATCTCCAATTAAGCTATAATTTATTTTTCTCATCATCATCAAATATGAATAAAATAGTAGATTTTTAGAATAAAGAGGCAATATTTTTCGAGTTTTTAATAAGGAAAATTCTAATTATTTAGATGTGGTGGCAATACTTTTTGTCTTCTGAATGAATGCCTGAACAGTGCATATTTTTTATATTGAATATTATGAATGTTAAAATTGTTGGCTCCTGAAAGAATGATCAACAAGAGAAATATTATTGTTGATCTGAAAAATCATGAAAGTGATTCTTGAAGCAAGAAAAAGCAGTGAAAAAAAAAGCCAATAGCCCTTAAAACCAAAAGACAAGGGTAAAAAGGATCCACGGCTTTGAGCATCAATGGATAGGAGGGCCCAAGGAAATAGATCCAGGCCTAAGCGGCTAATTCAAGCTGTCCCTAACCATGTGCTTGTGGCATGCAGGTCCAAGTGAAAAGCTTGAGACTGAGTGGTTAAAGTCGTGATCCAAAGCAAAAGAGTGTGCTTAAGAACTCTGGACACCTCTAATTGGGGACTTGAGCAAAGCTAAGTCACAATCAGAAAAGGTTCACCCAGTTATGTGTCTGTGGCATTTATGTATCCGGTGGTAATACTGGAAAACAAAATGCTTAAGGCCACGACCAAGACTCATAAAAATAGCTGTGTTCAAGAATAAACATACTGAGATAGGAGAATCAATAATACTATATGAATTTTGAGTTCCTATAGATGCCAATCATTCTTAATTTCAAAGGATAAAGTCAGATGCCAAAACTGTTCGGAAGCAAAAAGCTACTAACCCCGCTCATCTAATTAGAATCTGAGCTTCACTTGAAACTCTATGATATTATTGCTTCTTAATTTCTTTTTATCCTATTTTATTCATCTATTTGCTTGGGGACAAGCAACGGTTTAAGTTTGGTGTTGTGATGAGCTGATATTTTATACGCTTTTTGGGGGTAATTTCATGTAGATTTTAGTGTGTTTTAGTTAGTTTTTAGGCAAAATTCATATTTCTGGACTTTACTATGAGTTTGTGTGTTTTTCTGTTATTTCAGGTATTTTCTAGCTGAAATTGAGGGAGCTGAGCAAAAATCTAATTCAAGCTGAAAAAGGACTGCTGATGCTGTTGGATTCTAACATCCCTGCACTCAAAATGGATTTTTTGGAGCTACAGGAGTCCAATTGGCGCACTCTCAATTGGATTGAAAAGCAGACATCTAGGGATTTCCAGCAATATATAATAGTCTATACTTTACGTGAAGATAAATGATGTAAACTGGCGTTTAACGCCAGTTTCATGTTGCATCCTGGTGTTGAACGCCAGAAACAGGTTGCAAGTTGGAGTTAAACGCCAAAAACAGGTTACAACCTGATATTTAACGCCAAGTGGGCCCCAAAAGTGGATTTCTGCACTATCCATCTTAGTTTACTCATTTTCTGTAAACCTAGGTTACTAGTTTAGTATTTAAACAACTTTTAGAGACTTATTTTGTACCGAATGACATTTTTAGATCTAAACTTTGTACTCTTTGACGGCATAGGTCTCTAAACTCCATTGTTGGGGGTGAGGAGCTCTGCAGCGTCTCGATGAATTAATGCAATTATTTCTGTTTTCTATTCAAACACGCTTGTTTCTATCTAAGATGTTCATTCACACTTCAATATGAAGAAGGTGATGATCTGTGACACTCATCACCATTCTCAACCTATGAACGCGTGCCTGACAACCACCTCCGTTCTACATTAGATTGAATGAGTATCTCTTAGAGTCCTTAATCAGAGTCTTCGTGGAATAAGCTAGAATCCATTGGCACCATTCTTGAGAATCCGGAAAGTCTAAACCTTGTCTGTGGTATTCCGAGTAGGATTCAGGGATTGAATGACTGTGACGAGCTTCTAACTCGCGAGTGTTGGGCGTAGTGACAGACGCAAAAGGATCAATGGATTCTATTCTGACATGATCGAGAACCGACAGATGATTAGCCGTGCTGTGACAGAGCATTTGGACCATTTTCACTGAGAGGATGGGAAGTAGCCTTTGACAACGGTGACGCCCTACATATAGCTTGCCATAGGAGGAACCTTGCGTGCATGAAGAAGAAGACAGGGAGAAAGCAGAGATTCAGAAGACAAAGCATCTCCAAAACTCCAACATATTCTCCATTACTGCGTAACAATTACTAATTTCATGCTCTTTCACTTTTTAAAATTGAAACTAAAGAACCCTATTGGTATCCTGACTAATAATAATAAGATAACCATAGCATGCTTCAAGCCAACAATTTCCGTGGGATTCGCCCCTTACTCACGTAAGGTATTACTTGGACGACCCAGTGCACTTGCTGGTTAGTTGTGCGGAATTACATAGTGTGAGTGTAATTTTCGTGCACCAGAGGCCAAAAGGTCAGAGTAAGTACTGCAGTGAGAGAGGAAGCTTGGCAGGGGTGAGCCCCAAGAGAAGACGAGAGTAAGTAGAGGAGTTAGAAGAGGAATAAGGGAGTTATAGGAGGGTGTTGGAAGAGGAGGGTCATCCCAGAGTTTATTTTGTTTCTTTTTTTAATTAATAAGGATAATTAAGTAATTTTGTATGTTTTAGTCTCCATGTTTTTCTAAACCCAAACATGATATTGGGATATAACTCAATTTTGTATACTTTATACTAAACACAATATAGAAATTTAATTTAGTCTCTAACTTTTAGTCTCTGTCTCTCGATCTTAGTCTTTTTTCCAAATGCATTCTAAGACTTCAACAGTTGCGAGAATTACAAACTAGACATTATCAAAAATATAATAATAAAATAATCAAGCAAAAAAATAAAAGCAAACTGAAGTGAAATATAAATTAATTTGATTTAAATTCAATTTCTTTGTTTGGAATGGATAGACCTTCATAAATATATCTAGTCTTCAACGTTCAAATTATATGGTAGTTGTCTTGTATACTAAACATTTCACGTTATCATTGACGAAATAGGACAAGCAAGATTAATTTGTGATCTTTGACAAAATAATTTGATTGATAAAATTTTTCATGTATGAATTTGCAAAATAGTTCATCTTTCAAAGATTAATTTGATTATCAACCCCCCAAAGGTTTCATCCCATGAAAAGGTGGTAAGGTTTGACTCTACTGGTTAACACTGGACAACTATGCTGATCAGCACTTGATAGACTCGGCGACCACAACCTCCAGCAGACCTCAGTAGTCTGTGACTACAGTTATTGGTGATGATGAATTGAGCGATAAATAAAAAATTAAATATTTTATTTTTTTTAAAAAAATAATTTTACAAAATTAATTCAAACAGAGTAATCCTTTCGAATTCAATTTATTTCAAAAAAATTAAATAAAATTAATTTTAAAGTATTCTATATATAAATATAAAGAGTAGGAGCCTTTACTTAAAATTGTATGGAATTTTATTTCGAAAAATCGGAAATACTTTTGCTTTCTTTTACCAATATGCATACATACATATCAATCACAACACTTACCACACACACACACACATACAAGAATTCCTTATAAAACTAATATGCAAATATGTATCACATACATATATAACTCTAGCTCTTGTCGCTCTTTACAAGATATAATAATAATGGTGAAGGAACATATATAAGAAAATAAAACTAAGGTGCAACCAAATGCTTAGTAAAATCTTCATAGGCTTCTCGTCCATTTTCCTGAAAAAGATAAGGCTGTAGGGTTGAGAAGCTAACTACACGGTCTTCAGAACTATCATAAAATGATATATATATATATATATATATATATATATATATATATATATATATATATATATATATATATAGAGAATTCATTTTGCAGCAGTGATCATTGCTCTTCTTTTGAATCTTTTCGCTAATTTAATTTATTTTGTTTTTAAATCCGTCCAATTCTTCACTCATCAAATTTATCAAACCTCAATCTTTATTTCAAAGTTATGTGATTATCCATTTGTTCTTGCAAGGATACTGCTGCCGACCTATACATCGGTTCCTTGCTGATCGAGGTGAGCTCGGCGACCTTGGTTGGACAGGTTGTATCCTCGTGAACTTGGACCCAAGCGTGGTACCTGCAAAAAGGACTCTGACGTCCAAGTCAGTGGAAGAACAAAACTAAATAAATGATATGAGTGATAGTGAGTATAGTTTGAAGTAGATTGTGTGCGCGATCGTGACCTATTCAATTCCTTGGCCTGGCTTTATAACTTAGTCTATTTGCTTAGTGGTTGGTTAATTTCCGAGATTTTGGGTAGGTAAGGCCCGAGATCGTGGTAAGTGATTCTAGTCCGACATTGAGGGGGTCGTTCCGAATCTGAGATCTGTGGGAAGTGATTTGCTGGTTGATAAACCCCATTTGTAGGGTTTATCTTGTGTTGAATTTAACAGATTTTATGACATGTTACCCACATTTATTCAATGAAATAGCATGGTTTCATGATTGTCTCCCAATTTGTGCATAAGTGTGAAAACATGCTTTCTAGGTCCTTAATTAGGTAAATTTAATTCACCTTTGATTCTACTAGATTTCTTGATGTGTTTGTAAAGTTATTTCAGGTTAAAAAGGCTAGGATAGGATCAAAGGAGTGAAAGGAAAGCATACAAAGTGGAGAAGATCAAGAAAACACAAAGAATTGAACTCGCCCATGGACGCGCGCACGCACTAGGCTCTTACGCGCACCTTGCGAATTACCCCATGGACGCGTACGCGTGCTGTGCGCGTACGCGTCGATGCTGGTACTTGATTTTTAAGTGCATTCGCACCCAATGAATTCTCAAGGGTTGTGGGGCCCAATCCCAACCAACTTTGGCGCCAAAAATGCTATTTAAAGCCAAGGATTGAAGAGCAAAGGGAGATTCCATCATTCACACTCATTAGGATTAGTTTAGAGTTAGTTTTACAGAGAAAAGATCTCACTTCTCTCTAGGATTAGGATTAGGATTAGGTTTAGTTCTTAGATCTAGGTTTAATTCATGCTTTGATTTACTTTTCCTTTTGTAATTCTTCTTCTCCTACATCTCTTCTCTCTAGTTTAGCATTTAATTCTTGTAATTCTCTACTTTTATGTTGATGCACTTTTATTCTTCCATTTTCCTTTAATGCAATTTGTGTTTTCATGTTCTTTTCTTGTTCATTTGATTTGGTGTTGTTAATTCTTTGCAATTAGTTGTTGTTAGATTTTATTCTTGTTGATTGATTTACTATGCTTTATTCATTGCCTTCCAAGTGTTTGATAAAATGCTTGGAAGGATTTTAGATTAGAATTTTGTGCTCTTGACTTGAGATGGTAATTTAGGATCTCTTGAGTTACTAATGTCCAAGTAATTGATGATTGGAAGCCATTGACTTTAGTTCTCACTAAATGAATTAGTGGAGAGTTATGACTTATAGACTAGGAATGATATAGCTCATTTGACTTTCCTTTACTAGTTAGAGGATGACTTAATGGTATTAATCCTTGCCAATTCTCATATTGTGGTTAGTGATTAGGATAGAGATCCTTGACCACCAACCCTTGCTAGGACCCTTTTAGCTATTAGTTTACTTCCTTGTCATATATCTTTCCTGCCTCTTATCAAAACCCCAAAAATAACTACAAGACACTTGATTACAATTAACCAATTCGCGTGTACGCAACGCGCCCTTTTGGCAACTTGCGGATTGACGCGCAAGCGTACTGCCGGCGTGCGCGCGCCGATAGTGCCACCTACCCTCCTGGTACATTCTCCAAAGAGTTATGCCAACGCTGAGCCAATGTTGTGCCTTTGGCACAAAACCACTCGTGCGTACACGCGCATTCCGCGTACGCGCCACTCTCGAAATAATCCATCGATGCGGACGCACTCTGTACGCGTACGCGTCGCATCCATTGCACCACCATCCGCGCGCGCGCGCTATGCCTACGTACGTGCGGATTCCCTTATTTCAAGCATTTCTTTTCTTCTCTTCTCTCCATTTCTTTCCTCCTACTTTCTTCTTCCCCTCTTCTACCCCTCATCCAACACTCCCAAACACCATTGATAACCATTTATTTTAGTTAACTAATTAGTTAGTTAGTTAGTTAGTTTAATTTTCTTTTAGTTTTCTCTTTTTCATTGTAAGTGTTGGATTGTTATTCTTGTTTACCATTAATTGCTGTTGAGTATAAAAAGGGGATGTTATCTAAACATCATTATGTTTATAATCTTTGTTGGATCTTATTGTTGAGGTTATATTTTGCTACTAGGTTTTATGTTTGTCATGCTTACCTTTTAGGAATACCAAGTGATGAGAATTGCCTTCAAGCATGCTTAATCTTCTTCAATTACATGATTTGGCCACCATGTGATTTGAATCATTTTCTTTGCCTAGGCAATCTCTTGATGGATGATGTTGTGCATTTACCTTAATGCATTGTATTTCATGATCATATGCATCCATATGCTTATGGCTTGAATGCTTTCATGCTTCTTCAATGCTTGTTTTACCTTACAAGTCCATTTAAAACATCTCAAGCACACTAGGATAAGTGAAGTGCATGCTTCTATTATGACATAACTTTTATGATAATGTGTGTTCTAAACCGCGCAATTTAGAATTCACATACCTAATATTTCATAAATGTCACACTAATTCACTCACTCATTCCTAGTGATTACTACCTCATTCCAACAATTATGCTTCCTTGCTTTTGTTTTCTCATCTTATGGTGTTATATTTTTATTTTTTATGAATAATGCACCACAAGCAAAAATGGAAGCGGAAGAAAGAACACGCAGCACCGGTTGACCTATCAGCTGAAGGTAAATCCGGTGAGTCGCCGTACCCCCTTGCTCATCTTTGAGTGCACCGAGGACGGTGCAAACTTTTAAGTGTGGGGAGGTCGTCCGACCGATCGGCTATTTTGGGTGACAAATTTCTAAATCCAACACTTTTGCATTTCATTTTAGGTTTTTAGGATTTTTACTTGCATTTTCTTAATTTTGCATATATATACACAATAAGCTCAGTCAAAATAATGAAATTTTTCAAGGATTTTTATCTATAGGGCACCAATTGATTTGAGTGAAAACTTTTCATAGAACTTGCTTGAATTATATATCTTATGGATCATGTTTTTGAGCTAAGAACACAAGCAAGTGAATTTTGAGCCTAATGGTGTGGTTACATCTTATAACCACTTAGTTTTCCTTCTTGTGTGCATTATTCTCTTTCTATGATTATAATCTTCGATTTGTTTGATTCTTTATGTCAATTATTTTGTGTATTCATGCATTTATATGATTGAGGCCATCATTTCATTAGCTCACTTACCCAAATAGCCTACCTTTTATCAACCATTATTAGCCAACTTTGAGCCTACGCTTAACCCACTTGTTCTTATTTTAGCATATTACAAGCCTTAAAGCGAAAAACAATAATTGTCCTCTATTTGGATCTTTGATTAACTTAGGCTAGTGTGTGTGTGTGTATCATTCAAGTGTGGGAACCTTGGGACATCGGGGGATTAAAAGGGTAGTTTTATATTTTTATTGGAAATATTGGGAATTGGGTACATACTCATGTATGATAAAATGTATAGACCTTATGCATTGATGTTCTTATATATAATTTGAAAGAAAGAAAGAAAATGAGAAAAAGAAAAGAAAAAAAAAGAAAAAATAATATGGAAAAGAAAAGATAAAAATAGAAAAGAAAGAAACAAAGAAAAAGAAAACAATAAAAAGGGGACAAAATACCCCAAAGCGAAGCTCAATAAGATCAATGCATAAGTGTTGTGAAATGAAAAAGAAAATGCATGAGTATGTGAAAAAGTGAAAAATGGGTAGCTAGGTTAGCTTTGAAATTGTATAGGATGTCATAGGTTAGGTGAGAAGTTTAAGCTTATCAAAGATTCAAATTTCAAGCTCACTTGACCAAATATGCATCCTACCTTAACCCTAGCCCCATTACAACCAATGAAAAGACCTCATGATATATGTATGCATGCATGAAATGTATGTTGATTGTTAGAAGAAGAATAAATCTTGGAAAGCATGATTAGGGGAGAATTGAGTGAATCAACCCTAAACACTTGAGCGAATAGAGTGCAACCACATCCGGTGAGGGTTTGATGCTCGATTACATGTTTCCACCTACAATCAATACTTTTCATGCAAGTTTGTAAAAATATTTAATAACTCAATCCAATTGTGGATTAGACTTGCTAGTCCTTAGCCCTTGTGCATATATGCTTCTTGGGAATTTATTTATTTTGACCAAGCAATTGCATTCATTTAGATAGTTGCATATAGGTAGATTGTATTTAGTTAGTTTCCATTGAATAAATGCCATACCCTTACTTCATTCTTGGTTTAAGCATGAGGACATGCTTGGTTTAAGTGTGGAGAGGTTGATAAACCTCATTTGTAGGGTTTATCTTGTGTTGAATTTAAGGGATTTTATGACATTTTACCCACATTTATTCAATGAAATAGCATCGTTTCATGATTGTCTCCCAATTTGTGCTTAAGTATGAAAACATGCTTTCTAGGTCCTTAATTAGCTAAATTTAATTCACCTTTGATTCCACTAGATTCCTTGATGTGTTTGTAAAGTGATTTCAGGTTGAAAAGGCTCGGGAAGGATCAAAGGAGTGAAAGAAAAGCATACAAAGTGGAGAAGATCATGAAAAGCAAAAGAATTGAACTCGCCCATGGACGCGCGTGGGCACTAAGCGCTTATGCACACCTTGCGAATTACCCCATGGACGCGCACGCGTGCTGTGCGCGTACGTGATGCAATTGCATATTTACTATATTAGCTAGTTAATTTAGTTGGTTTTAGCTTTGCTTCATTCATTTTCTCTAAATAAACAAGTCTTTTTATGAGTTTTGTCTTCATGCATGAGAATACCAAGGAACATGTGATTTTAGCCAAATTCATGCAAATGATTTAAGGAATACATACATGAATGAGTATGAATGAATCTCATGAAATTTATTGCATGAATTGGTAAGACTTTGAAGCTATTTCCCTTGTTGATGATAGGTGATAAAACAAGAAAGCAGGGAAGCGAGAATGAAGCAAACTGGGCAAGAAGAAAAGAAGTTGTTGGCGTTGCCAACTTGGAGAAAAGGTGAGTTGTTGAAGGCAACGCCAAGGCTGCCCTGGAGAGCACACTTGGGCGTTGCCAACGTGGGAAATATAGGCGTTGTTTAAGGCAACGCTGAGCTAGAGGAACTTGGGCCAGGGAGGAGCTTGAGCACGTTGCCAACGTGCTACTTCATTGGAGTGTTTAGAGGCAACGCCTGGGAGGAAAGCTTGGCTAAGCACCAAGTCTTGGATCTCCATCCATCGAGCACGTTGCCAACGCTACTCTTCATTGGCGTATTTGACAACAACTCAAGCCAACGTTGCCAACGCCAGGAACCATAGGCGTGTCCCTAAGCAACGCCACACAAGCAAGGTTTGGTAGGAAGGGTGTGAAGCCAACGTTGCCAACGCCAGGAACCATAGGCGTTATTCAAGGCAACGCCAAGCAATCTTGGGGAGCTAGTTCAGAGCCTCGAGCACGTTGCCAGCCTAGAAATGAAGGGCGTGTTTGAGGGCAACGCAGGCAAACAACGCTGAATGGAAAACTTGGCCCAGGAAAGGGAGGTGCACGTTGCCAACGCCAAGTTATGAAGGCGTGTTCCTTGGCAACGTAGCAAGCAACTTTGGCACCATAGGAAAGCTCGAGCACGTTGTTGAGCTGGGAGAGCATGGGCGTGTTCCTTGGCAACGCATGCAAGCTAGGAGTATGGGCACACGAGAGCATTGCTAACTTGGAAATGAACTGGCGTGTTCATCAACAACGCCAGGGACAAGATTCTGGGCCAAAAAATAGGAGCACGTTGCCAACGCCACTTTCATTGGCGTGTTTTAAGGCAACGCCAGGAAGGAATGCTTGGCTAGGCACCAAGTCTTGGATCCCAACCACGTTGCCAACGCCAGGAAGCATAGGCGTGTTCAAGGACAACGCCAAGCAACAAGCATAGAGCCTTGAGGAAGGCTCGAGCACGTTGCCAACGCCATCTTCCAAAGGCGTGTTTGGGGGCAACGCAGCAAGCAAAGTTAGGCAAGGAAGCTCAAATGAAGAAGCACTCGAGCACGTTGCCAATGCCAGCTTCTAAAGGCGTTATCTAAGGCAACGTGACAAGAAAAATTGAAGGCTAGAGATTAGCTCTGGAGGGAGCACGAGCACGTTGCCAACGTGCTAGCAAGGGGGCGTGTTTGGTGACAACGCCAGCCTCATATCTCTGCCTTGGGAGGCTAGGCACGTTGCCAACGTGGGAGGATAGATGCGTTTTTGGCAACAATTTGGCAGCTTGACCTTACCTTCTGTGAGGAAGCATAACTTGAGCTAGGAAAGTCCAAATGAGGTGATTCTAGTGGCATTGGAAAGTAGACTTCAAGAGCTTTCCAATGATGTATAATAGTCCATATTGAAGCAGAGGATTGACACTCAAATTCTGGGCTACATTTAGCATGAAAGTAGAGTCAAGAAAGAGAGAAGCAAGTTGTTAGCAACAACTTGGGCTAGCAACGCCCAAGTCTGAAAGTTCATTCCCAGGAAAATATGATGCACGTTGCCAACGTGCATTAAGGCTAACGTTATTGGCAAAAACGCCAAGCCATTGGGCCAGAAGCATGATGAATGAACTCCTCCTTCCAAGTCTAGCAACACCTCTTCCATTGAGCCAAGAATTCAACAAAGAGGAAGCCCATATTACTAACCCAATTAAAGATCTTTGAAGGAGTTCTGGGACTAATATAAATAGAGATTGAGTTTGTACTTTAGGGGGACTTTTGGACACTTGGAATTTTATACTTTTAGCACTTTTACTTTGAGAACTCTCTAGCACTTCCGGGAGGATACCTGGAAAGCTAATTTGGTTTTTCTTGGAACTTTTCGTCTTCAGTTTTAAGCTTTAAGCATTTCCTTATTCTTCTTCTTCTTTTCTTGACACTTAGTTTAGTTTTTGTTGATGGCAATTGTTGTTAAAATTGGAGCTATGACTCACTAAACCCCACTTTCATTAGGGGGAAGAGCTCTGTTTGTTTGAATGCATTGATGAACTCCTCTTTTCCTCCTCAATTCTAGTGGTTAATCCAAAGAGGAAACTCTTCTTCTTCAAAGATTCAACCACCATCGAGAGAGGGGTTAATCTATGTGAATTGTGTGGTGAATTTGAGGAATGAGCCACATAATTCAGTTTAGAGTTCATCCTTTCATGATTCCCTTAATCAATACACCTTGGTTGGTATGTGAGATGTAACTTTCCTTGGTTGAGATTATGGGAATTGTGTGGCTGGATTAGAATTGAGCTTCATCTCTTCTCATGAACAACTAGATCACGAGAGTGGCAATTGGTTATGTTGAGAGAAATTGAATCACCAAGAGATTGGGATTCAATTACCCACTTGCCATGGATCTATACCCATGATTGAGAAGGATTTGACTAACATCAATTCATGAAAACTTGCATCTCTGATCCCTAATGATCCTCTCCACCATCAATTCTTATTTCTTTTGCTTCTAGTTGTTTGACTACCCATAACCCAATTCCCTTCTACATTCTTGCAATTTATTATTCTTGTCATCTACATTCTGTCTCTTTATTTCTTGCTCTTGCTCTTATGCTCTTTAAATTTCTGCAACCTTTAATTCCTTGCAATTTATCTTTGATGTCATTTAAGTTTCTTGCATTTTAAGTTTCAGTTATTTACTTTCATTTTATTTCTATATTCCCGTTCTTTGAATTCCTTGCCATTTAAATTCCTGCAATTATGTTCAAAAGTCACAATGCTCATAAAATCAAAACCATGTTTGCTTGACTAAATTTACCATTTAACTAAAGTTGCTTAATCTACCAATCCTCGTGGGATCGACCTCACTCTAAGTGAGTTTTACTACTTGATACGACCCGGTATACTTGCCGGAAATTACGTGAAATTAAATTTTTACGTATCAAGTTTTTGGCGCCGTTGCCGGGGATTGGAAAAGATTGACAATGATTAAGTGAATGGTGGTTTAGATTAAGCATTTTTTTTAGTGTTTTTGTTAAGCCCGCTAACTGTTTGATACTTTATTTCACTAACTCCAATTCCACTCTAGTTCTAGAGTATTTCACTTGTGATTTTGGTTTTGTTTGTGTATGTCAGGAGCTAATAGACTTAATACAGAGGACGAGAGAACCCTCCGAAGGGTAAGAAGAGCAGAAAGAGGAAAGGGAATAGTTGGTGAAGAGGAGTCAGAGGGAGAAGATCAAGTCATGGAGGATGAGATGCACAATCCTCCTGGAGGGGTCAACAACAATGATGGACCACCTAGAAGGGTGCTATCTTCTTATACTATCCCTGATCCAAGACATTGTGGGAGCAGTATTGCCACTCCAAGTGTTCAGGCCAATAACTTTGAGTTAAAACCTCAACTCATCACTTTGGTACAAAACAACTGCTCCTATGGAGGGGGACCTCTTGAAGACCCAAATCAACATTTGTCTGTTTTTCTGAGGATATGCAATACAGTGAAGACAAATGGAGTGCATCCAAATGTCTACAAACTGTTGCTATTCCCATTCTCTTTGAGGGACAAAGCCACTCAATGGCTAGAGTCATTCCCCAAGGAAAGCCTCGACAATTGGAATGACCTGATGGGCAGATTTCTAGCAAAGTTCTACCCACCTCAAAGAATCATCAAGTTGAAGACAGAGGTTCAAACTTTCAGGCAAATGGAAGGGGAGTCATTGTATGAATCCTGGGAAAGATATAAGGCACTAATGAGAAGATGTCCACCTGATATGTTTAGTGACTGGGTCAAACTCCAAAACTTCTATGAAGGTTTAAGCTTAGAAGCAAGGAAGGGGCTAGACTACTCATCAGGAGGATCACTCAACATGATGAAAACTGCTGAGGAGGCTCAAGACCTCATTGAGATTGTGGCAAACAATCAGTATTATTACTCATTAGAGAGGCAACATAACCCGGCCCCAAAGAAAGGCGTAATGGAGCTTGAAGGTGTTGACGCTATATTGGCACAAAATAAGTTAATGCACCAACAAATCCAACAACAAATGGAAATGATAACAAAGAGAATGGATGGTTTCCAGCTAGCATCAGTAAACACAACAAATCAACCATCACTTGAATGGAGCCAAGGTGAAGGGACCACTGTTGAACAGCCACAAGAACAAGTTCAATACATGCAAAATACTTCAAATTCTCAGGATGAATTTCATGGTGATACATACAACCCCTCCTGGAAAAATCATCCCAATCTAAGGTGGGGTGAAAACCATTGGCAAAAGAACAACAGCCACAACCACACCCGTAACACAAATAACCAAAATCACCATGCCACCAACACTAACCAATATAGAAAAACACAAAACATATATCAACCACCTCATAATAACTCACAAACTCACCAAAACAACTTTCCTGCACCAACATCCAACGCACAGAATTACCACACTAATCCACCCAACAACTTTCAACAACAATCAACTCCCATCATATCCCCAATTGACCATCATGAGACTAGAATTTCAAGTCTTGAAGCAACCTTGCAAGCACTTGCTCAAACCACTCAAGCCTTAGCTTAGGGACAAAAGGAACATGAGGTCACCATGAAGAATATTGAGAGACAAGTGGGACAATTAGCCAAACAAGCCGAGCGACCAACCAATGTTCTCCCAAGTGATACAATACCCAACCCAAGAGAAGAATGTAAAGCTCTGCAGTTAAGGAGTGGCAAGGTAGTTGGTGAAAGTTCGAATAAAGAAGCAACAAAACCCAAAGAGCGAGACACAGTGGAGATACAAGTGGAAAGGCAGGATGAAGAAAAGGATTCAACATCTAACAAAGGCAAAGAGGTTGTCAAGCCACAAGGCAAACCACCCAGTCAAGGAAGCAACCATGATAGCAAGGAGAGTGTGAATCCGCAACAAGAAAACAAAAATGAAGGAGTAAAAGCCTATGTACCCAAGCTTCCGTACCCAACTAGGATACATAAAGGAGCAAAGGACCAACAATTCCCAAGGTTCTTAGAAATCTTCAAGAAACTTGAAATCAACATCACATTGGCAGAAGCTCTGGAACAGATGCCATTATATGCAAAGTTTCTTAAGGAATTGATCACCAAGAAGAGAAGTTGGCAAGAAAAAGAAACGGTGATTCTCACTCAAGAGTGCAGTGCCATCATTCAAAAGGGACTACCCCCAAAACTCAAAGATCCTGGCAGCTTCCTCATACCCTGCACGATTGGGAGCATGGCCATTGACAAATCACTTTGTGACCTTGGAGCAAGCATTAACCTAATGCCTCTTACCATGATGAAGAAAATGATGATTGAAGAGCTTAAACCCACAAGGATGTCACTCCAACTTGCTGACAGATCCATCAAAATACCAAATGGAGTAGTTGAGAACCTCTTGGTGAAGGTGGGAAACTTCATATTCCCAGCTGATTTTGTGGTCCTAGATATGGATGAAGAGGGAAACAATTCAGTCATTCTTGGTAGACCCTTTTTAGCTACAGCTAGAACAATCATTGATGTGGAAAAGGGGGAGATGATTTTTAGAGTGCATGATGAGCAAATGACCATAAATGTTTTCAAAGCAATGCAACACCCCGTTGAGAAAGAAAGTTGCATGAGGATTGATGTAGTGGATTCGTTGGTTGAAGAGGTACTTGACACAAACCATCAAGTGAAACAGGAGGAAGTCCAGAATGTTAAAGGACAAGAAGAGAACAAATTGGAAGCATCAGAGGAACCAAGTGAAGCTATGAAAGAAGAGGCACCACAACAAGAGTTGAAACCACTACCCCCTCATCTTAAATATGCATTTCTTGGTGAAAAGGACAGCTTCCCAGTGATCATAAATTCTACATTGAGTGCAGAGGAGGAAGAAAAGCTCCTTGTAGTATTGAAAGCTCACAAAGAGGCGTTGGGATGGACCATTGATGACTTGAAAGGCATAAGCCCTGCCGTATGCATGCACAAGATACTTTTAGAGGAGAATTCCAAACCAGTGGTACAACCCCAAAGAAGATTGAATCCCACAATGAAGGAGGTTGTTCAAAAGGAAGTCCTGAAGTTGTGTAAAGCTGGGATCATCTACCCTATATCTGACAGCCCGTGGGTCAGTCCAGTGCAAGTAGTACCTAAGAAAGGGGGATGACTGTCATTGTTAATGAGAAGAATGAGCTTATTCCAACACGAACAGTGACAGGGTGGAGAATGTGCATAGACTATAGGAGGCTGAATGATGCCACACGAAAAGATCACTTTCCTCTCCCTTTCATTGACCAGATGCTTGAAAGGTTGGCTGGCCATGCCTATTACTGTTTTCTTGATGGATATTCTGGGTATAACCAGATAGTGGTTGACCCCATGGATCAAGAGAAGACTTCCTTTACTTGTCCCTTTGGAGTCTTTGCATACAGGAGAATGCCATTTGGACTGTGTAATGCCCCAGCTACCTTTCAAAGATGCATGCTATCAATCTTCTCAGACATGGTAGAAAAATTTATTGAAGTATTTATGGATGATTTCTCTGTTTTTGGTGATTCTTTCAATACTTGCTTGCACCATCTTACCCTAGTCTTGAAAAGGTGCCAAGAAACCAATTTAGTTTTGAATTGGGAGAAATGCCATTTCATGGTACCCGAAGGCATCGTTCTTGGTCATAAAATTTCAAGAAAGGGTATAGAAGTTGACAAAGCAAAAGTAGATATTATAGAAAAACTTCCTTTGCCAACTAGTGTGAAAGCCGTTAGAAGTTTCTTAGGGCATGCTGGATTTTATAGGAGATTCATCAAAGATTTTTCCAAAATAGCAAAGCCACTAAGCAATTTGCTGGTGGTAGACAATCCTTTTCTCTTTGATGATGAGTGTAAACAGGCTTTTGAAACTCTAAAAGCTAAGCTCACCACAGCACCAATCATCACACCCCCAAGTTGGGGACTACCTTTTGAACTCATGTGTGATGCAAGTAACCTTGCAATTGGTGCTGTGTTGGGGTAGAGGAAGGAAAAGAAGCTTCATGTTATCTACTATGCAAGTAAGGTATTGAATGAAACTCAAAAAAACTACACCACAACAGAGAAAGAGCTACTAGCTGTGGTATATGCTTTTGATAAGTTCAGACAATATTTGATTGGATCTAAAGTCTTAGTGTATACTGACCATGCTGCTCTTAAGTATCTTATGTCAAAACAGGATGCCAAACCAAGGCTAATCAGATGGGTGCTACTCCTACAAGAGTTTGACATTGAGATAAAAGATAGAAAGGGCAATGAAAATCAAGTTGCTGACCACTTATCAAGGCTACCACAAGATGTATGCCAGGACAACCTTCCATCAATAAATGAAGAATTTCCAGATGAGCATCTCTTGCAAATCCAACATTACTCTTCATCAGGTTCAATATTTCCTTTACTTTACATTTATCTCTTATTTTAGATACTATGCTTTTATTGGTATTTGATTTATGTTGCCCAATTGGCTTATGAGCTTTTCATGTTAGGATTATATATTATCGAGATGTTTTTAGATTTATGATTTCAATTTCTTATCCTTTTGGTCTTGGTTAAGAAATCAGTAACTCAGGATTTATCTTAGCTTAACATAATTGATAACTGTTATCTTTGCTAATTGAACTGAACTTCAATAATCCCAACCTTTTCTCAGGAAATAAATAGGATTCGAAGGTCAAACTAATTAGTCCCTTGACTTTCTTTTGCTTTAGCAAAGGTTAACTAAGTGGAATTAAGATTCAACTTTCACTATTACTGATAAGAATAATTAAGTCTGGACTTCCAATTTCTTGTACCTTGCCAAAGGTTTTTTTTACAGTTATTATTATTTTATTTTACTTCTCATTCAACTAACCTTTTACCTTAATCCAAAACCCCAAAACACACTTTTTCATAACAAATAATAAGAATATACCTCCCTGCAATTCCTTGAGAAGACGACCCGAGGTTTAAATACTCGGTTATCAATTTTAAGGGGTTTGTTACTTGTGACAACCAAAACGTTTGTAAGAAAGGATTCTTGTTGGTTTAGAAGCTATACTTGCAACGGGAATTTATTCTGAATTCTAGACCAAGCAAAAATCCTCTCTTCAGTCATATCTTTCTATAGTAAAAAGAATCATTAGATATGTTCATGGCACATCCAACTTTGGTTTATGGTATCCTAGGTTTGATGATTTTTCTGCAATTGGTTATTGTGATGCAAATTTTGCAGGAGATAAATTTGATAGGAGAAGTACTTTTGGTATTTACTGTTTTCTGCACAGTTCTCTGAATGTGTGGTCAAGCAAGAAGCAGTCCACAATGTCCCTTTCCACTTCTAAAGCAGAATATATTGCTGCTTCATCTTGTTGTTCCCAATTGTTATAGTTGAAAACTCCGTTAGCTGATTACAAATTAAATGCTGATAATATTTCCTTATTTTGTGATACCATAAGTGCCATTAATATTTTCAAAAATCCTATTTTGCATTTAAGAACAAAACATATTGAAGTGAGATTTCACTCAATAAGGGAACATGTTCAAAAGAAAAAAATATATATTCAATTTGTTAAATCAGAGGAACAACAAGCAGATATATTCACTGAATCCTTGGTTAAAGATAGGTTCTGCAAATTAAGAACAAGTCTAGGCATAATTAGTTTTGAATTCTTGTTTAACTTTGTTGATGTATTGTTTGAAGTTTTTGTCTCTTAGGTCGGGATGAGACATTTCTGGGAATGTGAAGAGCTTTCATCAACAGAATGCTGTACATTGTCTTTAATTTTAAATGGATTTCATGTCGGCTAACCTTTTTCTTCAGATATTAAGTGATCCATTGTGTTTCCTTAAAAACAACCCTTTGGGCCAAATAAGAGTTGGTTTTTGTGTAAGTGGGCCTCATTGGTTTTGTTATACATTGAAAATTTTTGTTTTGTCTTTTCTGCACTTAATATTTTATTTTAATAAAATATTTTTTCAGCCAAAGGTTAAATATTTTCAAATCAAGTACTCATAGGGTTCTGAACTTTCACTTTTCAAAGAAAACTTTAACTTGTTGCGGTTGCATAACCCACACCCTTCATATACTTTACATGCCTCTTCATTTCTCATTCTCATCTTTTCAATCTTCTTGAAATACTACAACTCCCTTGTGTCATTAAAATGAGAAAGAAAACTGCAACCCATAGAAGCACGTTCTCTCATCAACTTCCCAAAATCCCTGAAGGATCTCATGCTTAACCACATTCTCACATTCCAACCCACTCACATACACCATCTCCTTCTCCTTCTCCTTCTTGCACAAACCCGATGGCTCACACCAAGACAATAGCAAGGTGTCCCTCCTCCTCTCAGGCAGCCAAACCAATAAGTGCTCCTTCACGACAAACTGCTTCAAAAGGAAAACGTCCAGCCACTAAAGAAGAACATCATAAACCTCAAAGACCCAAACCTAAGTCTGTTCCTCAATGCTCTCAAAGATATAACCTCATATCCCTCTTCGTTCAGTTAAATAACCTCCAAATGTTAACCAATTTATTTTCAAATCTCATTTTGCTACTTGTCATTCTCACTTCAACCTTCACCATTTCACTTCTGGCATGAACGTGAAAAATATAACCTTTTTGGACTGGAATCATCTTTTTAAAATAAAAAAAGCATGTTTACCCTGATCTTGTTTGAAAATTTTATGCCAACATGACCTATCAAATGTTCATTCTTATATAAAAGGGTGTGAGTTAAATCTGAAAAGTAAAACCATTAGTGATGCCCTAGGATATTCAGATGTTGGTGTTAATTCTTATGCTTTTGCAAAATGGGATGAAGGTATAGGTGTTACTTACCAAGAAGCCCTTGCCTCTATCTGTGAAAATATATCTCTGATTGATGGTCTCACTCCTAACCATAAGGCTCTAGGTCTGGTTCGTGCTCAACTTCATTGAATAGTGAATCACATTATTCTTCCTCAAAGTAGTTCATACCAAAGGGTTTCATTTTATGACACACTGGTGTTGTATGCTATCATTATGAAAATTGAAATTTTTTTGCTTATTTAATTATGAGACATATGTATGATAGTATAAAGAGTGATAAAAATGTGTCACTTCCTTATGAAATGTTTCTAATCTGCATTTTTGAATTCTTTGGTGTTGACCTGACCAACGAGGCATTTGAAAATAGAAACTCTTACGCAAAAAGCGGTGATGCAGTAAAACAACAAAAGAAAAGACCCACAAGATCTGAAAGAGTGGTCCTTGATGATGATGAGGAATAGCTTGATGACATTCCTCTTCCTTCCACCACTGGAATATCTAACTCTATTGGACACAAATCACTTTTGTATGGAGTTGTTGAGAAAATTCTGTAGAAGTTTTGTGAATCGGTCCAATCACCTTATCTCCACAAGCCAACAAGAGAGAAAGCTGTACATTTGGAATGAAAATGCATTGTGCAAGTCAAGAGATAGAGTGGCTGTTCATACCCTGGGTCGAGATGTCCAACCCGAGACAATCGACAACAAGCCAACCAACCTCTTCAGGTCCGAAATATCCGACCTCTTCTCCAAAAACTCGGCCGAAATACCAGGAGAGCCCAAAAAGGGCCTAAACAGAGGAACACGACCCAAATCCAAAGGCAGGCCAAGCCTACAGAGATAAGGGCGGTTCTCTTGAAGATAAGATGACTTCACTCAAAGATAAGATAAGATAACTATCTTATCTCCAAAAAGATCATCACCACACTATTATACATACACTAGAGCACCCAGCTGATTCTACTAAAAACCTGCTTAAGACCCTTGCTAACTTAAGCATCGGAGTCTCTTGCAGGTTCACCACCCTCTGGTGACGAAGGATCAGCACGACCCTCCACTCCAACAAGTTGGACACTACGGCTCCAGCCACCACCATCAAGTCGGACACACAGCGCCGACCAATACAGAAGATCTCATCCGAGATCGACCAATAGTTTCAGGTAACCATCGGAATATTAGCGCCGTTGCCGTGGAACCTAGAAGTCATCTCACCATCATGGCGGACAACCTTGACAACGACCACGACTCTAATCTAGAGGATAGAAAACCGCACAAGAACACGGATGCCACATCAAAAAATACTCCTCATCCAAATAAAGATAAGAGTCCACCAAATACAGAAATCCTAAAGGCACTTTAGGCTCAACAAGAACGTCTCAAACAACTTGAAAAAGAGGCCAAGTATCAACAAGAGGCCGAGAAGGACCTCAGAAAGGAAACTAGGCGATGTAAAGAGTTTGAAGACAAACTATTACAGCTTGAAGCATATCTAAAAAAGACTACTCGATCCAATCACGAGGATAATCACAACAAGGATCAAGACTCATTCACCAAAGAGATTATGAAAGCCAAAGTCCCAAAGGACTTCAAAGCTCCCGACATGACCCCGTACGACGGTACATCAGATCCAAGCCATCATCTCAGTAATTTCAGAAGTAGAATGTATCTCACCGATGCCTCGGATGCAATCCGGTGCAAAGCCTTCCCAACTACCTTAACCAAAACGGTAATTAAGTGGTTCGACAGCCTACTCCCGAGGTCCATCTCAAGCTTTGACGACTTAGCGGGAAAGTTCCTTGCTAGATTTTCCATCTAGTAGAACAAAGCCAAGCACGCCCCAAGCTTGTTAGGGATTAAGCAAGGAGATCGGGAAAGTCTTCGCAACTACATGGAAAGATTGAACAAAGCATGCCTGGACATACAAAGTCTGCCACCCGAAGCAGTCATTATGGGTCTCATCAATGGCCTACGAGAGGGCCCTTTTAGTCATTCCATATCAAAGAAACATCCCAGATCTCTGAATGAAGTACAAGAACGAGCAGAAAAATACATCAACATAGAGGAAAACTCTCGACTAGGAGAGACCTCGAAATCCGGATCCTTTTACTCCTTCCAAGATAGGGACAAAGAGTCCAAGGAAAAAGAAGAACAGCATGGAGAGAAAATCAAGAAATACCACAATTACACCCCTCTCCGGGTGTTTCTCGTGGAAGTATACCGAGAAGTATGCCACACTGAAAAAATCCCACCACCTCGTCCACTTAAAAGCACAAAGGGAGGAAGAAATCGAACGGAATACTGTGGATACCATCGAATCTATGTACATCCCACCAACGAGTGCTTCGACTTAAAGAATGTCATAGAAAAATTGGTAAGAGAAGGAAGACTAGACCGGTACTTAGCCAGCAAGACAGATGAGCCCCAAAAGAGAAGAAGAGACGAAGAGGTCGGTCAAACAGAACGACCACCTCGTACCCCGAAGAGGCATGTTCATATGATACATGGAGGATTTGCGGCAAAGGAGAATCTCCAAATCATCTCGCAAGAGACACCTCAAAGAGATATATCACGCCGAGGGAGGAGAAGGAGCACCCGACCTCCCTACCGTTACTTTCATTAAGGAGGATGCTGCGGGCATCATCACGGGACACAATGATCCCATGGTCATCACTATCATATTGGCCAACACAAACCTCCACCGCACACTGGTGGACCAAGGAAGTTCGGCTGACATCTTGTTTAAATCCGCATTCGACAGACTCGACTTAGAAGAAAAAGAGCTCAGAGCATATCCGAACACCCTATTCGGATTAGGAGACACTTCGATCCAACCACTTGGACACATTTCGCTACACACAACCTTTGGAAAGGGAGACAGGTCAAGAACACTCAACATAGACAACATTGTGGTCGACGTGGGCTCAGCCTACAATGCCTTAATAGGTCGGACAACGCTAAATCAGCTCGGGGCAGTAGTCTCGACTCCACATCTATGCATGAAGTTCCCAACTACAGAAGAGATTGCTATGATAAAAGGAGACCAGAAAATAGCACGCCGCTGTTACAACGAAAGTTTGAACCTTAGAGGCAAAGGAGAAGAAATCCACACCATCGAACTCGGGGGAATTTGAGGTCGGGAAGAACTCCCTCCACAACCTGAAGGCGAGATAGAAAAAGTCCAGATCAGAGATGTCCCAGATAAAACGACCAATATCGGTGCAATTCTAAAGGGAAAAGTAAAAAAGTCCCTCATACAGTTCTTAAAGGATACTGACGACCTCTTCACATGGAAGGCCGCAGACATGTCGGGCATAGATCCCAAGCTGTGGAAGAACAGGTACAAGCTCTACTAGAGGCAGGATTCATTAGAGAATTCAAGTACCCACTATGGCTAGCAAATGTCATCTTGGTGAAAAAGTCAAATGGGAAGTGGCGGATGTGCACTGATTACACCGACCTCAATAAGACTTGCCCAAAAGATCCTTATCCATTCCCAAGCATCGACACTCTAGTAGACACCTCCTCCGGATACAAGTACCTCTCATTTATGGATGCTTATTCAGGATATAATCAAATCCCGATGTACCCACCTGATCAAGAAAAAACCTTATTCTTAACACCCAAAGCAAACTACTGCTATGTCGTCATGCCATTCAGACTCAAAAATGCAGAAACCACCTACCAAAGGTTGATGAACAAAGTCTTCGCAGACCACATTAGAAAGCTAATGGAGGTATACGTTGATGATATGTTAGTAAAATCACAAAGCGAGGAATCATTACTGTCCGACCTCGCCCAAGTGTTCAATACCATAAGAAAGCATGGCATGCGACTTAACCTTGCGAAATGCACCTTCGCAGTAGAAGCTAGCAAATTCTTAGGATTCATGCTCACACAAAGAGGAATCGAAGCAAACCCAGACAAGTGCCAGGCCGTACTCAACATGAAAAGCCCGACCTGTGTCAAAGAAGTGCAACAACTCAACGGGCGACTGGAAGCCTTGTCCATATTTCTAGCGGGATCAGCCATAAGATCTCTCCCCTTCTACGCTACGCTAAGGAAGGGAAAGAAGTTTGAATAGACATCAGAGTGTGAGCTAGCCTTCCAGGATTTCAAAAGATTCCTGGGACAACCACCCATTCTTACTCGACCTCGGGAAGCAGAAACACTCATATTATACCTCGCAGTAGGAAGCCGGGCAGTAGCTTCAGCATTAGTCAGAGAGAACGAAAGAAGACAGCAACCTATATACTTCATCAGCAAAGCACTACAAGGGTCCGAACTGAACTATCAAAAGATAGAGAAGTTCGCCTACGCTCTCATATTAATCTCTCGACGACTTCGCCCATACTTCTAGGCTCACACCATTAAAGTTCGAACCAATCAGCCCATAAAAGGCATCCTACAAAAAACAGATTTAGCGGGAAGAATCCTACAGTAGGCAGTCGAGTTGTCCGAATTCGACCTCCAATATGAAGCTCGGACAGCAATCAAATTACAGTATTTAGCCGACTTTATTACAAAGTGCACTGACATCCCGAAAACCCCTACAAATTGGAATCTTTACGTGAACGGCTCCTCAAATAAAACTGGGAGTGGAGCAGGTGTGATAATAGAAAGTAATCAGGGAACCCAAATCAAACTCTCACTAAAGTTCAAATTCCCTGTTTCTAATAACCAGGCTGAGTATGAGGCACTATTGGCTGGTTTGAAGCTGGCTAAAGAAGTCGGAGCCCAAAAACTTGTCATCTTCACCGATTCACAGGTTGTCACCTCACAAATAGCAGGGGCCTACCAAGCCAAAGATCCTGCTATGAGAAAGTACCTGGACAAAACCAGGGAACAACTCAGGCAATTCCAGGAATACGAGATCCAACATATACCTCGGGAACAGAATGCTCGAACTGATACACTCTCAAAATTAGCTAGCACCAAACCATGGGGCAATAATAGGAGCCTCATCCAAGAAATACTGCAGAGCCCATCAATCTCGAAAGAAGAAAAAATCCTAGCCATATCAGGCCAGGATCAAGGATGGATGACTCCCATAATCAACTACCTCAAGTCAGAGACACTCCCTGCAGATAAGAAGGAGGCAAAGAGGTTAAAACGGGAGGCATAGTATTACACCATCATAAACGAAACTCTATACAAGAGAGGAATTTCGACACCTCTACTAAAATGTGTACCAACCTCTAACACAAAAGAGGTCTTGGAAGAGATACACAGTGGCACCTGTGGGAACCATCTCGGAGCACGAGCCCTTACCAAAAAAGTACTCCAAGCTGGATTCTTTTGGCCGACTTTGCAAAAAGAAGCCACCGAGTACGCTAAGACGTGTCCACCATGTCAGAAACATGCCAACTTCCATGTCGCCCCACCAGAGGAGCTCATCAGCGTAACATCGCCTTGGCCATTTGCAAAGTGGGGACTCGACCTTCTCGGGCCCTTTCCCCAAGGGTCGGGACAGGTTAAGTTCCTCATTGTAGGGGTAGATTATTTCACAAAATGGATAGAGGCAGAACCCCTAGCCAATGCCACTGCCCAAAGAAGTCGAAAATTCCTATACAGGAACATTATTACGAGGTTTGGGGTTCCTTACTCCATCACCACAAATAATGGCACTCAGTTCACAGACACAGGCTTTAAAAATTGGTAGCCGACCTGAAGATAAATCACCAATTCACATCCGTGGAACACCCGCAGGCTAATGGACAAGCAGAAGCTACCAATAAAGTCATACTAGCCGGGTTAAAATGGAGGCTGCAGGACACAAAGGGAGCCTGAGCCGAAGAGCTCCCACAAGTCCTATGGACATATCGGACAACTCCACACTCCACCACAAAGGAATCACCCTTCCGATTGGCTTATAGAATGGAGGCAATGATACCGGTAGAAGTTGAAGAAGGATCTCCCAGAACGATCCTCTACAGCGAAGAAGCTAACTCCCGACTCCAAAGGGAAGAGCTCGACCTACTCATAGAAGTCCGACAAAGAGCTCGGATCAGAGAGGAAGCACTAAAAAGCCGCATGGCCTTAAGATACAATCGAAAGGTAGTGCAGCAAAGCTTCACAAACAACGACCTCATCCTAATCCAAAATGATATCGGAACAAGCCAACCCGGAGAGGGAAAGCTAGCAGCTAATTGGAAAGGACCCTACCGAATCATAGAGGTACTGGGAAAAGGTTACTACAAAGTGTTCGAACACGATGGCCGAGAGCTACTGAGATCATGGCACGCCTACATCCTAAGAAGGTATTATAGTTAAAAGGTAATAAAAGATCTTAGGACAAAGGTGCACTCTTTTTCCTGAAAAAGGTTTTTTAATGAGGCACGAAGCCAAGATCTACAAAATTACCTAGGGAAAGCACCCATATGTATATATTTCGCATATTTTCTATTTTGAATAAAGTTTTTTAGATTTCCTACAAAATCTCTTTATCAAGACGCATTATTCTTAAAACGCAAAATTCATTGCCCGATTATAAAGCTATAGATCGGCAAAAGTGAAAACCAAATTCGCTGCCCAACGTGATCGACAAAGAATGAAAACCGAATTCATCAAAGATCGACCAAGTGAGGATCAAACTCTACAAAATTGGCAAAGATGAAAAGCGATAAAAACAAAATAATGCAAGAAGTTATAAAAAGCAATCCATGAATAGAGGTCGGACGAGGTTTGAAACAAAAATAGATTGCTAAGAAATAACTTGGAATGGACCGATGCAAAAGAAGTCGGACCAAATCAAAGTGACAAAAAGTTATAAAAAGTAATCCCTAAAAAGAGGCCTAGCCAGCCCTAAAAAGCGGATTACTAGAAATAACTTCCAAATGGACCGACATGAAGAAATCGGACTAAAGCTACAAAAAGTTATAAAAAGTAATCCGTAAAAAGAGACCTAACAAGGTCCAAATAAAACGGATTACTAGAAATAACTTCGAAGGGACTGATACGACGAAGTTGGCGCAGAAAGCTATAAAAGTTATACGAAGTAATCCATAAAAAAAGAGACCGGACAAGGTCCAAATAAAATAGATTACTCAAAGTAACTTGGGGAGGACCGACATGAAGAAATCAGCCCAAGGCGACCAAAAGCGACAGAGTTATAAAAAAAGTAAACCCAAGGGATTATTAGAAATAACTCAAGAAAAGATCAACTAAGAGAATCAACCAACAGAAGGCGCGCGTCAAAAGGGAGACAATTCGACCCAAAAGACCACGACCTCGCCAAAATCAATTTACAAAGTATGCTATCAAAGAATACTCAAATAAACAACTAACCTTAAAAAGGACACTTCAACTAAGGCGGGAAATAAACAAAGCACAAAGGCAATCAAAAGAGGTTGGACAATAAGACTTCAACACTCCGAAAATTCCCAGAAAGTGCTAAAGAAAGCTGCAGGCAAGCATATCACAAAGAAACAAAGTTGTTACCATAAAAACAGACTCAAGAAACCGCCTGAAGCTGACCCAAAGAGCAAGAGAAACTATTTTTGTTTTTCAAAATAAGGTTGCTAAAAAAGCAACTAGAGTATCCAAAGTCAAAATCACAACTTACAATATAAAGAGTTCAAAAGCCCACAAGACCAGGCAATACACAAATATATCAAGAAAATTAGAGAGGATCCAAAGACTTCCCAATAGCAGCATCTCGGGGAGAAGGAGGGCGAGTCTGAAGGGGTACTGCATCTACCGTCCCATCATCCTGATTCAGAATTTGGACGTCAGGATCAGACTCCGACTGAACGACTTCAACTACCGGAGTTGCGGAAGGAGGGATAACAGAGGCTTTGACAGAAGAAACCGGAGGAGGGACGACATCATCCTCATCATCAGGGTCATCAGGGACAATCTTACCATCTTTTACAATGTTATCCAAACTAAAAAGGGTAAGGTCAAGCTCGAGCGCAAGAACTCGAACCTGATCCTTCAAATTCTCATAAGCAGCAGTCACACTGCTCACAAGATGACCCTGGAGCTCGGCATAGTCAGATCGAGCATATTTCAGACTCTCCCGGAATGCTACGATCTCTCTATAGGTCCGGACATAGCTATCCTTGTGCTTCTGGGCCATTTCTTCAGACAGATCCGCCAGAGCCTTAGCCGCTGTAGCCCAAACCTTTTTACCCTCCAACTCTTTCTCAAGTTTCGCCACCTTTTTTTCAAACTCCTCCTTCAACCCCTTGATTCTATCATACTCCGACTTGGCCTCCTCCATGAAAGCCTTAGTGGCATGAACAGGAACATCCTGAGCAGTTCGGAATAAGGCCACTCCCATGTGCGCCATTTTAACACTGTTTCGGGTAATGAATTCCAAATGGTGAAGGATGGATACATCACCCATAGGCACAATACCATAAGGAGCAATTTGCTGATCGACAAACCCCACGGCATCGAAATCAGGGGCATCCAAATTAAAGGGTTCAGTAGTTTTCTGCTTCTTGGGAGAAGGGCCGGCAACAGATGGGGAAGCAGTACTGGAGGTCGGCAAAGGAGGAACGGATGAGGCCAGCCGGACGTTAGGAGTCGATATGACTTTTTTGGGTCCAGAAGCATCCGAGGTCGACCTCTTCATGGAAGCCTTAGACGACCCCTCCCCGGCAACCTTGGCTGAGAGGTTTAGGGCCACTATTGCCTTCTTCGCCTTTTTAAAGGCCTTCATAGCATCATTGTTTTTAACCATCTCTGAAAATATGCAGCAAAGAAACCAAGTTATAAATCGAAAATAAAAGGGATAAACTCAACAAAATAAAGCAACACAACAGATACAAAAGAAGTTAACCACTACCCAGCTCAACTCGAAGAAGTGAAAGATCTCCTAGAAATCTCTTGGTATCGAGATGGGAAGGCTGTCCCCAGTTCTCTTCCAACACAGTTACAAGGGCTTATTCAACCTCATCCAATATCTCCCAGGAATATCTAGATACCACTACATTTTGTTGCCACTCCAAAGGAAAAGCAGGTTCATCATTCTCATCCAGAAAAAAGGGACGAGCTCCTTCAACAGCTCGGACCTTGAAAAAATAGTTCTTAAAATCACGGAAGGATTCATCATACTTGAAAAAAACCTTTTTTCCCTGGGAATCTCGGATGGAAACCCAGGCGGCCTTCTTCTTAACCACACCAGGCTTTGTCAGAACAAAGAGATAAAAAAAGAGGGATTGGGAAGGTTGGACACCCAATTCATGACACAGCAATTGGAAGATTTTTATAAAGCCCCAGGAATTTGGATGGAGTTGGGACAGATCCACGTTACAAGACAACAACAGGTTGGTCTCAAAAGGAGTAAAAGGAAGAGTAATGTTCATCTGACTTAAAAAGAAGTCGTACGCATAGAAAAAAGGGCGATCTCCGGCAGCCCGAGTGGAAAAACAAACTCTCTCTTCAGAAGTAGAGGATACAAGCTCATAATTTTTCTCATCACTACCATTACTACAAATCCTATGAAATTTTCTAAGTTGCTCACAAAATTCAGAGTCAACCAGCGAAATACAAAAAAGAACCATAGAATCCACCCAGTCGGCCATGCCAGCAGGAACTTGGGAGGATGTCTCGACAATATTCTTACGGGAAAACATGGATCAACTATTCCTACAAAAAGGAAAAAGGGAGGGGTTAGTAATCAAACAGCTCGGACAAAGTGAGAAAAAACAAGCCCAGACAAAAATGGATACAAACTCAAAATTACAGCATACAGAATGTCAGAAATAACAGAAAAAGGAAACCCTAGGACACAACCCAAAGTCCTGGGGCATCCTTTGGAGGTAGTGACAGAGTAAGGACTAAAGCTTATGACCTGATGTCTCCCAGCAAGAGAATAACCTTCTTCCCAAAACAAGCGACACACTGAAAAGAAAAATCACAAACCAAATCAAAATCACCTCTCTACAAGAAGAACCATTATACATCAACGTATGCCAAAAAGCAACCTTTTTTCAGAATCAAGCAAACTCATTATTCCAAAAGCAAATAAAACTGAAGATACAAGCAGAAATGGTAGCTACATGCAAAACCCTAAAAGCGTCAACCATCAAGTAATGCAACAAGATCCAAACAAAAAATGAAGAAACTCCCAGAGCACACATTATGGCAGCAATCAGATACAACAAAAATAGAGAAAAGATTCAAACTTTCCAACGCAAATGCAAGAAAAGATCAAAGCTTTTCATGACAAAATAGAACTTTAAAAGGAAAGAGCGTAAAAAGAGGAAGAAAAAGAAAACCAACTTGTAAGAAAGAAAGAGACGATAAAACTGATTGAAGGTTCAAAACAAGCAACCAAGACGACGCCAACAAAGATCGCTCTCTCAAGAAGAGAAAAAACAAGGGGGTAAAGAGAAGAGAAGTATCAGGCAAGTCAAAATGAAACAGAAGAATAGAGAGAAAAGGGGAAGTTACAGCAAAACAAAGAGAAAGTGATTCAAAAATGAAAGTGAGAGGTGAAAGAAACGAAGCATTAAAGAAATTAATGAGGCATTAAAAACCCTCACACGTTCCCAAGAGAAGGAACGTTTGTCTCAAAATTAAAAGAAACAAACGAAACGCTCCGTATTCAAAGGGAAGCGCTACAAAGAAGAAAAGCGACAATGCTCAAGCTTGGCTTCATCAGAAAAGGATTGAAGTCCTAAAAATTAAGGACTCGGCCTCAAAAAAGGAAGACCGTACTTGAGCTGGGGCACTGTTCATACCCTGGGTCAAGATGTCCAACCCGAGACAATCGACGACAAGCCAACCGACCTCTTCAGGTCCGAAATATCCGACCACTTCTCCAAGAGCTCTGCCAAAACACCAGGAGAGCCCAAAAAGGGCCCAAGTAGAGGAACACGACCCAAATTCAAAGGCAGCCCAAGCCTACAGAGATAAGGGCGGTTCCTTTGAAGATAAGATGACTTCACTCAAAGATAAGATAAGATAACTATCTTATCTCTAGAAAGATCATCACCACACTATTATAAATACACTGGAGCACCCAGGTATAACTCATACTCTGATTCTACTAAAAACCTGCTTAAGACCCTTGCTAACTTAAGCATTGGAGTCCCTTGCAGGTACCACCACCCTCCGGTGACGAATGATCAGCACGACCCTCCAGTCCAACAAGTCGGACACGGCGGCTCCGGGCACCACCATCAAGTCGAACATACAGCTCCGACCAGTACAGAAGATCTCATCCGAGATCGACCTACAGTTTCAGGTAACTGATGCTTGCATAAACTTGTTATACTACGATCTTAGGAAATTGCACAAACGGCAAAATTCCTTCCGGCAAGTGCACCGGTTATCGTCAAGTAAAAACTCACAATAGAGTGAGGTCAAATCCCACAAGGATTGGTTGAATGAGCAATTCAAATTAGAAGTTTGTTTAGTTGAGCGGAATCAACTTTTGGATGTGAATTGCATAAAGTAAATGTGGCAGGAAACGTAAATTGTAAGGAATTGAAATTGCATAAACTTAAATTGCGAGAATTAAGGTGCGAGAAAGTAAATTGCTGAAATTAAAAGGGAATTGGGGGTGATTGCATGAAATTAATGGCAGAATGTAAAGAGAAAGTGTAGATCAGAAATGGGGAGTTCATTGGGTGTTAGGAGATATTGAGATCTCCGAATCAAAACATTTTTATCTCTTCCTCAACCAATGCATTCATTAAATTTTGCATGGCAATCTTATATGATTGGATCCCAATCCCTTGGCTCACCAATTCTCTCTAAAAACAAACAAATTCCCAATCCCTTGGTTTAAATGCTCATAAGAAGAGATGATGCTCGATCACTGATTATTCCACACAGTTTCATGAACCACAATTTGGTAGGATTACGTGTCACAATATCCATCCAAACCCCAATCCAATTCACTGTGAGAAAGCTTCTCTAGCATGAATCCTCCATTCCTTTCCCAAGGTTCCGAAGGATTCCAATTATGGGTAGTTTCTTTCCAAAGACAACTACCCAATGGAATTAGATCGAGAAGCTTTCTAACAAAATTCAAGAGAAAAGATTGAAGAAGAAGATAAAACTATTATTGATTCATTGAATTACAATAGAGCTCCCTAACCCAATGAAAGGGGTTTAGTGCTTCATAGCTCAGAATTCAATTACACAATATCCAAAGTTCTCTAGTGTAAAAAAAATGTCAAAAGGTCAAAAGATGCTCACTAACTTCAATTCTATCCTATTTATACACTTTCTAAATTGAGCTTCTGTTGTGTTTCTTGGGCTTTGAGGCCCTTCCTTGATTTCCTTTTGCTTTAGGCTTATGGTCCATAATCCTGATGAGGCTGTGATCCAATTCTGTAACATTCATTGAGCAAACTTAGTGATAAACAAGTAATGACACAAGACTCAACAATTTGAAGTTCCAGACTCATCAATTCTTCAGGCCCAATCTCATAAACCATGATATTCACTTGGGTTTCACACCATAATACGTTTAAGTTAGTATTTGTGCTCAATTGCTAACTTAAACTTCAATATATTTGGCCCAGAAACCTTTTCAAATGGTGGTGTTTAAGTTGAAGTTTAAGTTTCAGTTTAAGGTCAAACTAAAACTTAAACGTGGAATTGGAAGAAAGCACCCCAGGAGTGTACATAGTCGAACACGTTTAACCTCCAGTTTGAGGTCAAACTGGAGGTTAAACTTGGAAATGAAGAAAGCAACCCCTGGAGGCAATTTGGATCGAACACGTTTAACCTCCAGTTTGAGGTCAAACTGGAGGTTAAACGTGGAATGAAGAAAACACCCTGGAGGAAGGAAATGGTCGAACACGTTTAACCTCCAGTTTGAGGTCATAAACTTGATGCTTGCATAAACTTGTTATGCTACGATTTTAGGAAATTGCACAAACGGCAAAATTCCTTCCGGCAAGTGCACCGGTTATCGTCAAGTAAAAACTCACAATAGAGTGAGGTCGAATCCCACAAGGATTGGTTGAATGAGCAATTCGAATTAGAAGTTTGTTTAGTTGAGCGGAATCAACTTTTGGATGTGAATTGCATAAAGTAAATGTGGCAGGAAACATAAATTGCAAGGAATTGAAATTGCATAAACTTAAATTGCGAGAATTAAGGTGCGAGAAAGTAAATTGCTGAAATTAAAAGGGAATTGGGGGTGATTGCATGAAATTAATGGCAGAATGTAAAGATAAAGTGTAGATCAGAAATGGGGAGTTCATTGCTTTGTTGTTCATTTAACCATTCTTGGTTACTTTAAGCTCAAGAAAATGCATAAAACAACTAAAACTAACAGAAAAATGCTAGTGAAACTAGCCTAAGATGCCTTGGCATCACAACACCAAACTTAATACTTGCTTGTCCCTAAGCAAGTCCTGAGTTATTTGAGAAGAAAGTATGAAACAGAAAGCAATTACTTTGGCTATATTAGCAAGCATTTGAAGTTCATCAGAAGGGTTTTATGCAGAAAGTTGCAGCATCACTTTTTCATTCTTATCAGGTAGAATCATCACTTTTTCATTGCATCCATCAAACACTGCTATGGCCTCTTGTTATTCTCATGTCCTTGGCACTTTTTCTTTCTTTGTTTTTCTTTTTCTTAGAGCTCTTTTGCTCCTTGTTTGCTCAGTGTCATGTGTTGCACAAGCCTTTGGCATTTTCTTTTTCTTATCAGTGCAGTACACATATCCACTACAGGCATTTTAGTTCACATTTCTTTTTGAGACATTGGTGCCCAGCACCTCTTTGTGTAACTAAATGTTTTGTAGCTAGGTTGCTCTTGATAATGGACTTTTGGTTGATAATCCCGAGTTAGTTAACCCAAGTTACCAAGTGTTGAAACACTCATAGAACCTATTCATCCAAGCAGATCCTAGTACATAAACACCACAGGCATATGTCTCAAAAGTTCAAACCATTGGTGCCTAGCTTTATTTTCTTAATTCTTTTGCTTTTTGATTGCCCCTTTTCAGTGGCTTTTCTTTTTCTCTTTCTTTCTTTTTCATGGCCAAAGACATTTATTCATCAAGATCCATAGACAGTATTCAACTTCTACACAAAAAATGATAATTCTACACTCAATTTCCAGTGAGCTAACTAAACAATCAAGCATGTACACCACCACTTAATTCTACTTGATTTGTCACTAATTGAGCCAAGTTACTTTTGTTCAAACTTTTCTTTTAACTTTTGGAAACAGAACAAGCATGGCAAGCATTTGTTTAAGAAGGTGGAGTTATATCCAAACATCTAGGCATTTACTTTATTCAAAGCAGTAAACAAACAAACATACTAAAAACTTCACTTAAACTTAAATGACTTAAAATGAAACAAAGCTCATGAAGACAATTCACAACTATCATTTGATTGTTAAGGAACGGGACCACCTCTTATTTATTGCTTGGTTCTTCTTGATTCTTGGGATCCTGCTTCTTCTTGCTTCTTACCTCTTTTTGACCACTTGTACTTCCTTTGTCTTTTCTCATGAGCTTTTTCCAGAATCCAGCCTTTTTCATTGTTTCTTCCACTCCTTTTTCAAGGACCATTGCCTTGTTTATTTCTCCTTCTTTCCTCCCTTTGAAATACTCATCAAAAGCTGGGAATGCTGGGTCCATCTTGTGTAGATGTTCCCCTATGTAGTTCAGCTTGCTTTGAGAGCTGATGTTGTAATCAGCTTGAACTGAGTATCTCGCATTCTGCAGAGTGGTGGCTTCCTTGAGTGCCAACATATTGGCATCTTGGTGTTGGCAGATGTGGCTGAGGGATTCCTATAATTGTAAATTTTGTTCCCTTTGCAGATCTAGGAATCTTGATTCAAAGTTCCTTTGCATGTCCATCATCTTTAGGTGGAAGTCCTCTTGCCTCTCCTGAGACCTCATGTATTGTTGAGATAATCCTTCCATGATTTCCTGCATTCTGCTCATGTCCATGGGGTCTCTGGGAACTTGTTGCCTTCTTTCTGGAATCCCTTGCTCTTCTTGCTCTTCTTCTCCTTCTTCTCCTTCTTCTCCTTCTTGCTCTGCTTCTTGCTCTGCTTCTTGCTCTGCTTCTGCTTGTTGCCCTTCTTCATTTTTTCTTATTGTATGTCTTGGGGGCGCTGGGCCAAGAGTCATTCTCTGAGCAGTGATGGCCATTCCAGGATATAGCCAATTAGGTCTTTCATCTTCAAGTGGTACTCGGGCATCGATGCATAGTCTAATGATGGTGCTAGGGAAGTGGAGCCAGGAGTCATGGTCACTTTTCTCACTAAACTCTTGTATCTGTTCGGCAATGAGTTTATGAACTTTGATCTCCCCTCCCACCATAATGCAATGTAGCAAGATGGCTCTTTTGGGAACTATTTCTAAAGTGTTTGCAGTGGGTAGGATGGATCTCCTAACTATTGCATACCACCCTTTAGCTTCGGGTGTTAGATCTCCCCTTCTCAAGACTCTTGGAGCCCCTTTTGTTTTTCTCACCCATTCAGCTCTGATGGCACAAAGGTCTTCAGCAATAGTCGAATAGTCAGGTTCTCCCATCATCCTTTCCTCATAACTTGCTTGGCTGAAACGTATGTTTTTCAGGCCAAGAGTTTTCATGATTGCTTTTGGGCTGAAGTCAACTTCCACCCCTCTCACATAGCTTTTGTATGTGGGTTCCTCGGTTGTATCCTCCCTTACTGCATTTGCATAAAACTCCTTCACTAGGTTGATGTTGATTTTAGTGATTGGCTTAGTCAAGAGCTCCCACTTCCTCTTTTTGATCTTCTCCCAAATACCTGGAAACTCATCCTTTTCAAGGTCAAAGGGAACCTCAGCTAGTACCTTTTTAGGTCTCATCCATTCGGCTTGAATCTCATGGAAAACTGATTTGTATTTCCATGCATCAAATTCCCTTTCCTCCTCCATTGGCTCCTTATCCTTTCTTCTTTTGTGGTTAGATGAGGCTGCCATTTGTTCCTTGGTTTTGGCAAGTGACAAGCTAAAATTGACAAAGTGAAGTAAGAAAGTGTTGTTAGAAGTGTGGTTAGGTTGTTTTCGGCAAGAAATGGTTATGCTATGATGAAAGACAATGTGCAAGAAGGGGATTTGGTAGTGTGGAACTCGTTCCCCAAGTGGTTCTTTATAGTGCATGTACTTGAAAAATGGACGGCTAGGGTGAATTGTGAAGTATGGCTTGATTGTAAATGTATGAGTTAGGGAAAAGGACGAATAGCTTTTCACTTTCTTGGAAGTATTCTGGGTGCATTGGTTGTACATGTAGCTATCATTTCATGCAGAATTCCCTTTTCCCATGTGCTAGTTTCAAAGACTTTTGAACTTTCTTTTTTTGACCAAGAACCGTGCCTCCCCTCTTGTCTTCTTCCTCCATTCTTATCCTTCCTTTTGTACCTGCACAAACAAACAAATGTGCTATTATTTTTCGGTCCATGTGAATAGTCTTTGCACATGTTTTTCATTCTTTTTGAATTGTAAATCAATGATTGTCTTTGTGAGCTTATAGCCGTGACCTTTGTGTGTATGCACATTTATTAATGGACACCAAACTTAATGTTTGGTAATGTCTCCTGATGTCATGAAATCTAAGTTGGTTGTCCTTAATGAATGTACATAATTCTAATAAATCATAGTCACTTTGGCTCTTTGATCCTAAACAATTTTACTACCTAAAGTAATTGAAATCAAAGTATTAAAACATGCAAATGGTAACTTGTCATGAATTTCTAAATCCAAAGGAACTTCTTGCTTTTCATTAACCGTGTTCCAAGAGGAACACCAAACTTAATGTTTGGTTGTGCACCTTGAATGAAAGATTGAATACAATTTGAATAAGATTTGGGGTGCCTTCAGGCACACCAAACTTAGAGACCAATTGTATTTAACATGCAATGTTTAGTGCACCTTATCAACAGTTGTCCTGAGGATTCAAGTTCATGCATAAGAAACCATGCTTTATTAGATGCAGGGCAAAACAATAAAGAGTAAGGATACTAAAACATGGGTTGCCTCCCACGAAGCGCTTCTTTAACGTCACTAGCTTGACGGTTGTCCCTTGCTAGGGTGGATTGTAGTGCTTGATGTCCTCTCCTCTCACTATGGAAACATCCCCATTTGATTCCTTCATGATTTCCAAATGTTCCATAGAAAGAACTTTCCTGATTGTGAACACTTGAGGGAGCTGAGAAGGAATAGGTTTGAGGCCAGGTGGGATTGGCAAATAATGACTTGATATTACTTTATCTCCCGGAGAGAAACCTTCAGTGGGAATTTTCTTGTTTCTCCACCCTCTTGGCAATTTCTTTACAATTCTTCCCTCTTTCTTGAGGCTTTCTTCATTGACCCTTATGACAGGAGGGTCCTTCTGAGCTGTTTCTATTGATTGTTGTGGCTTTAACTCTTGCGATTCTTGTTTGCCTTTCAAGGATTGTTTCAGAGTTTCAGTTGCTGGATTGCTTTCCTCCAAACACAGATGGTTACTATCATCCTTAGGCTTTTCAGGTTCTGGTTCAGGCTCAGATGCAGGTTTAAAAACATGGAAAATGAGTTGTTCATCATGTACTCGCAATATTAGCTCTCCTTGTTCTATATCTATGAGTGCTCTAGCAGTGGCTAGAAATGGCCTTCCCAGAATGATAGGATGTAGGTAGCTTTCCTCCATGTCCACAATGATAAAGTCTGTGGGGAAAAAATAATTTCCCACTTTCACCAGCACATTCTCAACTACCCCTTCAGCTTGTTTTTGAGTTTTGTCAGCCAGTTGTATGATTACATCAGTGGATCTCACCTCATTCAGTTGTAGCCTCCTCATAAGAGTCAAAGGCATCACATTTATGCTAGCTCCTAGATCACAGAATCCTCTGTCAATTTTTATTTCCCCTATGATGCAGGGGATATGAAAACTTCCTGGGTCTGTTTTCTTAGAGACCATATCCTTCTTGATGAGTGCACTGCATTCTTTGTTCATTATTACAGTTTGTCCTCCCTTCAAAACTCTTTTCTTGCTCAGCAATTCCTTCAAATACTTGATATGTGTAGGCATCTGCTGGAGGATCTCAAGAAAGGGGATATTGATGTGGAGAGACTTAAATGTCTCTAAGAACCTTGAATATGTTTTCCCTTTTTCACCTCCTCCTAACCTTTGAGGGAATGGTGCTTTTGGTTGGTATGTTTCCAGCATGCCTTCCTCTTGTAGTTCCTTGGCTTGCTCAGCTTCACTTTCCTGCTTAGCTTCTTCCACACCTTCCTTCAAGATTTCTGGTTCCTTTTCTGAGGGTTTGATTCCTTCTTCTTCTGAGACTTCCTTCAACATGGTGATGACCTTGCATTCTTCCCATCTCACTCCCTTTTGTTCCCCTTTAGGATTCTTCTCTGTGTCACTACTGCGGTTGATTTGGGGGCCTGTTGAGATAGCTCTCCTACTCGAGACTCCATCCACTTGAGTTTTTCACCATGGCTCCTTAAGGTCGATCTCACATCTTCCTTAAAGGCTTTTAATTCGGTTATGTCTTGACCCATGTTTGCTAGTATTCCTTCTATCCTGTTTAATTGATCTTGAAATTGTTGGTTCGGATTGGATTGGGCAGGTTGATTAATTTGGCCATGATATGGTGGTTGGGAGTAAGTGTTTTGTGTGGCTTGGTATGATCTTTGGTTGGAGTTTTGGTATGTGGAATTGTTATGTTGGTTGTGGTTGTAAGATTTATGGTTCTGTGGTTGGGTTTGCTGGTTTCCCCACCCAAAGTTTGGGTGGTTTTTCCATCCTGGGTTGTAAGTGTTGGAATGTGGATCATATGATTGCCTTTGTTGATTTCCCACATAGTTGGCCTCTTCCCAATCACCTCCTTCAATGCTTACTTCCTCTTGATCTTGTGTGTGTATTGCAGCTACTTGCTTTGTGTCTAACTTCCTGGTGAGCTCTGCTAGTTGCTTGGCAAACACCTTGTTTTGGGCTAAAATTGTATCAACATGGTTCAGCTCCATGACTCCCTTAGTGTTGTGCCTCTCTGAAGCATAGTAGTACTCATTCTCAGCCACTGTCTCAATCACTTCAATGGCTTCTTCCACAGTCTTTTTCCTGTTCAATGAACCTCCTGATGAATGATCTACAGCCTTCCTTGATTCATAAGAAAGTCCATCATAGAAGATATGCAATTGCACCCATTCAGGGAACATGTTGGGTGGACATTTCCTTGTCAATTCTTTGAACCTCTCCCATGCCTCGTAGAGCGTCTCACCATCTTGTTGTCTAAAAGTTTGAACCTCAGATCGAAGCCTATTGACCTTTTGTGGGGGGTAGAAACGTGCCAGAAACTTGCTCTCCACCTCATCCCAGGTTGTTAGGCTGTCCCTTGGGAATGATTCCAGCCACTTAGCTGCCTTGTCCCTAAGTGAAAATGGGAACAAGAGCAGTTTATAGGCATCTTCCTGAACTCCATTGGACTTCACAGTGTCGCAAATTCTCAGGAATTTTGTGAGATGTTGGTTTGGGTCTTCATTAACACTCCCACCAAATGAACAATGGTTCTCCACCAGTGATATTAACTGGGGTTTGAGTTCAAAATTATTGGCCTGAATGGGTGGTTTCTGAATGCTGCTTCCACAATTCCCAGAGGTTGGGTTTATGTATGAACCAAGAACCCTCCTCTCAGGAATGGCATTGTTTCCATCAGCTCTCTCATGGTTGTGAAATTCTCTATCCATGTTGAGATCTAGAGCTTCCTCAAAGTTGTCCTCAGATTCTCCTTCAGATTGTTATTCTCCCAGTAATCTCTTCCCTCTTGCTTCCCTTCTAAGTCTATGAAGGGTCCTCTCTGGTTCGGTATATGGAGGAGTTGATATTTCTCCTCTTCTACCTGTCATACAAGAACACACCACAAGCAGCAAACAAGTGGAATACTCTTGGTTAATGGAAGAGTATGGTTAGAGTAGTTGAGGAATTAATTCAAATAGTTAGTGGGTTAGTGAGTTAGTTGCTCGAATTGAAAGGCATAAGAAAGAAAAAGCAAGTACCAGAGTGCAGAAATTAAAAATTCAACAAGTAACTAGAACTAAATTAACAAAACAAGAAAAATGCTCAATCTAGTTAACTTCCAATTTGAGAATTGTCAATCGAAAAACCAATCCCCGGGAACGGCGCCATAAACTTGATGCTTGCATAAACTTGTTATGCTATGATTTTAGGAAATTGCACAAATGGCAAAATTCCTTCCGGCAAGTGCACCGGTTATCGTCAAGTAAAAACTCACAATAGAGTGAGGTCGAATCCCACAAGGATTGGTTGATTGAGCAATTCGAATTAGAAGTTTGTTTAGTTGAGCGGAATCAACTTTTGGATGTGAATTGCATAAAGTAAATGTGGCAGGAAACGTAAATTGCAAGGAATTAAAATTGCATAAACTTAAATTGCGAGAATTAAGGTGCGAGAAAGTAAATTGCTGAAATTAAAAGGGAATTGGGGTTGATTGCATGAAATTAATGGCAGAATGTAAAGAGAAAGTGTAGATCAGAAATGGGGAGTTCATTGCTTTGTTGTTCATTTAACCATTCTTGGTTACTTTAAGCTCAAGAAAATGCATAAAACAACTAAAACTAACAGAAAAATGCTAGTGAAACTAGCCTAAGATGCCTTGGCATCAGTAACCCTCGGAATAGTAGCGGTTCTCCGAAAATATGTGGACAACATTCATGAAGATAATACTATGGCCACTAATCAAGAGGAGTCATTGGACACTGAGATTGAAGGATCAGATGCCTAGGGATGTCTCATGATGAAGAAGTTCTATTCTAATGCATTTACTTTTATGTGACTTTTGAAATTTAGACATTGTTTCATTACTTTCTGGATGATTGTACCTAACTAATTAGACCTTGATGGTATTTTTGTGGAAAAAGAAATTTCCAAACACATAGATCTAATCGGCAAGTGTACCGGGTCGCATCAAGTAGTAATAACTCACTTAGAGTGAGGTCGATCCCACAGGGATTGATGGATCAAGCAACTTTAGTGGGTGATTAGTTTAGTCAAGCTAACATTGAAGGGATATTGGATGAAATGTAGCCAACAGAATTGTAAATGACAGGAAATTTAAAGTTGCAGAAAGTAAAATTGCATAAAACTTAAAGTGCAAGAAAGTAAAATAGCTGAAACTTAAATTGCACGAAATGTAAATTGCATTAAATGTAAAGGGGATTGGGTGCAGGGAATTTAAAATTCAACAAGAAAATGTAAAGAGCAATCAAACAGAGGAGTAAAAGATGAAATAAGTGCAGCAGATTTAAACAGAAATGGAAAATTGCTTGAAGAAGCAACACAGAATGTAATTAAGCTCAATTGTGAAATTTAAAGAAGACAAATGAAGATCTCAGGGAATCAAAAAGACTAGAAAACAAGTCTAGATCTCAAGCCCTTCCTTGATTCAATAGCAAGCAGATTTAAGAAGAAATGAAGATGAAAGCAGTAGGAGAACTTTGATTTAAATTGCAATTCACTGAAATTATGCAGCAAGGCAAAACAAAGAGAAATCTCAAAGGGAGAATGAAACAGAATTCCTTCAATTCTCCACCCAATATTCAAACTCAAAAAAGAAAAACTAAAGAGAAAGCTCTCTACTACTACTCCTAATGCTCCCTAGTGGAGCTAGCCTCCCTTAATGAGATGGAATTGATGCCTTTATATAGGCTTTACAAAGTGAAAATGAAAATGAAATTAAAACAAATTACATTTAAAATAAAAATCCTAATCTAATTGATCTTTGTGCCTTTGAGAGATGATAATGGGCTTAGCTTGCTTTGGATTTGAGGGAGAATGGGTCTTGGATGGCCTTGGTTCAATTGGTGAAGAATTGAGTTCAAAGGGAATTTTAATTGAATTTTGGCCCATGAGTGTTTGCTCCCAGGAGGCTGCTCTGCTCTTGTGGAGAGCAGAGCAGTGAGGCTTTGTATGGGGATCCAATTTGCGTGCCAAGGCTTGGAGAGGCACCAGGGGATTGCCCTGCCCTTGTGAAGAGCGGGGCAGTGGAGCTTCCAAGGGGAGGTACCCGGTTCAAGCCTTGGTGAAAGCACTCCACGCCAATTTTCTTGCATTTTCTTTGGGTGAGAGCACGACAATGCTCTCCAAGAGAGTACTCTGCTCTCCTTGAGAGTGCTACTTCCTTGGTTTCCTTGTGTCTCCCTCTTCGAGCCTTGGTGGAAGCACTTTGGTTTATTTTCGCTTATTTTTTGCCCTTAAAGATTCCTTTCACTCATGCCTCAATTGTACGCCAAATATGGATTGCTATATATCGTTGGAAAGAACTGAATGTCAGCTTTCCAACGCAACTGAAAGCACATCAATTGGATGTCTGTAGCTCACGTTATAGCCCTTTGAAGTAGGCATGGTCATGTTGTGAGCGCCCAGATTTTAACTTAGCGAAAATTTGCTTCCAACCTCACTTTGTTTCATCAAGATATTGCCCTGCTCTTGGCAAGAGCAGAGCAATGTGTGTGCTGGTTGCTTCCTTCTTTGATTTGGTCTTGGGCCACGCTTTTAAAAGCGTGGCCTAAGGCTCCAAAGTGTGCTCCAACTTCAAAGTGTTTTCCAAAGCTCTTTTTTTCTCCTTTTTAGCTTATTTTGTGCTTCTTTGCCTCTTTTTCTTCTTATTTCCTACAAGATTTATAAAATTAAAAGATCAAGAAATTATATCATTTAAGCACAAATCATCAATTTCTTGTATGAAAAAGCATAGAAAAACATGACATGGTGACATGTCATCACAACACCAAACTTAAACCTTGCTTGTCCCCAAGCAAGAAAAGAATCATGCATTAAAGATTGACAATCTAAGGTGAGAAGAATAGCAAGTTAATGTTCATGGTAGGCTAGTTTTCTATGCATGCTACAATCACAAAAGAAATGTAAATGATTGATGCTTCTATCCAGCTCATTTTATGAAATCTTTTCCTTATATTTTTTCCTTGAAACAAGCTTTTGATTTTTTTTTTTTAGCTTCTCCTTTTGGGTGCTTTGCCCCATGAGTTGATAACAAAGCTACGACTTCTAAATGCTTTGTTTTCAAGTATTACCACTTGATACATAAGCACCACAAGCATTTAATTAGAGGACTTTATTAAGCTCATTTTTCTTTTCTTTTCTTGACTCTCTAATCATTGATGCTCAGAGCCTTGAGTTTTGAGGGAGTGCTTTTGCACTTGAGCCTAGCCTTGACTTCTAAGTGTTTTGTTTTCAAGCATTTGGCTTGATACATAAACACCACAAGCACTTAACAAATAAATTGCCATTGGTACTCAGAGCCTTCAGCTTTCTCATTCTTTCCCTTTTTCTTTTCTTGCTTTAATTGTATTTGCTTCTTCAAGTTTCATGATTTCAAAAGATTTCACAAAATGTACTAGATGAAAAACTTCAATTAAATAAAATCCAATGCAATTGAGCAACAATCAATCATACTAGCTTTCCAATACTTGTATGCACATGCTAAATTCTTCTTTAATTCCTTGTTTGTTTATGATCATGATACTTTACTGCTTTTGAATTCACAAAACTCAAGTTGGTAGTCTTAATGCCACAGTAACATGTTACAAATCAAGATTCAAGCTATTATTTATTCATACACACATGTAAATAGAAAAGATGAAGACAATCATGCAATTTAAGTGCTAGAAACAAATGAGAAGAAAAGGAACTCTACAACCTTGTAGTTCATCTTCATTATCATTGTCCTTTTTCCTCTATTCTTCCGCTTTCCCTTGCCAAACTCAGAATTCTTGCTCATCCTCAAGCAACGATTAGAACAACGGCTATGGGGCTAAGATGGATCATGAATGTCTTACACAATGAAATGTTAGTAGCACATGTGTTTTAAGCAAGCAAAATGAAAGATAACAATCAAGGCACCAGAGACAAAGACATTTTGATTGCAAACATAAGAAGGTGAGCACAATACATTGCATAAAAGATAAGTGGCATACCAAACTTAGTGTGACACTTTCACTTGAAATTAATGCAAGTATCTAGTAAGCATTGGAACCAAATTTTATTGCATAACAACACCAAACTTAGAATGCAACCATATGTCAATTTATTTGAACTAAAACTAAACAAAAGAAACTGTTATTTGTTAAATACAATCATCAAATGAAGAGTCTGTCATGAATAAGGATGTCTTGGTGATGTATTAATAAAAACAGTTAATAAGCAAACTAAATGAAAGCATTTAAAAACAAAAAAATGACTAAAGCAAGTAGAATGAGAAAGTGTCAAATTAAAAGAGAAAAATAAAACTGCAGAGGCATTATGATTATGCAGACAAGTGATGTTGCTGGATGAGTTGCATAGAAAAATAAGTGGCACACCAAACATAGAATCTTAGTGTGACACTTTCATGTAGAATTGATGCAATCATCCAAAGGAGTTGAAAACAATTTGTTGCAGGGCAACACCAAACTTAGAATGTGATCATATGACAATTTATTGAAATTTAAACAAGGCAAGGAGAAGGAATGTTACCTACTATTTACCTATTCTTCATTTTCTTCCTCTTCTTCCAGTTTGTTAAGAGGAATGACCTCAAAGGAGGAGAAGTTTCAGCTATTGTCCCTTGTCTTGGCCTCTCCTCAGCAAGCTTCCTTTTGTAAATGGCTTGATTGACCTTGCTTGCTGGACCAGGGACATGATTGGTGCTCTTGTTAGTTTCCTTCACTCCTTTGATGTTCTGAGGGTTACCTGAACCTGTAGGTCGATCTCGGACGAGATCTTCTGTGCTGGTCAGAGCCGACGTGTCTGGCAGGTGTATAGTGGCCGGAGCTGGTGTGTCCGACATGTTGGACTTGGTGATGGTGCTGATCCTTCGTCCCCGGAGGTGGGGGTACCTGCAAGGGATTCCAATGCTTAACTTAGCAAGGGTATTAAGCAGGTATTGAGTAGAATCAGAGTATAAGTTATACCTGGGTGCTCTAGTGTATTTATAATGGTGTGGAGTGACCTTTTTAGATAAGATAAGTTAGTTATCTTATCTTATCTTCAAGTGAGGTCATCTTATCTTCAAGGGAACTGCCTTTATCTCTACGGGCTTGGACTGCCCTTGGATTTGGGACGTGTTCCTCTATTTGGGCCCTTTGTTTGGGCTTTCCTATGACTTGGACGAGCTCTTTGAGAAGGGGTTGGGTTATCCTGACCTGAAGAGGTCGGTCGCTTTGTCTGTAGAACATTCCGGGTCGAACAGCTCGACCCAAGGTATGAACAGTGCCCCTGCTCGAGCTCGGTCTTCTCTTTGAGGTCGAGTCTTTAGTTTTAGGACTTCGATCCTTCTTTCATGAAGCCGAACTCGAGCATTTTGTCGATTTCTTTTTGTAGAGTTCTCCTTCTTTGGAATGCGGAACGTTTCTGTTTTGTTTCCTCCGAAAGCGCGCACTTTTGCATTTAGTGCCCTAGCCTTGGAATGTGCGAGGGTTTTAATGCCCTCATTAATTGGTTTTAATGCCCCGTTTTTCTTGGTTTCTTATTTTGAATTTCTCAATCAAAAAACAGTTTCTCTTCTTCACTCTTTCTTCGTAACTTCTCCCTTTACTCTTTCATTTTCTGTTTCTTTCGTAGTTTCTTCCACCTATTCTGTCGCTGCTCTCTGTGGAAGAGAGTGATCTCCAGCTTTTCTCCTTCGCAGTTCTCCGCTTTCGAGGGGTGGCTTTTCTTCTGTGCTTCAGCTTTCTTTCGAGGTTTTCTTCTGCTTTCTCCAGGTTCGATTTTTCTTTCTTCTGTTTCCTTATATGTGGAAAGTTTGCATTTTGCTCAGAGGAAGTTTTTTGGGTCTTTCTGCTTTTACCATGCCTGATTGTTGCGTGCTCTGGAATTTCTTCATTTTTGTTGCGAATCTTTTTTCTTGTTGCTTGAATCTTTTTCTTTTAGGATTTTTGCATGTTGTCGCCATTTCTGCTTGTGCCTTTGGTGATGGTTCTTTGCTTGATTCCGAAAAAAAGTTTGCATCTTTGCTGTTTTTTGTTTGGCATTTTTGGTGTTTTGATAATGTCTTTTGCTGATAAACTATAGAAACAATGCTTTTTGCTGATAAACTGTAGAAAGGTGGTGATTTTGTGTTTTTACTTCCTTTGAGACTTTATTTTCTTTTTGATGAGTGCCGGGACATAAGCTGTAGAAATAACTTGAAAACCTTGCTTTGTTATTGCCTCCAAGGGATGCCCCAGGACTTTTTGGCTTGAGTCTTGGGGTTTTTCTTTTCTGTTTATCCGCCCGTCGAGATATTTTGCCCCTCGTCCAAGATGTTTTTAAGTAATCCGTTCTTCTTTTCTTTTTGTAGGATTTAGTTGGCCTCATGTCTTCCCGAAATAACGTTGTACAGATGCCTTTCCATGTTCCTGAGGGTATGGCCGATTGGGTGGACTCGATGGTTCTTATGTGTGTCTCTCTGGTTGATTCTGAGTTTTGCGTGCAGCTTAGGCAGTTTCATAGTGTCTGTAGTAATCCTGGCGATGAGAATAACTATGAGCTTGTCCCTCCCTCTTCTGATGAGAGAGTTTGTTTCTCTACTCGGGTTGTTGACGATCGCCCTTTTTTCTATGTTTATGACTTTTTCTTTGGTCAGCTGGTTATCACCCTTCCTTTTACTAAATTTGAAACCGACCTGTTATGGTCCTGTAATGTCGCCCCCTCTCAACTTCACCCTAATTCCTGGGGTTTCATAAAAATCTTTCAATTGTTGTGCAATGGCTTTGGTATCCCTGCCTCGCAATCTCTCTTTTTCTATCTATTTGTCTTGACTAAGCCTGGAGTGGTAAAAAAAAGGCAGCTTGGGTCTCCTTCCGCTCTACCTAAGGAAAGAAGGTTTTTTCCATGTTTGACGAGTCATTCCGTGATTTTAAAAACTACTTTTTCAAGGTCCGAGCTGTTGAAGGAGCTCGGCCCTTCTTTCTGGATGAAAATGACGAGCCTGCTTTTCCCTTGGAATGGCAAAAAGATGTGAGGGTGTCCCGATATATGTGGGAAATTTTGGATGAGGCTGAGCGAGCCTTTGTGACTGTCTTGGAAGAACACTGGGGTCAACCTCTCCATCTCGACACAAAGAAATTTCTAACCAATCCCTCTCTTCTTCAAACTGAGCTGGGTATTTTGTGTTTCCTTTTTTATCTGTTCTATATTACTCGTAACTGTCTTTTCTGACTTGTAGCTTAATTTCTGTTTTATTTGCAGAGGCGATGAAGAATAATGAATCCATGAAAGCTTTTAAAAGAGCACAGAGGGCGACTGCTGCCAAAAATATCTAGGCCAAGGCGGCTGGGGAAGGATCCTCTCAAGTGCACGTGAAGCCGTCTGTGCCGAGTTCCCTTGGGGTGAAGAAGGTGATCCCTACTCCCCGAGTTCGTCTGGTGGATCCTCACCCTACTTCTGCTGCTCCTTCTGTTGCTCCTCCCAAAAAAAAACAAAAAATAGCTGAGCCTTTCGACCTCAATGCTCCCGACTTTAATGCCATTGAATTTGTGGATCAGCAAATCGGTCCCTATGGTACCCTCTCCATGGACGATGTGTCCATCCTCCATCATTTGGAGTTTATGGCCCGAAATCACGTACAGATGGCATATATGGCGGCTGCTATATACCGGACTGCTCAGAATCTTCCTCTCCATGCTACTAAAGCATTTATAGAGGAGGCAAAGCAGGAGTTTGACCGGATGAAGGGGCTGAAGGAGGAACTTGAATTAAAGGTGACCAAGTTGGAGAAGGATCTAGAGAATGAGAAGGTGAGTTCCCTTTCACTGGCAGCTTCTTTGAGGTTGGCTGAGGATACAGCCCTGATGCATAAGGAAAGTTACGTTACGACTTATCGGGAGGTGATGCGTCTGAGAGGGGAGTTGGACAATGCCCGGGAAGATTATTCTGTGCTCCAAGGTCATCTTCTTGGCAGCGTGACTGCTGCTTATGAGAACTTGAAGGAGCAAGTTCGAGTCATTACTCCCGAAGCTGATCTCGCCCTTTTCAGCCTGGACAACGTTGTCAGGGATGGCAAGATTGTCCCTGATGACGACGGTGATGATGATGCTGATCCTCCCCCTGTGTCCTCTACCAAAGTGTCGACTTCTTCTGCTCCTCCAGTTGCACCTGATTCGGATTGCCAGGTTCTGAACCGGGAGGATGGAACTATAGATGTTGTGCCTATCCAGACTCGCCTTCCTTCTCCTTGTCCTGAGGCTACCAAGAAGGCTTCTGATGCTTGCTAACGGTCTCTAGTTGCTTGTTTTAGCAACTTCTATTTTGAAAAACAAAAGTAGCTCGCTATCGTTAGTAGGTGTTGATGGCCGCCGAGGCTTTTTTAACTTTGTAGATTATATCAAGGTTTTTGACTTTGTTTTCTCTTCTCCTTTGAGTTTGTGTCTATGTTGGTCCAACTTGTTTCTCGGTTTTCTCGCCTTTGTACGCATTTTTGACGCTCCGTAACCGATTCTTTTGCGTTGGTCCTGTTCATACCCTGGGTCGAGCCATTCGACCCGGAATATTCTACAGACAAAGCGACCGACCTCTTCAGGTCAGGACAACCCAACCCCTTCTCAAAGAGCTCGGCCAAGTCACAGGAAAGCCCAAACAAAGGGACCAAATAGAGGAACACGTCCCAAATCCAAGGGTAGTCCAAGCCCGTAGAGATAAAGGCGGTTCCCTTGAAGATAAGATGACCTCACTTGAAGATAAGATAAGATAACTAACTTATTTTATCTAAAAAGGTCACTCCACACCATTATAAATACACTGGAGCACCCAGGTATAACTCATACTCTGATTCTACTCAATACCTGTTTAATACCCTTGCTAACTTAAGCATCAAAGTCCCTTGCAGGTACCCCCCACCCTTCTGTGACAAGGGATCAGCAGCATTCTCAAATTCCACAAGTCGGACACACCAACTCCGGCCGCTATACACCGGCCGGACACGTCGGCTCCGACTTGCACAGAAGATCTTGTCCGAGATCGACCTACAATTTCAGGTAACCCTCGGAACATTGGCGCCGTTGCCGGGGAACCTGGAAGTCATCCCATCACCATGGCGGACGACCATGACAACGACCACGATTCAGGTGTGGAAGATAAAACACCGCACAAGAACTCGGATGTCACGCTACAAGATACTCCGAAAACCAACAAGGACAAAGACTCACCAAATTCCGGGGTAATAGAAGCGCTCCTAGACCGCCTAAAACAACTTGAAAAAGAAACCTAACAACAATGAGAAATCAGAAAGGATCTACAAAGAGAGGTGCGGCGATGTCGAGAATTGGAAGAAAAACTACAGCAATTAGAAGCCGATCTTAAATTAAAAGTCCCCCGGGCCAATCCTGAAGAAAATTCACGCAAAGAGCAAGACCCGTTCACCAGGGAAATCATGAAAACCAAAATTCCAAAAGACTTCAAACTCCCAGATATGACCCTATACGATGGTACCACGGACCCCAACCACCACCTCAGCAACTTCAGAAGAATGTACCTTACCGACCCCCCAGATGCTGTTTGCTGTAAAGCCTTTCCAACAACTCTCACAAAGACAGTAATCCGATGGTTCGACAACCTACCCCCAAAGTCCATCTCAAAGCTTTGATAACCTAGCTAAAAAATTCCTAGCCAGCTTACTAGGGATCAAACAAGGAGATCGGGAGAGCCTCCGCAACTACATGGAAAGATTCAACAAAACGTGCATGGACATACAAAGTTTACCAACAGAAGCCGCCATCATGGGACTCATCAATTGCCTACAAGAAGGACCTTTTAGCCAATCTATATCAAAGAAGTACCCGACCTCCTTAGACGAAGTACAGGAACGAGCAGAAAAATATATCAACATGGAAGAAAACGCTCGGTTAGGAGAGGCCTCAAAATCGGGGACCTCCTACCGAGACAAAGACAAGGAATCCAAGAGAAAAGAAGATCGACAAGGGGAGAAAATTAAAAAATACCACAATTACACTCCTCTGAGGGCATCCCTGGTCGAGATATACAAAGAAGTGAGCTATACAGAAAAAATCCCCCCAGCTCGGCCACTCAAAGGAAAAAAGGGAGGAGGAAACCGGAAGGAATATTGTGAATACCATCGAATGCTTCGACTTAAAAAATATCATAGAAAAATTAGTGAGAGAAGAAAAATTAGATCGATTTCTGGCCACCCGAGATGATGATCAAAGAAAGAGACGAAGGGATGAAGATACCGAGCAAACTGAACGATCACCTCGGACACCAGAGAGACATGTCCACATGATACATGGCGGATTCGCAGGAGATGGGATCTCTAAATCATCTCGGAAAATATATCTCAAAGAAGTATATCATGCCGAGGGAAAGGAGGAAGCACTCAACATCCCGGCAATAACATTCACTAAAGAGGACGCCTCCGGCATCATCTCAGGACACGACGATCCCATGGTCATCACCATCATATTGGCAAACGCCAATCTACACCGCACCTTAATAGACCAAGGGAGTTCCACCGATATCTTATTCAAAACAGCCTTCGATAAACTCTCGGCTTAGAAGAGAAAGAACTTAAAGCATATCCAAACAGTCTGTTCGGACTAGGAGATACCCCGGTTCAACCGCTGGGATACATACCACTACATACAACCTTCGGAAAAGGGAACCAATCCAGGACCCTCAGAATAGACTACATCGTGGTCGATGTAAGTTCAGCTTACAATGCTCTCATAGGTAGGACAACACTCAACCAACTTGGCGCGATAGTCTCGACCCCACATCTATGTATGAAATTCCCCACTACGAAAGGAATAGCCACGATAAAAGTAGATCAAAAGATGGCACGTTGCTGTTATAATGAAAGCCTAAACCTCAGAGGCATGGGAGAAGAGTTCCACACAATCGAGCTGGGCGAAGCCCAACGACGAGAAGAGCTTTGTCCACAACCAGAAGGTGCGATAGAGAAGATTCAGATCGGGGATATGATGACAAGTCATCATATACCCATTTTTCAAGCTAATTTCACTTGTTTCACTAGTTTTTATGCACTTTCTTGCACTATAAGTACGCAATTTAGAGTGGAATTGCATGTTTTATTTGAATCAAACAACCACCATTTAATTGATGCTAAATCATAAGGTTTAAGCTAAATTTAATTGATTTTTAATTGATTTATAAACCTTGTAAATTTGGTGATACTTTGATTGGTTGTTTTGATTATTTGTAGGTGAAGAAAAGAAGAAAAGAAGGAAGCGTGGCTTAAGAAGTGTGGCCAAAGGAAGAAAATAGTGTGGCAAAAGAAGAAGAAGTGTGGCGCAACATTGAAGGAGGAAGCCACACTGCTCTCCACAAGAGCACACTGCCCTCCAAGGGAGCACAACAATGAACCAAGCATTCAAGGCTTCACCGCCCTGCCCTCCTTGAGGGCGGAGCACAATTCTAGGCCAAGAAACAAGGGAAGGAAAAATTCTGCCCTGCCCTCCTCAAGAGCAATTTCGAGCTCCTCATGGAAAAATTCAAGGAAATTGTTCTCCAAGTGCCACCCATGGGTTTCGAACCCAAGCACATGAAGGGAAGGGAGTAGCGCCACACACAAAGGAAAATGAGCCACACTTGGCTAAAAGGCTACCACCAAGTTTCGAACATGGGACTTCACCCAAGAACAGGGAAAGCGCTGCCCACAAGGAGGGCAGAGCAGCATTCTTTGGTGCATGGCACGCAAAATTTGGCACGGCTAGGAGCTTGGGCGCGCGCAGCTTGGATGCGCGCAGCTTGGACGCACGGGCAGGGAAGCAAGGCACGCACCATGACACCATTGCCCTACTCTCCACAAGGGCAGCGCAGCATCCTGATGCCTCTCCCACACTTGGCGCGCTAATTGGATCCCCATGTAAGCCTTCCCTGCTCTGCCCTCCACAAGAACAGAGCAACCTCCTGGGAGCAACATGGGCTGAATTTTACTCAAAAATCCAATTTAATTCACTTCTTCACCAAATCAAAAAGCCCACTCAAAATTGTGAGATCCAAAATAGAAAGTGTATAAATAGGTGTAAGTTAGGATTAGAAAGGGAGTTTTTAACTTTCATTTTTAATTTTCATCCTTAGTCAACTTTAGAGCTCACTTTTCATTCTTCTTTTTTTTGAACTTCTGGGTTTCAATTTCTATTTTCTATTTTCTGCAATTAGCTTGAGAATTGGAGGAGAGAATTCACTTCTTTTCCCTCTGATCTTTTTGTTTTCTTTACTGGGTTTTGTTTGAGTCTTGAGTGTGAAGAATTGAGGAACTTCTAATATTATTTGATTAGAGTCTATTAATGTTGTAAATGTAAATATTAAGAACTTCAACTTTGAACTTTGTAGGATATTTCCGTTTACGACATGTGATTAAAATGGATATTACATCTCAATCTCCATTTAAGATCTCTTTGATTTTCCTACTGCATAATTGAGTTAAATTCCATTTCCTTTACTGCTGCAATATTTAATTTCTCTTTAATTACTTTGTGAACTTGGATCTAAGAAGGCAATTGAGATCTAGACTCTGCTATCTAGTCTCTGGAGTCCTGAGATCTGATTTTCTTTTTGGTTCTTCTGCTAAACCACTACTGCAATCAAATTTTCATTTTCTGTTTGAGCTCTAGTTAATTTCAATTCACCTCTTGCTTTGTTAATTGTTGCAATTTAATTTCCCTTGCTTGAATTCTGATTTCCCAGTCCCTCAATCCCTTTTTCATTCAAGCAATTTATATTTCTTGCACTTTAAGTTACCACAATTTACATTTCTTGCACTTTAAGTTTCAGTCATTTAATTTCTTGTTCTTTAAGATTCAGTACCTTTACTTTCAATTCTCTTTAATTTCTACAAATCATTCCTCTTCCTTTACATTTCCTGCAATTTACCTTCTGTCTGCTACAAATCACTCAACCAATACTTGATTCGCTTGACTAAATCAACCACTAAATAAAATTGCTCAATCCTTCAATCCCTGTGGGATCGACCTCACTCCCGTGAGTTTTATTACTTGATGCGACCCGGTACACTTGCCGGTGAGTTTTGTGTTGGATCATTTTCCACACATCAGGATACTTCGGAAAAAACAACCAATATCGGCACAATCCTAAGAGAAGATTCAAAAGAATTACTAATACAATTCTTACGAGATAATGTTGATCTCTTCGCGTGGAAAGCCGCAGACATGCCAGGAATTGACCCTAAGCTAATGAGCCATAAGTTGGCGGTCTATCCAGGATCTCGGCCGGTACAGCAGAGACGAAGAAAACTTGGGCCAGAGCGATCCCAGGCTGTGGAAGAGCAAGTACAAACACTACTGGAAGCAGGATTCATAAGAGAAGTCAAATACCCACTATGGCTAGCCAACGTCGTCTTGGTGAAAAAATCAAACGGGAAGTGGCGAATGTGCACCGATTACACCGATCTCAACAAAGCTTGTCCAAAAGATCCATATCCACTCCCAAGTATTGACGCTCTGGTAGATGCTTCCTCCGGATATAGATATCTCTCATTCATGGACGCTTACTCGGGGTACAACCAAATCCCCATGTACCCACCAGATCAAGAAAAGACCTCGTTCTTAACACCGAAAGCAAACTACTGCTACATTGTTATACCTTTCGGTCTCAAAAACGCAGGAGCTACTTATCAAAGGCTAATGAATAAAGTCTTCTCGGATCACATCGGAAAGGTCATGGAAGTCTACGTGGACGACATGCTAATAAAAACACAAAGCGAAGAGACATTATTGTCTGACCTGGCCCAAGTGTTCGACACCATAAGAAAGCATGACATGCAACTCAATCCCGCGAAATGCACCTTTGCAGTAGAGGCGGGCAAATTCTTAGGTTTCATGCTCACACAAAGAGGAATTGAAGCAAATCCAGACAAGTGTCAGGCCATACTCAACATGAAGAGCCCAACCTGTGTCAAAGAAGTACAGCAACTCAATGGGAGATTGGCCGCCCTATCCCGATTCCTAGCAGGAGCTGCGATAAGATCTCTCCCCTTCTATGCTACTTTAAGAAAGGGAAAACAGTTCGAATAGACAACAGAATGTGAGCAAGCCTTCCAAGACTTTAAGAAGTTCTTAGGACGGCCACCCATCCTATCTCGACCACGAGAAGGAGAACCACTCATATTATATCTCGCAGTAGGAAGCCTGGCAATAGCCTCAGCACTAGTAAGAGAAGACGAGAATGGACAACAACCCGTATACTTCATCAGCAAAGCACTACAGGGATCCGAGCTGAACTACCAGAAAATAGAAAAATTCGCCTATACTCTCATTTTAACATCCCGACGACTCCGCCCTTACTTCCAGGCTCACACCATTAAGGTTCGAACTAACCAGCCCCTAAAAAGAATATTGCAGAAAACAAATTTAGCAGGCAGAATTCTACAATGGGCAGTCGAGCTGTCAGAATTTGACCTTCAGTATGAAGCTCGGACGGCCATCAAATCACAGTATCTGGCCGACTTTATCGCAGAATTCACAGATGGCCTGAAAACCGTCACAGAATGGAACCTCTATATGGACGGTTCTTCAAATAAAACTGGAAGAGGCGCAGGCGTAATAATAGAAAGCAACCAAGGAAACCAAGTCGAGCTCTCTCTCAAGTTCGGGTTCCCGGCCTCAAACAACCAAGCGGAATATGAAGCATTGTTAGCTGGTTTGAAGCTGGCTGAAGAGGTGGGAGCTAAAAAACTCAACATTTACAGCGATTCACAAGTGGTCACATCACAAATAACAGGGAGCTACCAAGCCAAAGATCCCACCATCAAAAAGTATTTGGATAAGACCAAAGAACAGCTCGGACAAATCGGGGAATATAAGATCTGCCACATACCCCGCGAACAAAATGCCCGAGCTGACGCACTCTCGAAATTAGCCAGCACCAAACCAGGGGGCAACAATAGAAGCCTCATCCAGGAAATGTTACAGAACCCATCAATTTCCGAATAAGAAAAAGTCCTAGCCATAGTAAACCAGGACCAAGGATGGATGACCCCCATAATCAACTACCTCAAAACAGGAACACTCCCGACAGAAGAAAAAGAGGTGAAAAAGCTAAAAAGGGACCCACAGTACTACACCATCATAAACAACATACTGTACAAAAGAGGGATCTCAGTACCATTATTAAAATGTGTTCCGACCTCCCACATAAGGGAAGTGTTAGAAGAAATACATGGCGGCATTTGTGGCAACCATCTCGGAGCACGGGCTCTTGTCAAAAAGGTACTCCGGGCAGGGTTCTATTGGCCAACATTACAGAAAGAAGCCACAGAATTTGTAAAGACATGTCCGCCATGTCAGAAACATGCCAACTTTCACATTGCCCTGCTAGAAGAGCTCATCAGCGTGACTTCTCCTTGGCCATTTGCAAAATGGGAATTCGATCTTCTCGGCCCCTTTCCCCAGTGATCAGGACAAGTTAAATTTCTCATAGTAGGGGTAGACTACTTTACAAAGTGGATCGAGGCAGAACCCCTAGCTAACGCCACCACCCAAAAAAGCTGGAAATTCCTATATAGAAACATTATTACAAGGTTCGGAGTTCCATATTCAATAACCACAAACAATGGCACTCAATTCACAGATGTAGGCTTCAGAAAACTAGTAGCCGACTTGAATATAAAGCACCAGTACACCTTCGTCGAACATCCACAGGCCAATGCACAGAACGAAGCCGCCAACAAAGTCATATTGGCCGGGTTAAAACGGAGATTACAAGATGCAAAAGGAGCCTGGGCAGAAGAGCTTCCACAGGTCCTATGGGCATATCGAACGACGTCACATTCCACCACAAAGGATTCCCCCTTCTGGTTAGCATACAGGACAGAGGCAATGATTCCAGAAGAGATTGAGGAAAGATCACCTAGAGTAGTTCATTACAATGAGGGAGCAAACTCCCAACTTCAGAGGGAAGAGCTCGACCTACTACCTGAAATCCATGAAAGAGCTCGGATCAGGGAGGAAGCTCTAAAGCGCCGAATGGCTTCCAGATATAATCAAAAGGTAGTACCGAGAAGTTTTACAGAGAACGATCTTATCCTAATCCGAAATGATATTGGAACAACTCGACCAGGAGAAGGAAAGCTAGCAGCAAAATGGAAAGGACCCTACCGAGTTATAGAAGTACTTCGAGGGAAATGCTTAGATTTTAGTCCGGAAAATGTAAGGTTGGCATTCAACTTGCTCATGATGCAAGGAGATGAACACCCTTACACTAGAAGGGTCAACTTTGATCAAAGGTTGGACCAAGTCCTCAGAGACATTTTGAAGATGGCGCTCAATGGAAGAGAGATTCAAGAGGGAAGCCGGTTCAACTGAGAAGGCATGACCTCAAGCCCGTGGCTAGGGGATGGTTGGAGTTTATCCAACGCTCAATCATTCCCACTAGCAACCGGTCCGAAGTTACTATAAAGCCAACAGCCCTTTAAACCAAAAGGCAAGGGTAAAAATAAAGTCGTGATCCAAAAAAAAAAGAGTGTGCTTAAGAACCCTGGACACCTCTAATTGGGGACTCTAGCAAAGCTGAGTCACAATCTGAAAAGGTGCACCCAGTTATGTGTCTGTGGCATATATGTATCCGGCGGTAATACTGGAAGACAGAGTGCTTTGGGCCACGGCCAAGACTCATAAAGTAGCTGTGTTCAAGAATCATCATACTTAACTAGGAGAATCAATAACACTATCTGGATTCTGAGTTCCTATAGAAGCCAATCATTCTGAATTTCAAAGGATAAAGTGAGATGCCAAAACTGTTCAGAGGCAAAAAGCTAAAAGCCCCGCTCATCTAATTAATACTGATCTTCATAGATATTTTTGGAATTCATTGCATATTCTCTTCTTTTTATCTTATTTGATTTTCAGTTGCTTGGGGACAAGCAACAATTTAAGTTTTGTGTTGTGATGAGCGGATAATTTATACGCTTTTTGGCATTGTTTTTAGTATGTTTTTAGTATGTTCTAGTTAGTTTTTATTATATTTTTATTAGTTTTTAGTTAAAATTCACTTTTCTGGACTTTACTATGAGTTTGTGTGTTTTTCTGTGATTTCAAGTATTTTCTGGCTGAAATTGAGGGACCTGAGCAAAAATCTGATTCAGAGGCTGAAAAGGACTGCAGATGCTGTTGGATTCTGACCTCCCTGCACTCGAAGTGGATTTTCTGGAGCTACAGAAGCCTAATTGGCGCGCTCTCAATTGCGTTGGAAATTAGACATCCTGGGCTTTCCAGCAATGTATAATAGTCCGTACTTTGCCCGAGATTTGATGGCCCAAACAGGCGTTCTAAGTCAGCTCAAGAATTCTGGCGTTTAACGCCGGAACTGGCACAAGAATGGGAGTTAAACGCCCAAACTAGCACAAAAGCTAGTGTTTAACTCCAAGAAAAGTCTCTACACATGAAAGCTTCAATGCTCAGCCCAAGCACACACCAAGTGGGCCCGGAAGTGGATTTTTATGTAATTTACTCATCTTTGTAAATCCTAAGCTACTAGTTATCTACAAATTGGACCTTTTACTATTGTAAAGGAAAAGCTTTTGATCATGTTTTTATGATTGAACCCTCTTTGGGAGGCTGGCCATTCGGCCATGCCTAGACCTTGTTCTTATGTATTTTCAATGGTGGAGTTTCTACACACCATAGATTAAGGTGTGGAGCTTTGCTGTACCTCGAGTATTAATGCAATTACTATTGTTCTTCTATTCAATTCAGCTTATTCTTGTTCCAAGATATCACTTGTTCTTCAACTTGATGAATGTGATGATCCGTGACACTCATTATCATTCTCACCTATGAACGTGTGCCTGACAACCACCTCCGTTCTACCTTAGATTGAGTGGATATCTCTTGGATCCATTAATCGGAATCTTTGTGGTATAAGCTAGAATTGATGGCGGCATTCAAGAGAATCCGGAAGGTCTAAACCTTGTCTGTGGTATTCTGAGTAGGACTCAAGGATTGAATGACTGTGACGAGCTTTAAACTCGCGATTGTGGGGCGTTAGTGACAGACGCAAAAGAATCACTGGATTCTATTCCGACATGATCGAGAACCGACAGATGAATAGCCGTGCTGTGACAGAGCGCGTTGAACATTTTCACTGAGAGGATGGGACTGTAGCCACTGACAACGGTGATGCCCAACATACAGCTTACCATGAAAAGGAGTAAGAAGGATTGGATGAAGACAGTAGGAAAGCAGAGAGACGGAAGGGACAGAGCATCTCCATACGCTTATCTGAAATTCTCACCAATGAATTACATAAGTATCTCTATCTTTATTTTATGTTTTATTTATCTTTTAATCATTAATCCTCCATAACCATTTGAATCTGCCTGACTGAGATTTACAAGATGACCATAGCTTGCTTCATACCAACAATCTCCGTGGGATCGACCCTTACTCGCGTAAGGTTTATTACTTGGACGACCCAGTGCACTTGCTGGTTAGTTGTGCAAAGTTTTGATAAAGAGTTGAGATTGCAATTGAGCGTACCATGTTGATGGTGCCATTGATGATCACAATTCCGCGCACCAATCACCCTCTTCCACAGAGAGCAGCGACAAAACAGGTGGAAAAAACTACGAAAGAAACAGAAAATGAGAGAGTAAAGGGAGAAGTTACGAAGAAAGAGTGAAGAAGAGAAACCGTTTTTTGATTGAGAAATTCAAAATAAGAAACCAAGAGAAACGGGGCATTAAAACCAATTAATGAGGGCATTAAAACCCTCGCACATTCCAAGGCTAGGGCACTAAACGCAAAAGCGCGCGCTTTCGGAGGAAACGAAACAGAAACGTTCCGCATCCAAAAGAAGGAGAACTCTACAAAAAGAAATCGACAAAATGCTCGAGTTCGGCTTCACCAAAGAAGGATCGAAGTCCTAAAACTAAAGACTCAACCTCAAAGAGAAGACCGAGCTCGAGCAGGGGCAGTGTTCATACCCTGGGTCGAGCTGTTCGACCCGGAATGTTCTACAGGACAACCCAACCCCTTCTCAAAGAGCTCGGCCAAGTCACAGGAAAGCCCAAACAAAGGGCCCAAATAGAGGAACACGTCCCAAATCCAAGGGTAGTCCAAGCCCATAGAGATAAAGGCGGTTCCCTTGAAGATAAGATGACCTCACTTGAAGATAAGATAAGATAACTAACTTATCTTATCTAAAAAGGTCACTCCACACCATTATAAATTCGACCCGGAATGTTCTACAGGACAACCCAACCCTTCTCAAGAGCTCGGCCAAGTCACAGGAAAGCCCAAACAAAGGGCCTCACTTGAAGATAGAGATAAGATGACCTCACTTGAAGATAAGATAAGATAACTAACTTATCTTATCTAAAAAGGTCACTCCACACCATTATAAATACACTGGAGCACCCAGGTATAACTCATACTCTGATTCTACTCAATACCTGTTTAATACCCTTGCTAACTTAAGCATCGGAGTCCCTTGCAGGTACCCCCCACCCTTCGGTGACAAGGGATCAGCAGCATTCTCAAATTCCACAAGTCGGACACACCAGCTCCGGCCGCTATACACCTGCCGGACACGTCGGCTCCGACCAGCACAGAAGATCTCGTCCGAGATCGACCTACAGTTTCAGGTAACCCTTGGAACAGGTCCCTCCTAAGTTATTTCTGTAATCCTCTTTCTTGGACCTTGATCAGGTTTCTTTGAGGGATTACTTTTATAACTTTGTTTTCGTAGGAAACCGACTTCATTAGGTCGATCTCTTTCTAAGTTATTTATGTAGTCCCCTTTCTTGGGCCTTTGTCAGGTCTCTCTCAGGGATTACTTTTTATAACTTTATTTTCGTAGGAAACCGACTTCATTAGGTCGATCTCTTTCTAAGTTATTTTTGTATTCCTCTTTCTTGGACCTTTGTCAGGTCTCTTTCAGGGATTACTTTTTATAACTTTGTTTTCGTAGGAAATCGACTTCATTAGGTCGATCTCTTCTTAAGTTATTTTTGCAATCCTCTTTCTTGGACCTTTGTCAGGTCTCTTTCATGGATTACTTTTATAACTTTGTTTTGTAGGAAATCGACTTCGTTAAGTCGATCTCTTCTTAAGTTATTTTTGTAATCCTCTTTCTTGGACCTTTGTCAGGTCTCTTTCAGGGATTACTTTTATAACTTTGTTTTGTAGGAAACCGACTTCGTTAGGTCGATCTCTTCTTAAGTTAAAGTAATTCTCTTTAATAGGGTTGGCCAGACCTCTTTCCAGGGGTTTACTTATAACTTGGGTTGACTTGGTCCGACTTCTGAACGTCGGCCAGTCTTTAAGTTATTATTTTAGCTATCCGTAAGGCCTCGTCAGGCTCTTTTTTGGATTGCTTTCGATAACTTCTTACATTATTCTGTGTTCATCTTTGCCAATTTGTCAAAAGTGGTTGGCATCTTTAGATCGTCTTTTGGGTGAATCGCGTTTTCACCTTTATCGGACGGTTATCTTTATCGTGATCGTGCAGTGAAATTGTTTTTCACTTTCTACCAATCTGTTGCTTTATAATCGGACGATGAATACTTCAGATTAATGCGTCTTGAAATCTTGTAGAATATCTAAATAAATTTCATTCAAAGAAAAGTGCAAAATATATACATGTGGGAATTTTTTCATCCTTTTAAGTCAGATAGTGTCTAGGTCTCAACCTGGTGCTTCATTAAAAAACCTTTTCAGGAAAAAGAGTGCATCGAATAATGAGATCCTTTACCTTTTCTAACTGTAGTACCTTCTTAGGTTGCAGGCGTGCCATGATCTGGGAAGCTCTCGTCCATCGAGTTCGGACAGTCTATAGTAGCCCTTCCCAAGTACTTCTATAACTCGGTAGGGTCCTTTCCAGTTTGCTACCAGCTTTCCTTCTCCTGGTCGAGTTGTTCCAATATCATTTCGGATTAGGATAAAATTGTTCTCTGTAAAACTTCTCGGTACTACCCTTTGATTATATCTGGAAGCCATTCGGCGCTTTACAGCTTCCTCCCTGATCCGAGCTCTTTCTTGGATTTCAGGTAGTAGGTCGAGCTCTTCCCTCTGAAGTTGGGAGTTTGCTCCCTTATTGTAATAAACTACTCTAGGCGATCTTTCCTTAATCTCTACTGGTATCATTGCCTCTGTTCCGTATGCTAACCGGAAGGGGGATTCCTTTGTGGTGGAATGTGGCGTCGTTCGATATGCCCATAGGACTTGTGGAAGCTCTTCTGCCCAGGCACCCTTTGCATCTTGTAATCTCTGTTCTAACCCGGCCAATATGACTTTGTTGGTGGCTTCGGCCTGTCCATTGGCCTGTGGATGTTCGACGGAGGTGTACTGGTGCTTTATATTCAAGTCGGCTACTAGTTTTCTGAAGCCTGCATCTGTGAATTGAGTGCCATTGTCTGTGGTTATTGAATATGGAACTCCGAACCTCGTAACAATGTTTCTATATAGGAATTTCCTGCTTCTTTGGGCGGTGGCGTTAGCTAGGGGTTCTGCCTCGATCCACTTTGTAAAGTAGTCTACCCCTACTATGAGAAATTTAACTTATCCTGATCCCTGGGGAAAGGGGCCGAGAAGATCGAGTCCCCATTTTGCAAACGGCCAAGGAGAAGTCACGCTGATGAGCTCTTCTGGCGGAGTGATGTGAAAGTTGGCATGTTTTTGACATGGTGGACATGTCTTTACAAATTCTGTGGCTTCTTTCTGTAATGTTGGCCAATAGAACCCTGCCCGGAGTACTTTTTTTACGAGGGCCCGCGCTCCGAGATTATTGCCACAAATGCCGCCGTGTACTTCTTCTAACACTTCCTTTGTGTGGGGGGTCGGCACGCATTTTAATAATGGTACTGAGTGATGGTGTTTTGTGGAAAAACGAATTTCCAACACACAAATCCAACCGACAAGTATACCGGGTCGCATCAAGTAGTAATAACTCACTTAGAGTGAAGTCGATCCCACAGGGATTGATGGATCAAGCAACTTTAGTGGGTGATTAGTTTAGTCAAGATAACATTGAATGATTGGGTGAAATGTAGCCAACAGAAAGTAAATAGCCGTGAATTTAAAGTTACAGAATGTAAATGGCAGGAAACTTAAATAACAAGAAAGTAAAATAGCTGAAACTTAAATTGCAAGAAATGTAAATTGCATCAAAAGTAAAGGGGTTAGGTACTGGAAATTAAAGAAAGCAATAGATTAAGCAACTAGAAAATTTAAATTGCAGAAAATGTAAATGTGCAGGAAATTAAATCAAGCTCAATGTGAACAGAATTGTGAAAGTGTAGAATGCAGGAAAGGAAATTGCAGTAAAGTAAACATAGCAGAAGAGGAAACCAGCAAGAAGACTTAGATCAATTTTTAATTCTTAAAGAGAAACTAACAATTTCAATGAAATAGTAAAAAACATAAAGGAAGCCAAGAGCTCACTTGCTCTCAAGATCAAAATAGAAAGGAAATTGAAGAGGAATGAAACAGAAAGTAAAATGCAGCTCAATTTCAATAGCTAAAGGAAAGTTGAAGATCTCATGGGTGGAGGAGACTAGAAAACAAGTCTAGATCTCAATCCCTTCCTTGATCCAACAGCAAACAAGATGTAGGAAAATTAAAGATGAAAGCAATGAAGAAAACTTTGATTCAAATCACAATTCACTTGAAAGTTTGTAGAAGAAGAACAAGAGAGGTTGCAGATAGAGAATGAAAACAGAATTCCTTCCAATCTCAATCCAAGATTCAAAACAAAAATGAAAACTAAGAGAGAGAGCTCTCAAATCCTAATGCTTCCTAGTGGAGCTAGCCTCTTTAATCGAGCTCCCCTTCTGAAATGAGAGTGATGCCTTTATATAGGCTTTTTACAAAATGAAAATAAAATGAAATTGAAATTAAAAACAAATTCATAAAATGAAATTCCTAATCTAGCTTCTCTGTGTGTCTTTGAGCCATGTTGAGTGGGCTTTGCTTGCTTTGGATTTGACGGAGAATGGGTCTTGGATGACCTTGGTTCAATTGGTGAAGATTTGAGTTCAAAGGGAATTTTAATCGAATTTTGGCCCATGGGTGTTTCCAGGAGGCTGCTCTGCTCTTGTGGAGGGCAGAGCAGTGAAGCTTTGTGTGGGGATGCATGTTGCGTGCCAAGTGTGGGAGGGGCACCAGGGGATTGCCCTGCCCTTGTGGAGAGCGGGGCAGTGGTGTCTTGTGCGTGCCTTGCCTCCCTGCCCGTGTCAAAATGCTGCGTGCCTAAGCTCCTTTGTGTGCGTCCAAGCATGCGTGCCATGCACCAAGGAATGTTGCTCTGCTCTCCTTGTGGGCAGCGCAAAGCTTTCCAAGGGGAGTGCCAAGTTCGAATCCCATGGAGTGCATTGCTTGGCTTTTTCTTCTTGGCACCTAATTCACGCATAAGGCTTGGCTTCCTAGAGATCCTTGGTTCGAAACTTGGTGGAGGAAGTTGCTGCAATTTTTTCTTGAATTTTCATGAAGAGAAGCACGACAATGCCCTGCTCTCCAAGAGGGTAGAGCAGAATAATGAGCGCTACTTTGCTTTGGAGTGAGGCTCCAGCTTCGAACCTTGGTGGAAGCACTTTGGTTTATTTTCTCTTATTTTTTTCCCTTAAAGATGCCTTTCACTCATGCCTCAATTGTACGCCAAATATAAATTGCTATATATCGTTGGAAAGCTCTAAACGTCAGCTTTCCAACGCAACTGAAAGCACATCAATTGGACGTCTGTAGCTCAAGTTATAGCCCTTTGAAGTAGGCATGGTCATGCTATGAGCGCCCAGATTTTAACTTAGCGAAAATTTGCTTCCAACCTCACTTTGTTTCATCATGATATTGCCCTGCCCTTGGCAAGAGCAGGGCAATGTGCGTGCTGGTTGATTCCTCCTTTGATTTGGTCATGGGCCACGCTTTTAAAAGCGTGGCCTAAGGCTCCAAAGTGTGCTCCAACTTTAAAGTGTTCCCCAAAGCTCTTTTTTTCTCCTTTTTAGCTTATTTTGTGCTTCTTTGCTACTTTTTCTTCTTATTTCCTACAAGATTTATAAAATTAAAAGATCAAGAAAATATATCATTTAAGCACAAAAGCATTCAATATTTAAGCACTAATCATCAATTTATTGTATGAAAAAGCATAGAAAAATAGGTATATGATGACTTGTCATCACAAAGATCCCTCTTTTGTATAGGATGTTGTTTATGATGGTGTAGTACTGTGCCTCCCTTTTTAGCTTTTTCGTCTCCTTTTCTTCTGTCGGGAGTGTTCCTGTTTTGAGGTAGTTGATTATGGGGGTCATCCATCCTTGGTCCTGGTTTACTATGGCTAGGACTTTTTTTCCTTCGGAAATTGACGGGTTCTGTAACATTTCCTGGATGAGGCTTCTATTGTTGCCCCCTGGTTTGGTGTTGGCTAATTTCGAGAGTGCGTCAGCTCGGGCATTTTGTTTGCGGGGTATGTGGCAGATCTTATATTCCCCGATTTGTCCAAGCTGTTTCGTGGTCTTATCCAAATACTTTTTCATGGTGGGATCTTTGGCTTGGTAGCTCCCTGTTATTTGTGATGTGACCACTTGTGAATTGCTGTAAATGTTGAGTTTTTTAGCTCCCACCTCTTCAGCCAGCTTCAAACCATCTAACAATGCTTCATATTCCGCCTAGTTGTTTGAGGCCGGGAACCCGAACTTGAGAAAGAGCTCGACTTGGGTTCCTTGGTTGCTTTCTATTATTACGCCTACGCCGCTTCCAGTTTTATTTGAAGAACCGTCCATATATAGGTTCCATTATGTGACGGTTTCTAGGACATCTGTGAATTCTACGATAAAGTCGGCCAGATACTGTGATTTGATGGCCGTCTGAGCTTCATACTGGAGGTCGAATTCTGATAGCTCGACTGCCTATTGTAGAATTCTACCTGCTACAAAACTCCGAATGGCGCGCTCTCAACGGCGTTAGAAAGTAGACATCTAGAGCTTTCCAGCAATATATAATAGTTCATACTTTATTCGAGATTAGATGACGTAAACTGCGCTCAACGCTAGTTCTACGCTGCATTCTAGAGTCAAACGCCAGAAACACGTCACGAACCAGAGTTGAATGCAAAAAACACGTTACAACTTGGCGTTCAACTCCAATAGATGTCTTAGCTCGTGTAAAGTTCAAGCTCAGCCCAAGCACACACCAGGTGGGCCCTGGAAGTAGATTTCTGCATCAATTACTTACTTCTGTAAACCCTAGTAGCTAGTCTAGTATAAATAGGACTTTTTACTATTATATTTTCATCCTGGATTGTATTTTTGATCCTATGATCACGTTTTGGGGGCTGGCCTCTCGGCCATGCCAGGACCTCTATCACTTATGTATTTTCAACGGTGGAGTTTCTACACACCATAGATTAAGGGTGTGGAGCTCTGTTGTACCTCGAGTTTCAATGCAATTACTACTATCTTTATTCAATTCACTCTTATTTCTATTCTAAGATATTACTCGTACTTCAACCTGATGGATGTGATTATCCGTGACTGACAAACCCCATTTTGACGGTTTATCTTGTATTGATTTTAGGGGATTTTTTAACCTTTTACCCTCATTTATCCATTGAAATAGCATGGTTTTGTGATTGTCTCCTTATTTGTGCTTAGATGTGAAAACATGCTTTTAGACCCTTAATTTGATGGTATTAATCTCCCTTTGATTCCACTAGATGCCTTGATATGTTTGTTAGTGATTTCAGATTGAAAAGGGCTAGGAATGGATCAAAGGAGTGAAGAGGGAAAGCATGCAAAGTGGAGAAATCATGAAAAGTCAAAGAAGTTGAACTCGCCCATGGACGCGCGCGCGCACCTGCGAATTACCCCATGGACGCGTACGCGTGATGTGCGCGTACGCGTCGGTGCTGATATATGATTTTTTAATGAATTCGCAACTAACGAATTCTGAAGGGTTGTGGGGCCCAATTGCAACCAACTTTGGCGCCAAAGATGCTATTTAAAGCCAAGGATTGAAGAGCAAAGGGGGATTCCATTCATTACACACACATTAGGATTAGAGTTAGAATTAGTTTCTAGAGAGAGAAGCTCTCACTTCTCTCTAGAATTAGGATTAGGTTTAGTTCTTAGATCTAGGTTTTAATCTTTGCTTTCTTCTACTTCTACCTTTCAATTCTTTGTTGCTACATTCATCTTCTTCTACTCTTTTGTTGTAATTTCCTTTATGTTATTTTTATACTTTGTTGTAGATCTACTTTTGTTCCTTCTATTCTCTTTCAATTCAATTAGAGGTAATTCATAATAATTGTGTTCATTTGATTTGTTGTTGTTTAGTTCCTTGCAATTTAGTAGTGTAGATTTGCTTTTCTTGCAATTTTACTATGCTTTCCTTTTATGCCTTCCAAGTGTTTGATGAAATGCTTGGTTGGATTTTAGAGTAGAATTTTATACTCTTGGCTTGGAAAGGTAACTTAGGACCTCTTGAGTTACTAATGTCCAAGTAATTGATGATTGGGATCCATTGACTCTAGTTCTCACTAATTGGATTAGTGGAGAGTTAGGACTTATGGACTAGGATTGATATAGCTCATTTGACTTTCCTTTACTACTAGTTAGAGGATGATTTAATGACATTAATCCTTGCCAATTTTCATATTGTGGTTAGTGATTAGGATAGAGATCCTTGACCACCAACCCTTGCCAAGACCTTTTTTAGGCCTTAGTTTACTTTCTTGTCATTTATCTTTCATGCTTCTTATCAAAACCCCAAAATAACTCACAACCAATAATAAGACACTCTATTGTAATTCCTAGGGAGAACGACCCGAGGTCCAATACTTCGGTTTATAAATTTAGGGGTTTGTTTTAGTGACAAACAACTTTTTGTATGAAAGGATTAGTGATTGGTTTAAAAACTATACTTGCAACGAAAATTCATTTGTGAATTCTAAACCGTCAAAAATCCAATCATCAGTGACACTCATCATCATCTGTCCCTATGAACGCGTGCCTGACAACCACTTCCGTTCTACAAGCGAGAGCTAGAGTATATATCTCTTGGATTCCTGATGCACGACGCATGGTTGCCCTCGCCTGACAACCGAGCCTTCTATTCCGTGAGATCAGAGTCTTTATGGTATAAGCTAGATTGATGGCGGCATTCATGGGAATCCGGAAAGTCTAACCTTGTCTGTGGTATTCCGAGTAGGATTCTGGGATTGAATGACTGTGACGAGCTTCAAACTCGCGATTGTTGGGCGTGATGACAAATGCAAAAGAATCAAGGGATTCTATTCCAACATGATTGAGAACCGACAGATGATTAGCTGTGTTGTGACAGAGCATTTGGACCATTTTCACTGAGAGGATGGGATGTAGCCATTGACAACGGTGATGCCCTACATACAGCTTGCCATGGAAAGGAGTAAGAAGGATTGAAGGAAGGCAGTAGGAAAGCAGACGTCCTAGAGCCATACAGCATCTTCAAGCGCTTATCTGAAACTCCCACCAATGAATCTACATAAGTATCTCTATCCTATTTTATTTTATTTTCGTCCTATATAATCTCTTAATACATTTGAATCAACCTGACTGAGATCTACAAGATGACCATAGCTTGCTACATACCAACAATCTCCGTGGGATCGACCCTTACTCACATAAGGTATTACTTGGATGACCCAGTGCACTTGCTGGTTAGTTGTGCGGAGTTGTGACAAAGTGTGATTCATGTTTGAGAGCGCTACCAAGTTTTTGGCGCCATTGTTGATGATCACAATTTCGTGCACCAATAGCCATATGTGCAACTGACGCGAATGCGTCAGTCACGCATCCGCGTGCTCTAACTTGTGCTTGTAGCACACTTCCTGCCCCAAGCCAGCACAACTCTCTGCCCAAACACTCTTTTACGTCAATTTTGTAGGTCACGCGTTCACGTCGGGGACGCGCCCGCGTGAATGGCGAAAATCACAAACGACGCGAACGCGTGGGGTACACGAACGCGTGGGGTACGCGAACGCGTGGGGTACGCGAACGCGTGGGATCGTTTGTGCAAAAGGCTCCATTCTGGCGCCACTCCTGCGTAACTCTCTATCAACTTTTATTTTTCACGCACATGCATATGATGCGTACGCGTCAACGACGCTTGCGCATCATATGCTCCTCTTTCTTTTTCCGGTTCCTGTTCTAAAATAGCTGCATGATTAGAAAATTAGTAAGAACTCAATAAAAATCAAATAAGCAAGAAAACTACTACTACGAAAAACAACTAAGAATGAAAAGGAACGATCATACCACTGTGGGTTGTCTCCCACCAAGCACTTTTAGTTAAAGTCCTTAAGTTAGACATGTGGTGAGCTCCTTGTCATGGTGGCTTACGCTTGTACTGATCCAGGAATCCCCACCAATTTTTGTAATTCCAATGGCTACCGGGATCCCAAACTAGGCGCATAATGCCTTTGAGCAAGTTGAAGCAAGTGACAAGGCTCCAAGAGTGTTGATTGTGGGAATGAATTCCAGGGTCCCAAATCTTGCTTTTACACCCGTCTTCTTGTGTATCACCATTGTTCTCACCGGGTGGCAAGTGATTTGAATTCTCACAGAGACATCCAAACAACCTTCTAGATCCATTCAATTGAGCTCTACACCAATCCTTGCACTTCAATTTGGAGCATGCAACCATTTTGAACCTTGCTTGACAACTCTTGTCACTAACCATCTTCCTCTTACTCTTTATGCCACAAAGAGATCTAAGTTGACCATCCGTCTCTAGTAGCCCATATTCAAGTGGGAAAGCAAAGGTTAAGGATAGGAATTTTACCCACTTAAATGTTGTATTGGATGGTGATGGCTTTGAAAGAGGTCTTGCAAGCTCCACTCCCTTGTGTTCTTCTTTGAATTCTTTTACCTCTTTGCAAGCTCCCTCAATTTCAACCTCTTCTTCTTTGTAGCTTTCTTCTAATTCAATCTCTTCTTCATTGCTTACCAAGGGCATGGGAGGTTGTGCATCTTCGTCTTCTTCCATATGTGAGGGTGGAAAGTTCTCTAATTCACTGGAGTATAAACTCCTTTGATTGGTTTCCTCACTTTCTTCTATAGGATCTTGCATTGTATCTCTTGGGAAGGAATTTGCTTGTTCCCCTTCCTGGTTCTTGATCATCGTTTGCACATAATTCTCTACATTTTTGACACTCGTATTTATATCATGTAGGAATTCTTTCATGAGGAGCTCAAGATCTGATGGTATTTGAGATGAATAAGGAGACTGTGGCTCTTGACATGAATAAGAAGGAGATGATGGTTCTTGATATGAAAAGGGAGATGGTGGTTCTTGGTAAGGGTAGAAAGATGATGGTTCTTGATATGAAAATTGAGATGGTGGTTCTTGATATGAATATGCAGGTGGTGGCTCTTGATATGAATATGGAGGTGGCGGCTCTTGATAGTTGGAACATGGAGCATTGAAGTTTCTTTGGTTTTGACTTTGCCAACCAAAATTTGGATAGTTCCTTCATCCACCATAATATGAATCACTACTCGGGTGTGAGTAGTAACCCATGTGATCTCTCTCTATTATTTTTCCTTAGCACAAAACACCAAAAAGGATTAAATGCACCATGTGGTAAATAGGAGAGCAAAGAAGACAGAAAAAAAATTTTTTTTTAAAATTACTACGGGAACACCAAACTTAATTTCAAAAGTTAAGAGGAAAAAAATTTTAAATAAAATAAATCAAAATAAATATATATTTTTTTCGAAAAATATATTTTTTAAAAAAAATAGATTTTAATAAAATTAAAAATAAAACGCCTAATCAAAGCAAACAAATAACTAATAGTTGTTGGTCGCTATCAATCCCCGGCAACGGCGCCAAAAACTTGGTGCGGTATTTTACAACCCACACTACTAACCGGCAAGTGCACCGGGTCATACCAAGTAATACCTTACGTGAGTAAGGGTTGATCCCACGAGGATTGATGGATCAAGCAACAATGATTGATTGATTGGCTTAGTTAGGCAAGCAGAAAAGGGTTTTGAGATATTCAAAAGTTTTAAATTCGAATTCAGAATATAGAAAGGAAAAATAAATAAGTTGGGAATAAAATATTGAGAAAATAGTTAAGGCTTCAGAGTTGTCTATTTTTTCGGATTAACTTTTCTTACTAACTAATTTAATTATGCAGGATTTAATTTATGGCAAACTATATGTGACTAGACCCTAATTCCTTAGACCTTCCTAGTCTCCTCTAAAATTCATTAACTGCCAATTCCTTGGTCAATTAATTCCAATTAGAGGGTGATAATCAATTTTCTAGTTTATATGCCAAAAAAACTTTAATTATCCAAGAAATAAAAGGATTATATGTCACGTATCCTATTAAATTCAAATAATTAAAATTTAGGAGAAACTGTTTTCAAGTTGTTGTTCAAGTAAAGAGCTTTTCCAAGTTTTACAAGAACTCAATTAGAACATGGGTCATACTTCCGTTCCACCCATATTCATAAAATAAAGAGCGAAAACAATTCTTAAATATAAATCCAAAACATAAATTAAAATAGAAAAAAGCAATAAAATCAATCCATACAAATAGACAGAGCTCATAACCTTAACAATGGAGGATTAGTTGCTCATGGAATGTTAGATGTAAATTTGTATAGAATTCCCTAATGGAATCCCCTAATGTAATGTACCTAATAGAAGAGAAGTCTCCCCTTTTTATAACTAATCCTAATTAATTTTAAATCTAATATTTAAAATTAAGATAATATATTTTCTTATTTTAAAATCAAATTTGAATTTAAATCAGAATTAACTAACTACTCCGCGTCTTGTAACGTGGGGACCACTTGGCTTCACTGGATCCACGCCTAACTTGGGTGCTAAAAAGGGGCCCAAAAATCACCCCCTAGCGGTTTCTGCATTTTCTGCACGTGGCGCATGTCACGCGTACGTGTCAGTCACGCGTACGCGTCGATGGTCTTTTCTGCGAGTCACGCGGACACGTCGATCACGCGCACGCGTCGCTGAGCAAATCTTCAATTCATGCGTACGCGTCGGTCACGCGCACACGTCGCCATGGATACCTCCAATTCACGTGCACGCGTCAGGCACGCGTGCACGTCGCTCCTCGCAGCCATCTCCTTTTATTCTTGTGTTGCAGAAACTCCATTAAATCCAGCCGAATGCTACCTAAAATAAATAAAATTGTACAAAACTCAAAATAGCATCCATAGTGGCTAAAATATAATTAATTCTTAATTAAACTCAACAAATTAGATGCAAATTTACTAGAAAAAGATAGAAATGATGCTCACGCATCAACTTCGCAGGACTACCTTCTGATTATACCTTGAAGCCATTCGACGCTTTAACGCTTCCTCTCTAATTTGAGCTCTTTCTCGGACTTCTAGAAGTAGGTCAAGCTCTTCCTTTTGAATTTGGGAGTTGGCCTCTTCATTGTAGAGGATCATCCTGGAGGATCCTTCTTCCATCTCCTCTGGGATCATTGCCTCCATTCCGTAAGCAAGTCGGAAGGGTGATTCTTCTGTGGTGGAGTGCGAAGTTGTCCGATATGCCCATAGGACTTGTGGGAGCTCTTCGGCCTAAGCTCTTTTTGCGTTCTGTAGTCTCTGTTTTAACCCAGCTAGTATGACTTTGTTGGCAGCTTCTGCCTGTCCGTTGGCTTGTGGGTGTTCTACAGATGTGAATTAGTGCTTTATTTTTAAGTCAGCTACCAAGTTCCTGAAACATGTGTTAGTGAATTGGGTGTCGTTATCTGTGGTGATGGAGTAAGGAACCCCAAACCTTGTGATAATATTTCTATATAAAAATTTCCGACTTCTTTAAGAGGTGGCAGTAGCTAGGGGTTCTGCCTCAATCCATTTTGTGAAGTAGTCTACTCATACAATGAGGAACTTGACTTGTCCTGACCCCTGGGGGAAGGGTCCAAGGAGGTCGAGCCCCTATTTTGCGAATGGCCAGGGCGACGTGATGCTGATGAGCTCCTCTAGTGGGGCAACATGGACGTTAGCGTGCTTCTGCATGGTGGGCATCTCTTGACGAACTCTATTGCTTCTTTTTGTAAGGTTGGCCAGAAGAATCCGGCTCGGAGTACCTTTTTGGAGAGAGCTCGTGCTCCAAGATGGTTGCCACACATACCGCTGTGTATTTCTTCTAGGACTTCCCTTGTGTTGGAGGTCGGCACACATTCTAGGAGGGGTGCTAAAATCCCTCTCCTGTATAGGATGTTGCCCACTATGGTGTAGTACTATGCTTCTCGCGCTAGCCTTTTTGCCTCCTTTTTATCTGTGGGAAGTGTCTCAGACTTAAGGTATCTGATTATGGGGGTCTTCCATCCTTGATCCTGACTTGATATGGTTCGGACCTTTTTTTCTCTGAGATTGACGGATTTTGCAATGTCTCTTGGATGAGGCTTCTGTTATTGCCCCCTGGTTTGGTGCTGGCTAGTTTTGAAAGTGCATCAACTCGGGCATTCTGTTCCCGAGGTATATGTTGGACCTCATATTCCCCGATCTGTCGGAGGTGTTCTCTAGTTTTGTCCAGATATTTCTTCATGGTGGGATCCTTAGCTTGGTAGCTCCCCTCAATTTGTGAGGTAACTACTTGTGAATCGCTAAAGATGGTAAGTTTTTGAACTCCTACCTCCTTAGCCAGCCTCAAACCAGCCAGTAATGCCTCATATTCAACTTGATTATTTGAGGCAGGGAATTTGAATTTTAGTAAGAGTTTGATTTGGGTTCCTTGATCACTTTCTATTATTACAGCTGCGCCACTCCCGGTTTTGTTTGAAGAGTCATCCACATAGAGATTCCATTTTGTGGGAGTTCCCTGGGTGTCAGTGTACTCGGCAATGAAGTCGGCCAAATATTGTAACTTGATGGCTGTCCGAGCTTCATAATGAAGATCAAATTCGGATAATTTGACTGCCCACTATAGGATTCTTCCAGCTAAGTGTTTTATTTGTAGGATGCCTTTTATAGGCTGGTTGGTCCGAACCTTGATAATGTGAGCTTGAAAGTACGGGTGGAGTCATCGAGAAGCGAGTATGAGAGCGTAGGCGAACTTTTCTATCTTTTGATAGTTTAGTTCGGCCCCTTGTAGAGCTTTGCTGATGAAGTAGATGGGTTGTTATCCATTTTCGTCTTCTCTGACTAGTGCTGAGGCTATTGCTCGACTTCCCACTGCGAGGTATAATATGAGTGCTTCTCCTTCCCGTGGTCGGGTAAGAATGTGTGGTTGCCCCAAGAATTTTTTGAAATCTTGGAAGGCTTGCTCTCACTCTGTTGTCCATTCAAACATCTTTTCCTTCCTTAATGTTGCGTAAAAGGGGAGAGATCTTATGGCTGACCCGGCTAGAAACCTAGACAAGGCTGCCAGTCTTCCGTTGAGCTGTTGTACCTCTTTGACATAGCTCGAACTTTTCATGTCGAGTATAGCCCGACGATTATCCGGGTTCGCCTGGATTCCTCTTTGTGTGAGCATGAAGCCCAAGTTTGCTAGCCTCTACCGCGAAGGTGCTCTTTGCGGGATTAAGTCGCATACCATGCTTTCTTATGGTGTCGAACACTTTGGTGAGATTGGACAACAATGATTCCTCACTTTGTGTTTTTACCAGCATGTCGTCTACATAAACCTCCATGAGTTTCCCGATATGGTCAATGATGAGCGAATAATTTATACGCTTTTTGGCATTGTTTTTAGGTAGTTTTTAGTAAGTTCAAGCTAGTTTTAGGGATGTTTTCATTAGTTTTTATGTTAAATTCACATTTCTGGACTTTACTATGATTTTGTGTGTTTTTCTGTGATTTCAGGTAATTTCTGGCTGAAATTGAGAGACTTGAGCAAAACTCTGAAAAAGGCTGACAAAAGGACTGCTGATGCTGTTGGAATCTGACCTCCCTGCACTCAAAATAGATTTTCTGGAGCTACAGAACTTCAATTGGCACGCTCTCAACGGCGTTGGAAAGTAGACATCCATGGCTTTCCAGCAATATATAATAGTCTATAATTTATTCGGAAATTGACGACGTAACTTGGCGTTGAACGCCAAGTACATGCTGCTATCTGGAGTTAAACGCCAGAAAAACGTCATGATCCGGAGTTGAACGCCCAAAACACCTCATAACTTGGAGTTCAACTCCAAGAGAAGCCTCAGCTCGTGGATTGATCAAGCTCAGCCCAAACATACACCAAGTGGGCCCCGAAAGTGGATTTATGCATCAATTACTTACTCATGTAAACCCTAGGAGCTAGTTTATTATAAATAGAACATTTAACTAATGTATTTGACATCTTGGGACGATTAGTTCTCAGATCATGGGGGCTGGCCATTCGGCCATGCCTGAACCTTTCACTTATGTATTTTCAACGGTGGAGTTTCTGCACACCATAGATTAAGGGTGTGGAGCTCTGCTGTACCTCAAGTTTCAATACAATTACTATTACTTTTTATTCAATTCTATCTTATTCTTATTCCAAGATATTCATTCGCACCCAAGAACATGATGAATGTGATGATTATGTGACGCTCATCATCATTCTCACCTATGAACGCACGTGATTGACAACCACTTCCGTTCTACATGCAACCGAGCTTGAATGCGCATTTCTTAGATTCCCCAACAGAATCTTCGTGGTATAAGCTAGATAGATGGCGGCATTCATGAGGATCCGGAAAGTCTAACCTTGTCTGTGGTATTCCGAGTAGGATCCTGGGAATCCGGAAAGTATAACCTTGTCTGTGGTATTCCGAGTAGGATTCCGGTAATGAATGACTGTGACGTGCTTCAGACTTGCAAGTGCTGGGCGTTAGTGACAGACGCAAAAGAATTAAGGGATTCTATTCCAGCAGGAGTGGGAACCAACCAGTGATTAGCCGTGCTGTGACAGAGTGCGTGAGCGTAGTTTTCACTGCGAGGATGGGATGTAGCCTTCGGCCAGTGTGATGCCTCCAGACGATTAGCCATGCGAGTGACAGCGCAGAGGACCATTTTCCAGAAAGGATACAAAGTAGCCATCGTCGAATAGTGAACCCCTATATACAGCTTGCCATGGAAAGGAGTAAGAAGGATTGGAAGAGAGAGTAGTGAAGCAGAGTTTCAAGAGGAGCACAGCATCTCCATACGCTTATCTGAAATTCCCACTCTTGATTTACATAAGTATTTCTATCCTCTTTATTTTCTATTTTAGTATTAATTTTCGAAACCATAAACCAATTTAATCTGCCTAACTGAGATTTACAAGGTGACCATAGCTTGCTTCATACCAACAATCTCTGTGGGATCGACCCTTACTCACGTAAGGTTTATTACTTGGACGACCCAGTACACTTGCTGGTTAGTTGAACGGAGTTGTGTCCACTCGTGCCAATTTCAAATTCCATAAAAGTACAACTTAAAGAATAGTGATCACAATTTCGTCCACCAAGTTTTTGGCGCCGTTGCCGGGGATTGTTCGAGTATGGACAACTGACGGTTCATCATGTTGCTCAGATTAGGTAATTTTCTTTTCAAAAACTTTTTCAAAATTTTTCTTTTTATTTTTCGTTTTTTCCAAATTATATTTTCGAAAAAAAATTAATAAAAATCCAAAAAAAAATTGGAAAATCATAAAAATCAAAAATATTGTGTGTTTCTTGTTTGAGTCTTGAGTCAATTTTTAAGTTTGGTGTCAATTGCATGCTTTAAAATTTTTCTTGCATTTTTTTCGAAAATTCCATACATTCATAGTGTTCTTCATGATCTTCAAGTTGTTCTTGATAAGTCCTCTTGTTTGATCTTGATGTTTTCTTGTTTTGTGTCTTTTCTTGTTTTTCATGTGCATCTTTGCATTCATATTTTCCAAGCATTAAAAATTTCTAAGTTTGGTGTCTTGCATGTTTTCTTTGCATCAAAGATTTTTCAAAATTATGTTCTTGGTGTTCATCATGATCTTCAAAGTGTTCTTGGTGTTCATCTTGACATTCATAGCATTCTTGCATGCATTCATTGTTTTGATCTAAAAATTTCATGCATTAAGTATTTTTGTTGTTTTTCTCTCTCATAATAAAAAATTCAAAAATAAAAAAAATATCTTTTCCTTATTTCCCTCCAAAATTTCAAAATTTTGGGTTGACTTGGTCAAAAATTTTTAAAAAATTAGTTGTTTCTTACTAGTCAAGTCAAAATTTCAATTTTAAAGATCTTATCTTTTCAAAATCTTTTTCAAAAAACATATCTTTTTCATTTTTTTATTATTTTCGAAAATTTTAAAAATTATTTTTCAAAAATATTTTTCTTATCTTTTATATCTAATTTTCGAAAATTAGCTAACAATTAATGTGATTGGTTCAAAATTTGAAGTTTGTTACTTTCTTGTTAAGAAAGGTTCAATCTTTAAATTCTAGAATCTTATCTTGTAGTTTCTTGTTAGCTAAGTCATTATAAAAATTAAATCTTTTTCAAAATATCTTTTTCTTACAACTTTTATCTTATCTTTTTATTTTATCTTTTTCAAAAATTTTATCTTTTTCAAAATTTGATTTCAAAATATCTTATCTAACTTACTATCTTCTTATCTTTTTCAATTTTGATTTCAAATCTTTTTCAATCAACTAACTAACTTTTTGTTTGTCTCTTATCTTTTTCAAAACCACCTAACTACTTTTCCCTCTTCAATTTTCGAAAATATCTCCCTCTCTTTTCAAAAATTCTTTTTAATCAATCAATTGTTTTAAATTTTAATTTCAATTATATTTTATCTTTAATTTTCGAAAATTACTAACCCCTTTTTCAAAATTATTTTCGAAATCTCCCTTCTCTTTTCTTCTTCTATTTAATTGTTTAATTACTAACACTTCTCTTCACCTCTCTTCATCCAAAAATCCGAATCTCCTTCTTCATTCTTCTACCCCTTTCTTCTTCTACTAACATAAAGGAATCTCTATACTGTGACATAGAGGATTCCTCTTCTTTTCTTGTTTTCTTCTCTTTCATATGAGCAGGAACAAGGATAAAGGCACTCTTGTTGAAATTGATCCAGAACCTGAAAGGACTTTGAAGAGAAAATTAAGAGAAGCTAAATTACAACAATCCAGAAACAACCTTTCAGAAATTTTCGAACAAGAGAAGGAGATGGCAGCCGAAAATAATAATAATGCAAGGAGAATGCTTGGTGACTTCACAAAGCCAACGTCCAAGTTTGATGGAAGAAGCATCTCCATTCCTGCCATTGGAGCCAACAACTTTGAGCTGAAACCTCAGCTAGTTGCATTAATGCAACAAAACTGCAAGTTTTATGAACTTCCATCTGAAGATCCTTATCAGTTTTTAACTGAGTTCTTGCAGATCTGTGAGACTGTAAAGACGAATGGAGTAGATCCTGAAGTCTACAGACTCATGCTTTTCCCTTTTGCTGTAAGAGACAGAGCAAGAATTTGGTTGGATTCACAACCTAAGGATAGCCTGGACTCCTGGGATAAGCTGGTCACTGCCTTCCTGGATAAATTCTTTCCTCCTCAAAAGCTGAGCAAGCTGAGAGTGGATGTTCAAACCTTCAAACAAAAAGATGGTGAATCCCTCTATGAAGCTTGGAAAAGATACAAGCAGCTGACCAAAAGATGTCCATCTGACATATTTTCAGAATGGACCATATTGGATATATTCTATTATGGTCTCTCTGAATTTTTGAAAATGTCATTGGACCATTCTGCAGGTGGATCTATTCACCTAAAGAAAACGCCTGAAGAGGCTCAAGAACTCATTGATATGGTTGCAAACAACCAATTCATGTACACTTCTGAGAGGAATTCCGTGAATAATGGGATACCTCAGAAGAAAGGAGTTCTTGAAATTGATGCTCTGAATGCCATATTGGCTCAGAACAAGGTGTTGACTCAACAAGTCAACATGATCTCTCAAAATCTGAATGGATGGCAACATGCATCCAACAGTACTAGAGAGGCAGCTTCTGAAGAAGCTTATGATCCTGAGAACCCTGCCATGGCAGAGGTTAATTACATGGGTGAACCTTATGAAAACACCTATAACCCATCATGGAGAAATCATCCAAATTTCTCATGGAAGGATCAACAAAAGCCTCAACAAGGCTTTAACAATGGTGGACGTAATAGGCTGGGCAATAGCAAGCCATATCCATCATCTTCTCAGCAACAGATAGAGAATTCTGAACAAAACACTTCTAATTTAGCCAATATAGTCTCTGATCTGTCAAAGGCCACTTTTAGCTTCATGAGTGAAACAAGATCCTCCATTAGAAATCTGGAGGCACAAGTGGGCCAGCTGAGTAAGAAAGTCATTGAAACTCCTCCCAGTATTCTCCCAAGCAATACAGAAGAGAATCCAAAAGGAGAGTGCAAGGCCATTGACATAGTCAATATGGCCGAATGCACAAGGGAGGAGGAGGACGACAATCCTAGTGAGGAAGACCTCATGGGACGTCCCTCAAGCAAGAAGGAGTTTCCTATTAAGGATCCAAAGGAATCTGAGGCTCATATAGAGACCATAGAGATTCCATTAAATCTCCTTCTGCCATTCATGAGCTCTGAAGACTATTCTTCCTCTGAAGAGGATGAAGATGTGACTGGAGAGCAAGTTGCTCAATACTTAGGAGCTATCATGAAGCTGAATGTCAAGTTGTTTGGTAATGAAACTTGGGAAAGTGAACCTCCCTTGCTCATCAATGAACTAGATACTTGGATTCAGAAAATTCTACCTCAGAAGAAACAAGATCCTGGCAAGTTCTTAATACCCTGTACCATAGGCACCATGATCTTTGAAAAAGCTCTATGTGATCTGGGGTCAGGGATAAATCTTATGCCACTCTCTGTAATGGAGAAGCTGGGATCATTGAGGTACAGCCTGCCTTGTTCTCATTACAATTGGCAGACAAGTCATTAAGACAAGCTTATGGATTAGTAGAGGACGTGTTAGTAAAGGTTGAAGGCCTTTACATCCCTACTGATTTCATAATCTTAGATACTAGGAAGGAAGAGGATGGTTGCATCATCCTTGGAAGACCTTTCCTAGCCACAGCAGAAGCTGTGATAGATGTCAACAGGGGTGAATTAGTCCTTCAATTGAATGGGGACTACCTTGTGTTTAAGGAACATGGCCATCCCTCTGTGACAAAAGAGAGTAAGCATGAAAAGCTTCTCTCAGTTCAGGGTCAAGAAGAGCCCTCACAGTCAAACTCTAAGTTTGGTGTTAAGATCCCATATCCAAACTCTAAGTTTGGTGTGGGCAACTATACAACATTGACCTGATCACCTTGTGGCTCCATGAGAGCCACTGTCAAGCTATTGACATTAAAGAAGCGCTTGTTGGGAGGCAACCCAATTTTATTTATCTAATTTTTATTTTATTGTTAATTTATGTTTTATTAGGTACATGATCATGAGGAGTCACGAAAAAATCATAAAAATTAAAAACAGAATCAAAAACAGCAGAAGAAAAAAATTTCACCCTGGAAGACGCACAGGCTGGCGTTCAACGCCAGTAAGGTGCATCTGGCCGGCGTTCAACGCCAGAACAGAGCACCATTCTGGCGCTGAACGCCAGAAACAAGCAACATTCTGGCGCTGAACGCTAGGAATGTGCCCAGAGAAGAAAAACTGGCGCTGAACGCCAGTAACAAGCATGAAACTGGCGTTCGACGCCAGAAACATGCTTTACATGGGCGTTGAACGCCCAGAACGTGCACCAATGGGCGTTTAAACGCCAGAATGGTGTGCCAAGGCATTTTACATGCCTATTTGGTGCAGGGATGGAATTCCTTGACACCTCAGGATCTGTGGACCTCACAGGATCCACCTACCTCGCCCTCTCTCACTCCATTCATGGTCATCCCTTCTGTTTTTCATTCACCACCTACATCTATCCACTCTTCCCCATACACCCCACCTACCTTTACAATTCAACTTCTCTTTCCCACCCACTCCCACCCATATAGCCGAATCCATCTCCCCTCACTCACCTCCATCTTCTTCTTCTTCTTCTCTTCTTTCTTCTCTTGCTCGAGGGCGAGCAATATTTTAAGTTTGGTGTGGTAAAAGCATAGCTTTTTTGCTTTTCCATTACCATTAATGGCACCTAAGGCCAGAGAAACCTCAAAGGGAAGACAAAAGCTTCCACCTCTGAGTCTTGGGAGATGGAAAGACTCATATAAAGCCGTTATAGCTCAGTGGTAGAACATGTGGCTACAAATCAAGAGATCCCTGAGATACCTCAGGGGATAAATTGTCCTCCACACAAATATTGGAAGCAACTAAGGGTAGAAACACCAAAATTACTAGGAATCATTCAACAGAAGCAAGGAAGAGACATAGAGGAGCTCAAAGAGCACCATTGGACCTTCAAGAAGGCGCCACCCTCACTCAGGTGGATTCATTCCTTGTTCTTATTTCTTTCTGCTTTTTGGTTTTTATGATGTGTTTATCTATGTTTTGTGTCTTTAGTTCATGATCATTAGTATGTAACCATGCCTTAAAAGCTATGAATAAAATCCATTAATCCTTCACCTCTCTTAAAAGAAAAATGTTTTAATTCAAAAGAACAAGAGGTACATGAATTTCGAATTTATCCTTGAATTTAATTTAATTATATTGATGTGGTGACAATACTTTTTGTTTTCTGAATGAATGATTGAACAGTGCATATTTTTGATCTTGTTGTTTATGAATGTTAAAACTGTTGGCTCTTGAAAGAATGATGAACAAAGAGAAATGTTATTGATAATCTGAAAAATCATGAAATTGATTCTTGAAGCAAGAAAAAGCAGTGAATGGCGAAAAAAAATTTGGCGAAAAAAATAGAAAGAAAAAGAAAAAGCAAGCAGAAAAAGCCAATAGCCCTTAAAACCAAAAGGCAAGGGTAAAAAGGGTCCAAGGCTTTGAGCATCAATGGATAGGAGGGCCCAAGGAAATAAAATCCAGGCCTAAGCGGCTAAATCAAGCTGTCCCTAACCATGTGCTTGTGTCATGAAGGTCCAAGTAAAAAGCTTGAGACTGAGTGGTTAAAGTCGTGATCCAAAGCAAAAAGAGTGTGCTTAAGAGCTCTGGACACCACTAACTGGGGACTCTAGCAAAGCTGAGTCACAATCTGAAAAGGTTCACCCAGTTATGTGTCTGTGGCATTTATGTATCCGGTGGTAATACTGGAAAACAAAGTGCTTAGGGCCACGGCCAAGACTCATAAGTAGCTGTGTTCAAGAATCAACATGCTTAACTAGGAAAGTCAATAACACTATCTGAAATTCTAAGTTCCTAGAGAAGCCAATCATTCTGAACTTCAAAGGAAAAAGTGAGATGCCAAAACTGTTCAGAAGCAAAAAGCTACAAGTCCCGCTCATCTAATTATAATTAATATTCATTGATATTCTGGAATTTATAGTATATTCTCTTCTTTTTATCCTATTTGATTTTCAGTTGCTTGGGGACAAGCAACAATTTAAGTTTGGTGTTGTGATAAGCGGATAATTTATACGCTTTTTGGCATTGTTTTTAGGTAGTTTTTAGTAAGTTCAAGCTACTTTTAGGGATGTTTTCATTAGTTTTTATGTTAAATTCACATTTCTGGACTTTACTATGAGTTTGTGTGTTTTTCTGTGATTTCAGGTAATTTCTGGCTGAAATTGAGGGACTTGAGCAAAACTCTGAAAAAGGCTGACAAAAGGACTGCTGATGCTGTTGGAATCTGACCTCCCTGCACTCAAAATGGATTTTCTGGAGCTACAGAACTCCAATTGGTGCGCTCTCAACGGCGTTGGAAAGTAGACATCCAGGGCTTCCCATCAATATATAATAGTTCATAATTTATTCGGAAATTGACGACGTAACTTGGCGTTGAACGCCAAGTACATGCTGCTGTCTAGAGTTAAACGCCAGAAAAACGTCATGATCCGGAGTTGAACGCCCAAAACACGTCATAACTTGGAGTTCAACTCCAAGAGAAGCCTCAGCTCGTGGATTGATCAAGCTCAGCCCAAACATACACCAAGTGGGCCCCAAAAGTGGATTTATGCATCAATTACTTACTCATGTAAACCCTAGGAGCTAGTTTATTATAAATAGAACATTTAACTAATGTATTTGACATCTTGGGACGATTAGTTCTCAGATCATGGGGGCTGGCCATTCGGCCATGCCTGAACCTTTCACTTATGTATTTTCAACGGTGGAGTTTCTGCACACCATAGATTAAGGGTGTGGAGCTCTGCTGTACCTCAAGTTTCAATACAATTACTATTACTTTTTATTCAATTCTATCTTATTCTTATTCCAAGATATTCATTCGCACCCAAGAACATGATGAATGTGATGATTATGTGACGCTCATCATCATTTTTACCTATGAACGCACGTGATTGACAACCACTTCCGTTCTACATGCAACCGAGCTTGAATGCGTATTTCTTGATTCCCCCAACAGAATCTTCGTGGTATAAGCTAGATAGATGGCGGCATTCATGAGGATCCAGAAATTCTAACCTTGTCTGTGGTATTCCGAGTAGGATCCTGGGAATCCGGAAAGTCTAACCTTGTCTGTGGTATTCCGAGTAAGATTCCGGTAATGAATGACTGTGACGTGCTTCAGACTTGCAAGTGCTGGGCGTTAGTGACAGACGCAAAAGAATCAAGGGATTCTATTCCAGCAGGAGCGGGAACCAACCAGTGATTAGCCGTGCTGTGACAGAGCGCATGAGCGTAGTTTTCACTGCGAGGATGGGATGTAGCCTTCGGCCAGTGTGATGCCTCCAGACGATTAGCCATGCGAGTGACAGCGCAGAGGACCATTTTCCAGAGAGGATACAAAGTAGCCATCGTCGAATAGTGAACCCCTATATACAGCTTGCCATGGAAAGGAGTAAGAAGGATTGGAAGAGAGAGTAGTGAAGCAGAGTTTCAAGAGGAGCACAGCATCTCCATACGCTTATCTGAAATTCCCACTCTTGATTTACATAAGTATTTCTATCCTCTTTATTTTCTATTTTAGTATTAATTTTCGAAACCATAAACCAATTTAATCTGCCTAACTGAGATTTACAAGGTGACCATAGCTTGCTTCATACCAACAATCTCTGTGGGATCGACCCTTACTCACGTAAGGTTTATTACTTGGACGACCCAGTACACTTGCTGGTTAGTTGAACGGAGTTGTGTCCACTCGTGCCAATTTCAAATTCTATAAAAGTACAACTTAAAGAATAGTGATCACAATTTTGTCCACCAGTCAACAAAGACTTTGTTCATCAGTCTTTGGTAAGTAGCTCCTGCATTCTTGAGTCCGAAGGGCATAACTATATAGCAATAGTTTGCCTTTGGGGTTAGGAAATATGTCTTCTCTTGATCAGGTGGGTACATTGGGATTTGGTTGTATCTTGAATAGGCATCCATGAAGGAGAGGTACTTGTACCTGGAAGAGGCATCCACTAAAGTGTCTATGTTCCGGAGCGGGTAGGGATCTTTTGGGCAGGCCTTATTGAGGTCGGTGTAGTCGGTACATATTCTCCACTTGCCATTTGACTTTTTCACCAAGACGACGTTGGCTAGCCATAACGGGTATTTGACTTCCCTTATGAATCCTGCCTCCAACAAGGCTTGTAGTTACTCATGCACAGCTTGGGACCTTTCTGGACCAAGCTTCCTGCGTTTCTGTTGTACTAGCCGAGATCCTGGGTATACTGCCAGTTTGTGGCACATTAGTTTGGGATCTATGCCCGGCATGTCTGCGACCTTCCATGCAAAGAGGTCGGCGTTATCCTTTAGGAACTGTATCAGAGGCTCCTTTAAGTCTCCCTTTAAGGTTGCTCTGATATTTGTTGTCTTATCATGAGCATCGCCGATCTGGACTTCTTCAGTCTTGCCTTTAGGTTGTGGACGAAGTTCCTCGCGAGCTCGAACTCCCCCGAGTTCGATGGTGTTGACTTCCTCTCCTTTGGGGTTGCCTTTAAGGTTCAGACTTTTATTGTAGCAGCGTCGCACAATCTTTTGGTCTCCTTTTATTGTGGTGATCCCTTTCGAAGTTGGGAATTTCATGCATAGGTGTGGGGTCGAGACAACTGTGGCAAGCTGGTTCAGTGTCGTCCGACCTATTAGGGTGTTGTAAGCTGAGTTCACGTCGACTACAATGTAGTCTGTGTTGAGTGTCCTCGACCGGGTTCCTTTTCCAAAGGTTGTGTATAGTGAAATATATCCAAGTGGTTGGATTGGAGTGTCTCCCAGTCCAAACAAGTTATTCGGATATGCTCTGATCTCTTTATCTTGTAAACCGAGTTTGTCGAAGGCAGGTTTAAACAAGATATCCACGGAACTTGCTTGGTCTACCAGTGTTCGGTGGAGATTAGCATTGGCCAAGATGATAGTAATGACCATGGGATCATCATGCCCCAGGATGATGCCTGCTGTGTCTTCTTGGGTAAAGGTAATAGTGGGGAGGTCGGATGACCTCTCTCCTTCCCCGACATGATACACTTCTTTAAGGTGTCTTTTGCGAGATGCTTTAGAGATCCCTCCTCCTGTGAATCCTCCATTTATCATATGGACATGTCTCTCAAGAGTGTGAGGTGGTTGTTCAACTCGTCCGACCTCTTCGTCCCTTCTTCTTTTTCTTGGTTCATCCACTGTATTGGCTAAGTACCGATCTAGTCGCCCTTCTCTTGCCAATTTCTCTATGACATTCTTTAGGTCGAAGCACTCGTTAGTAGGATGTCCGTAGATTCGGTGCTATTCACAGTACTATGTCTAACTTCTCCCTCCTCTTTTATTTTTTATCGGGCGAGGTGGTGGGATCTTCTCGGTGTTGTATATTTCTCGGTAAATATCCAAAAGAGACACTTAAAGAGGGGTGTAATTGTGGTATTTTCTAGGCTTCTCACTGGGTTGATCTTCTTTTTTCCTGGACTCTTTATCCTTATACCAAGAGGGATAGGAGAATCCAGGTTTTGAGGTTTCTCCTAGTCGAGAATTCTCATCTATGTTAATATACTTTTCTGCCCGTTCCTGTACCTCGTTTAGAGATGTTGGATGCTTTTTTGATATGGAGTGGCTAAAAGGTCCCTCCTACTTCTAAAGTTGCTGAGATGATGGCTTGGATCCGACGTGCCGTCATATGGGGTCATGTCAGGAGCTTTGAAGTCCTTTGGGACTTTAGCTTTCATGATTTCTTTGGTGAATGGGTCTTGATCTTTGTGGGAGCTGTCTTCATGACTGGACCGAATGATTTTGATTTTAAAGTCTGCTTCAAGCTTTAGGAGCTTGTCTTTTAACTCTCGACGTTGTCTTGTCTCCCTCCGAAGGTCTCTTTCGGCTTCGGTCTGGTGTTCGGCTTCCTGTTCGAGTTGCTTGAGACGATCCTGCTGTTCTCGGAGGGAATCTAAAATTTTTGTATCTGGAGAATGCTTGCCTCCGTTTGGTTGAGGTGTATCTTTTGGGGTGATGTCCGCGTTCTTATGTGGCTTCCTATTTTCCAGGTCAGAATTGTGGTCGTTGTCAAGATTGTCCACCATGATGATGGAATGACTCCCAGGTTTCCCGGCAACAGCGCCAATGTTCCGAGGGTTACCTGAAACTGAAGGTCGATCTCGAATGAGATCTTCTATACTGATCGGAGCTGTCGTGTCCGACTTGTTGGACTTGGAGGTATTGCTGCTCCTTTGTCACCAGAAGGTGGTGGTACCTGCAAGAGACTCCGATACTTAAGTTAGCACATGTTTTAGGCAGGATTTTTTGTAGAATCAGAGTATGAGTTATACCTGGGTGCTCCAGTGTATTTATAGTAGTAAGTGAGCTTTAAGATAAGTAGTTATCTTATCTTATCTTTTTAGGGGAGCCACCTTATCTTTCTTAGGCTTTGTTGCCTTTAGATTGGGCTGGGCCCCTTCGTTTGGGTCTGCTTGGGCCTCTCATGGCGATTTGGCCAAACTCTTTGAGAAGAGGTCGGTGCGACCCAACCTGAAGAGGTCGGTCACTTGTGTCTTTAATCTACCTGGGTCATACAGCTCGACCCAGGTATGAACAATATCCTACTCTAGCATCCATGCACCATATTTAGGTTTTTAAAATGACATTTTTACCCCGGTGAGCAACCTCATTCCTTCTCTACTATGCTTGCGCCCCTTGGGCTGCTCTGCTAGCTTCCTCTTCCCTATGACCATGTATATGTTTTTTGTTGTATCTCCTTGTCTCATCGGTTGCTTCCCCTTATGCATGCAACTATCTTTCATGTGTCTGAATATTCCACATGAAAATCAAACCATATGTAGACCTTCATACTCTATGTAGTATGAAGCTCCATTCACCATATACATTACGTTAGGAGCATACATTTACTTTAATCAGCAATGATCCCCAAAAATTTCTTGTCATAATACTTAATTGGTAGGTTCAGAAGCCTAACCCAGCCACAATCTTATTTATTGCATCACTAAAAGGGTTGAAATTCACTGTCAAGGACCTATCTAAAACTTTTCAGTAATCATCCTCGTTTTAAAGGCTCACCACAAAGAAAATGTTTTCGAAGTCAATAAGGTCTAATCCTCCTGTCTTCACCCACATCATGTCAAACTGCCTCTTGAGAACTCCATAAGAGATACTCATCCCTAATAACTTGACAATCAATGTGTGCTTCCAAGGACATTGAAGATGCTTCTTTTCAGCCCTATTAATTAGGATGCTGATAATACTGTTTTGTAGACGGTTGATAGAAATGACTAGTGCAGCTCTTTCTTCACGTCTCTCCTTTTTTAGCGCTTCTCTTTGCATCTGACTCATTCCTACAATTTGTTCCACCATTTGTTCGGCTTCAACTTCTGAGGACTCCTCTGTGCTACTCCCTTGCTCCTTAGACTCATCTGAGTTAGTGTTATTCTCAGCACTTCCATGTATGACAAGGTTAGCATAGGTTCTTCTCTAACCATTTGTTTTTTCACCCCCCATTTATTTTTCTAAATGTAGTATTGTCATAATACGTCCACTTTTTTTTCTGCGAGACTCTCAATGTTTTTTCTCAATAAACTTCCTCATCATTCTAAAGCTTCTTCTTACTCTGTTGTAGCTGATCCACCTCTTTAATGGTGACTTCCGGTAGATTTATGATGCTCAATGGTTATTAGGATTTCGCACTGTACAGAGAAAAAATAATCATTAATTTAGGAGTTTTAAAGTAACACTTTTAGATTTAGATTTGGATTTGATCCAAAATAGGTAAACTGTCTACAAAATTCAGCAAACACTCTAGTATCTTCAATTATAGTTTCTTAAATTATTTATGGGTTTTTGATAATTAAGTATAGAAAAGGTTCTTAACAAAACAAGAGCTTATTTCAGTACTATTAGGTAGCATTTGTTTTGAGGTACTGAGACAGAGACTGGAAGACTGAGACACAGTATCATGTTTGTTGGTTCAGAAATTGGTACTAAAATTTGTATCTCTGTCTTCAAAATTTCAGTATTTCAGTATCTCCAAAAGGTGAGGACACACCAGAATAAAATTTTTAAAGATGGAGGCTGAAACTTTAATAATATTTTATACCTAAAATACCTTCATTTCAATTAATTAATTCTAATTTTACCCTTTGTACAAATTAAATTAGAATTTCATTCTTGTTTCAATTTCTGTCTCTCATTTTGCACCAAATATAATACTGAGCTTTATTTCAAATTCTGTCTCTTAGTCTCTGTTTCTCAGTCTGAGTCTTTCAGTCTCTGTCTCTCCACCAAACACTACCTTAAATATATGGCTTTAGTTGAAAGATATCGAAAAATCATTAGTTCAAAGTATAAAATACAAAAATTTTATATTTTTAATGTATTAAATTTATAGATATAAAAAATATGCCTTAAAAATTTAGCATTTGATTTATATTTTCTGCAAAAAATTCATTTAGAACATTTTTATTAAGTTTTATTGAAATATATTGTTAATAAAAATCCAAATATATTGACTCTTATTTTTTTTTTAATAAAAACACTTTTCTCTTATTTTGTTAACGAATATCCGAAACTTAATGAAACATATTATATTTTTATGCTCAATTTTTGTATATACTATTTTAATATATTTTATTTTTTTTAGTATTAAAAATGATTGATAAAAATAAAAAAAAATCATATTTTATATCATAATAGAATATATGAAAACTAATACAAATATTGTTTTCTAAATTTACATTTTTAAAAAAGAAAAAAACATAAGCTAACAACTTTGTTTAGTTGCCTTAATTGTGCGTGTGCTGTGCTGTGTGGAGCGGGGACAATGCGGTCTACCGTGTCATTTGGGTCTCTCAATATTGTATTTGACTATTTGTAGCGTAGAGACTAGGGACCCTCCACCCTCCATTTATTTATTTATTAGTATTTTATTTATGGCTGCTTACTTGGCACGAGGAATCACCCTCCAAAAAGCAAAGATAAGTTATCAAAGCCATAATAACTACGGTGTGGGACTGTGGGCCCCACCAACGTCATAGCTGTCAACCATCTAATGAACGAAATGTGGGCACACCTCACATGGCATGGGGCACCCAAAATTAGGTGGTTGGGACCCACCATTTCAGTATAATTATGATTCATTACACCAATGCTTATTTGAGTTTACTCTCAAATATTGAATCAGTGTGTTGTTAGTATGTAACATTAAGTTAGCTTCTCTCTTTTTGGGAAGGAAGTCTGAGTTAGGTTGATCTCATATGATCTTTTATTTATTTATTGATAGTACGATATGATCTAGCTTTTAACTAATTACGTTTTAAATATAAATGATCATATATTTGCTACTTTTGCTTCAATTTTTTTATGTATTTTGAAAGTGAAAAGTTTTTATACATATATTGCACCAGTAGCTTTAAAAATTCATTAACAATGGTGTTGTTAAGAAACGAACTTTCTTTAATCAACAAAGATTTAGTTATTATGTGCCGTTAGAGCACATGATAAATTTATAATTAATAAAAAATTTTATTTTTTTATTTAATAAATATAAAATAAATATATTAAAAATTAAAAATTTGTATTTTAATAAAAAATTTTAATTTATAATCTTAATATATATATACTTAGATCACAAAATAAATAAACTCAATCAACAATTAGCCAATATAGTAATAGATAGACAAAGATTAAGAGATTAAATAGTATGTTATTATAGCGAAAGAAAAACTAAAAGAAAAAAATGTTTGCTTATTATATTAACTTCTGGAAAAAGACAGTTTCCATTTTTTTTTTTTCTTAAATGTATATATTAATTAACTACATATTGAGGTGATTTGGTCTTAATCGGTTAATCCAATAAAAAATTCAGTCATCATTGATTTATAAATCTGAAGTCAAAATATCAAAAATATTAAAAGAAGCCGAATTTGCATAAAAAGATCTTCATTATCAGAGTTGATTTTATAATGTTCATATAGGGTCAATTTGAATTAACTTTAAAAAAAATATAATTTTTTTAACCGACAAAAAATATTTTATATTTAGATAGACTCTTTAAAAATATTTTTGAAATATTAAAAATATTTTTTGTTTTAACTTTTTAAAAATAAGATATTATTAGTTTTTAAAAAAATAATTTGTTTTTTAATGAAAATACTTTTTTTAAAAAGAAATATCTAAATAAATTTTTAATTGAATAAAAATATTTTATTTAAAAAATATTCTTTTACTTAAAAAACCAATCTAAAATAACACTATAGTTCTACTCGAATTTGCATTAGGCAAACTTGACTTAGCCGTTTCTCGATCCTATTTAAAATCGAAATCCAGAGTTTTTGAAGGGAATATTTAAATAACGGGCCTACTACACATACAAACAATAAGGCCTTACAAGTGTTACAAGTCTCCAGCCCACAAACATTCCACACGCGCACTAATTATATTGAATGGAACGTAACATCACGCGCTCCCACTCAAACGGTTATGCTTCTCTTCGCGTAAACCGCCCATTAATGGCAGACTCTTCCACTTCTTCCACTTCTCAAAGCCATTCAGAGAAAACGCAACCCTTCCATTTTCGAGCAACATTTGAAACTCAAGATATACAACTCGTCGCTAACATTCGAAAACTCCATCAACACACCATAAAACTTTCGATCAAGAATCTCCAGAGAAAACAAAGCTATAATACTCAAGGTACGTTACATTACCATTCCTGTATATTTTCCAGATTTCGAACTAGGTTTTACTGTTCTTCTACGTTGTTGTACGTTTTACTGTTCTTCTTGCTCTACGTCTCATTTTACAGTTTATAATGTTCTAGGTTTTACTGTTATTCTTGCTTCTATGTTACACTGTTCTTGTTCGTTCTTGTAGGTGTTACTGTTCTTGTTGTTCTAGTTCTTTTGGTAACTGATTTTTTGGGGTATATTCCGTAGTTTGGTGGGTGTATATGGAGTAATTTGTTGGGTGTATATGGCATAAAATGTTGGGTGTATATTTCTGAACTGATATACTGTAATAGTCAGCACTTACTTATATTTGCTTGTCCATGGATGTATATTGCTTGACCTTGTAATGTTGTTTGATATTGATGCATGTTTGAGTGATACCTGACTGATATATATGGGTGTATTTGAATCATATCTATGGGTGTATCTGACTGATATATATGGGTGTATCTGACTAATATCTATGGGTGTATCTAACTCATATATATGGGTATATCTGAATCATATCTATGGGTGTATCTTACTGATATCTTTGGGTGTATTTTTCATTTCAGAGAAAATGGCAGCGAAAAACCAACCTAGAAGAAATGTAAGAACAAATATATGTCTTACATGAAATTAGTTTTATATAATAGAAATATGTCTGACTATAATTTTATTTTTGTTTACAGCAAACTAAAGACCTTAAGTCTGCAACACATTTGTTAAGTGAGAAATTCAGAAACATGAGCGAGGAGAAGAAAACAATTGTTAGGGATTTGGGATTTGGTGGCTTAATGCACATCCCGCCGCTAAGGGTGCATCACCAAATTGTCAGATAGATTCTAAGGATATTGACACTGATTAATGTAAATGTTATATAGTCCTGTAACAAATTGAACACATGCTGTAAAAATTTTCCAATTATAATCCAGTTTATTGTAAAATTTCTTTCAATAATTAAACTCTCTCTACTGTATTCAAAATGTATGAATTATAGGTACTATAATATAAAGAAAAACATCAAACCAAATATACACCCATAACCTGCCATTTTTTACACCAAAAAAAAATTGAATATACACCCAAAAATCTATCCCCCTGATACTTTATCCTTAAAATCCTGAACCCTAAACACTTAAAACCTAAACTCTAACCCCTAACCCGTAAACCCTAAAACCTAAACCGTAAACCCTAAAACCCTAAACCCTAATACCTAAAACCCTTAAACCGTTGTAAAAAAAATAGTATTTTACAACATAAAAACAAGATTCTGAAGTATATATATGTATATATATGTAAAATGTGAAATACAATAAAATTCAGAAATACACCCAAAAGAACATTGCTTTTACACCCAAAAGAATGCATGCTCTCGCTCCTTTGTGTGCTTCTGATCCCTGTCCAGAAGTGGTGATCCAGATAGATTGGAACCCATATATGACGGTCTTCATAGAGATCTGCAGAATGCACCCAAACACAGACTATAAATACACCCGAAAAAAAATTAAATTTACACCTCTGCTGCAGATTTTAAACAAACATTACCTGAAAAGCCACTTGTTCTCTACAAGACCAAAATTCAGCAGAAAATCATTTCAATTCCTATCAAATGAGTCTTTAAGCACACCCACGCTTCTCGCACTTCTCTCGTAATGTAATTCCTCACATCCTTTTCAATAAAATTTAACTCGCGATGACCCCCGGCAGCCGCAACAAATGATTGGTAAGTTTTTCTTAGTCTAATACCAGCCTCCTCGTTATTCTCTATTGTATGACGAATGGACATGCTTAGTTCCCTGTGCTGTTTGAGATATTTTAGATTTCCATTTTCCCTCTCTGCTACATGTAATCAATTGGTTCTTAATCTCGTTTCCCTTCCTATTTGTGCTCCGAACTCTTGTAGAAAACCCTGCAGCCTTGGCGTAGTTCCTGTAAACTTTTCCAGCATCTTTAAGGGTGGTAAAGGTCATTCCAACCTTGGGAACAAACTGGTCATCAACAACAGAGAGAGACTGTAGAATACACCATGTCAAAAACTAAAAATACACCCAATCATGTCTGATATAATACACCCGAATCGCAACAACTCAACTAAAATGACAATAAAAGCCATAAACTGTAAATACACAGGCTGCAGAATACACCATGTCAAAAACTAGAAACACACCCAATCGTGTCTGATATAATACACCCGAACCACAACAACTCAGTTAAAATAACAGAAAAACTAGTAAACTGTAAATACACCCACACTTCCCTCAAAAATACACCCAAAAAAATTCTGATCTACACCTGATCGTCTGCTATAAATTCTAGAAAATTAATCAAAACTAATACATTACATTCAATCCACAGATTTATCTTCATGCGTTAGTTTGACAGTCAATGTTCACGAATTATTCACCTACACAATGCTATACAAATTACTGCAACAAAATTCATAGTAATCCTATATAAATCAAACCTCAGGAACTTTGTTAGATTCAAATTCATAATCCACTTCGCTTGGATTCAGCTGACAATCTGAGGTTGAATCATCCATTATCTTCAAAACGAGTTCAAACTTTGATTTCAGAAAACAAAAAATCAAATAGAAAACGAAGCTGAAGTTACAGAGAGAGGAACTAACGTAAATGACGAAAAAGAAACGAGTGAGAAAGGAGGGAAAAAGAACGATCGAAGAAATCAGGGGAAGTTTCGCGAAAAGAAGAACGAGCAAATATGCAAATAAGGAAAACGAAGAAGGAAACAAATCTTTTAAATTTGGTAGTTATATATAGCGCGTGTATACGACATAGCCATTGGAACGCGTTTTAGGTTTTAGGGTGTTAAGTAACTTGTAAAGCATACAAGTCGTTAGCGCTTGTATGCAGAATTTTTCTGTTTAAATAATTATAACATAAGCAGCAGAACAAAATGTAAATTAAATTTCTTTATTGAATCTCAACTGAAAGGATCGATGTACGTCCCACTTAAAATTATATTACTCAAGTCAAGGCCAAGGGACTGATGAGATTAGAACAACACCACATTAATAATTTAATAGTAGTAATTTAAATTTCAAATCTTGAATTAGGTGGAGGAAAAAGAGTGCCGTACATATGAGAAGAGACAGCAGAGGCGCATTCACATGTTAAGGCATTCCTATCCCACGTCATAAGGAATCAAAGAACAGCATAGCTTATCAATTTATATTATTATAATAAATTAATAATCCTTGCTTGCAACCCCAATACCCTATTCACATAAAATAAAATTAAAATAACAAATAAATTTTTGAAAATTTATATTTTTAAAAATATTAATAAATTTTTTTAAGATAATAAATATAAATAATTTAGTTTAAATTAAAATTTTTTATTTTAATATTTAAAGATATTATATTTATATTTATCATTTTAAATGATTTTATTAATATTTTTTTTAACAATTAACTTATTCAAAATATAAATATTTTGAAGTTTATTTATCCTTTTACTCTAAAATTAATTAAATCCTTGTTCTCACCCTTCGTGTTAGCTGCGGAAATCGCACGTCGTTAGAGGAGTCTTATATATTGAGTTAATTAAGAATTAGGAAAATTTTTTAAAATAAATTAAAAAGAAATTATTTCTCAAAACAAACTTTTTCATCTTTATTTTTTAAAATCTATTATATTTTCAGGTTGGAGTAAATTTGCTCACTACCATTGCAAACTTGTAAATTTTGTTGAAGTTCATCCATTTCATCAGCAAATTTTATTAAAATTAACAAATTAGTTCGTTGGTATACCAAATTTATTCCTATTTTCATACAATTTAAATTATATTAATATATTTTATCTTTTTATTTAATTCACATAATTTAAAATTTAAATTATAAATTTGACGGATTAAAATTTAGATAAATATAATTTAAAATTGATAAAAATAAAGTAGTCGTATTATTATACTCATATGATTAATTATATTAATTTAGTTTGAAAAATCAACTATTTAAAATCAATCATTTTAAAAAAATAGTGTACGCATATTATTTTTAAATTATAAAATTATAAATAAAAGCATTCTTATTATTTTAAAATTTTTAAATTTAAATAAATGTATTTATTTTGTTTTAAATAAATATTTTCGTATTTTTTTAAGAGGAGCCATCAATTATCAAATATAACTTTTTAAATATCTAAAAAAATAAATATATATAATTTTTTAAATTAATAATAGATCTTCTAAAGTTTGAAGTTCACTTTAGAGAGTAAAGTGTAATCTTTTATCATTGATTTCATAGGTGGAATTAAAAATAAATATGAAAGAGAAACTATTTAAAGATAGAAGATTACACTTTATTCTCTAAAGTAAAATTCAAACTTTAGAGGATTCAAATCCATAGATAAAAGCCATATTTGTATGACTTGATTGAATATTTATGTATCTTTGCCGAAGAAAGTGGGAAGAGTCATGTTCAATTGTTTATGGGTGGGAAAAAAGATCCTCTCCAGTTTTTTTAATAATTGATAGAATCCAGTGTGATCTATCACCTTTGATTCTATGAGTGGGACTAGAAATAAATAAGAGAGAGAGCGCAATGAATGGTTAGATTGAACACTGGATACCATCCAGTTTTTTTCTCACTGGAGAGGATCCACTCCCTTACGGGTGGTTGGTCCAACTCACGTGGGTCCATCCGTACGGTGTGGTTCAATGCATGCACATCATGATGATGATAAGTACTCTGCATGAACATATATAGCTTATCACCGTATTCTCTAATCACCGAACACTATTCTGTGCACACATACATCCAAACTCATATAAATACTTGTGAAATTGTTATTTATATCTGCTCTTATTTTGAAAAAATAGTTACTAAAGATACATTTTGAAAATATTTTAAAATTTTTAACAAATTTCAAAAATACAAATTATATTTTATCTCAAATTATATGGAATTGTATGACATTGAGTTTCACAATTTATCTGTTCTTTTAATATAAACTCAATATACAACATAATGTAAAAAAAAAAAAGAAAAAACTCAATATACAACATAAATCAATGTGTTGCGCACAACATTTTTTTTTAATTTTTTTTTGAAATTTATTATCTATTATATTTATTATTTATTATATAAAAAATAAATTTCTGCACTTAATGATAAAACTGACGTGGCATATTTTTTAGAGTATTTTTTAATTTATTTCTTTTAAATATTAAATTCAATTTATTATAATAAATTAATTATATCAATTAATTATTTTAATTAGATATTTAAGTATCACACAATTTATTATAATTTTTATCAATCAATTAATTATAATTCAAATTGAAAAATTATTTTGTTAGGAAAGTATTATTTCGTAATTTAGTTATGAGAAATTTATGGAATAAATATATTAATTATAATTACAAATTAAACTATTTCACATTAAATGACTTATATAACGATGATATTATTTATTATCATAAATATTAAATTAAAAAAGTTATTATTACTTTTGATTTAGAATTAAATGAGAATAAAATCAAATATACTATTTTATTAAATTTTAGTATTTAATGTGAATAAAATAAGTTATTATTACTTTTGATTTGGAATTAAATGAGAATAAAACTAAATATACTATTTTATTTGAATTTTAGGGTTTAATGAGCACCATACTCAAATATAAATAACTTCAGAATTTTGGTCCACAACACACCAAAGCTGCCTCCTAGCTATTTTTCCATTAGAGGAGTTGTGATTCAATCCTATTAGAGATACAAACGGCTGTGGTTGAGGAAGATAAAAAAAAAACAAAATAAAACTCTCTTAATTATACTCATGAATTTAGGTATGCTTCCGCAGTCTCAACTATCTTTCTTAAAGATTTAACATGGATGATATTGGGATTAAGGAATCCTAGAAATTTCAACATATTTAACTATACCCTTTTTTTTCTTAAAAAAATTCAAATATTCACTATTTTTTGTTGAAATAGAAATGGGAGAATGTGCACAAATATATAATGTGACAGCTAATCACCATTTAAATAGGGAAAAGTCTAGGGAGCCAACAACTTTTGTGTTTTCTGGCCAGCTGATGACCGGAATTCTATCGATAAAGAAATTCACAAATATAATCACGTTGTAAATATAGCTTCTAAACCAACAAAAAATCCTTTTGTACAAACGTTTGGTTGTCACAAGTAACAAAACCCAATAAATTTATAAACCGAAGTATTCAAACATCGGGTCGTCTTCTCAAGGAATTGCAGGGAGGTATGTTTTATTATTGGTTATGGAAAGCAGTATTTTTGGGTTGTTGAAAGGTTTGAACAAGAGAAATAAATTGCAGGGAATTAAATCAATAACAAAAAAAAAAGTCTTGGCAAAGTATGAAAACTGGAAGTCCTATCCTAGTTATCCTTATCAATGGTGATGAGAATTATATTTTTGCTCCCACTAAGTCAACCTCTAACTATGAAGGTAAGTCAAGTGGATAAATCAATTTAACACCTAAAGTCCTAGTCAACTCCTGAGAAAAGACTAGAGTTATAGGAATCTAAATCAATCAGCAAAGATATCAATTATCAATCACGATGAGTTTGACAACTCAAGAGTTACCAATTAATCAACTAAAGCCAAGGATGTAGAAAGCTAAATAGAAATCATATATCTGAAAATACCTCAAATTGCATTAGTTAAGAAAATCCTAACATGAAAAGTTCATAAGTCAATTTGGCAACATAAATCAAATAAAATCATTAGAGTATCTAAAAATGGAAGAAAAATATAAAATAAAGGAACATTGAACCTGTGATGAAGAAGAAATAATCCTAAATCCTAAAACTAAGAGAAATCCTAATTCCTAAAACCTAAGAGAGAGGAGAGAACCTCTCTCTCTAAAAACTATATCTAAAACTGAAATTGTGTGTATTATGAATGAATGAATGATGAATGGATGCATTCTTCCACTTTATAGCCTCTAATCTGTGTTTTATGGGCCGAGAACTGGGTCAAAAATAGCCCAGAATTCGCTGGTTATGAAATCAAACACGCTGATTTTCGTCACTGCAACGCGTCCACGTAGAGCATGCGTTCGCGTCGCTTAGATGTATGGACACTATGGCAAATCATATATCAAATCGAAGCCCCAGACGTTAGCTTTTCAACGCAACTAGAACTGCATCATTTGAACCTTTGTAGCTCAAGTTATGACCGTTTGAATGCGAAGAGGTCAGGCTGATAGCTTTGGCAATTCCTTCAGTTTCTTGTATTCTTTCCACTTTTGCATGCTTCCTTTCCATCTTCTGAGCCATTCCTACCCTGTAATCTCTGAAAACACTTAACACATATATCACGGCATCAAATGGTAATAAGAGAGGATTAAACATAGCAAAATTAAGACCAAAGAAGTATGTTTTCAATCATAGCACAAAATCAGGAAGGAGAATGTGAACCCATGCATTTAGTATGAATAAGTGTATGAAAGATTGATAAAATCTACTCAATTAAGCACAAGATAAACCATAAAATATTATTTTATCAACCTCTCTACACTTAAACATTAGCATGTCCTCATGCTAAGCTCAAGAGAAGCTATAAAGGGGTGAAGAGGAATGATAGAGAGTATGCAATGCAACCTATCTATGTGAATGCAACTACATACAAAATATTTCTACCTACTTGGTTAAAATTAAATAAGTTTTTCAAGACAAATATGAATCAAATTTCACTAATTCAAATTATACAATGAAAGACAAATAAACTTGTAAGAAGATAGCTCATGAAAGCAGGGAACATAGAATCAAGTATTGAACCCTTACTAGTAGTGTATATGCACTCTAATCTCTCAAGTCTATAGGGTAATTCACTCTACTCTTCTCTAGTCATGCTTTCTAAACTATGTTCTTCATCTAACCAATCAACAAATATTTAATGTACCAATGCAAACATCATGAGGTCTTTTCAAGGTTGTAATGGGCTGAGGTAAAGGTAAGGATATATATATATATATATATATATATATATATATATATATATATATATATATATATAGTGAGCTAACAAAGTTAATCCTTAATTAGTCTAAGATCTCACCTAACATATACATACTTTATATAATTTAAAATGCTTTACCTAGCTACCCAAATTTTTTTCACTTTTGTATTACATGCTCATGTATCAAACTTATTTTTGAATTTTGTCCCATGTGCATTGATTCTTTTTATTTTGCATTTGGGGTAATATTTTTTTTGTATCTCCTTATTTAATTACTTAATAAAGTTTTTTTTATCTATGCACATGGTAACTTAATTGTTTTGATTTCACATGAGCATGCTTCCCAAATTTTCAACTAACTTATTCAATTTAATTTCCTACTTTTTTTTCTATCATCCCATGTTCCCATAAAATTTTTCACACTTAAATTATACACAATATCTATCTTAAGCTAACCAAGGATTCAACTTGGGATTTTTATTTTATTTTTCTGCTTAAGGCTAGTAATGTGGTTATGAAATAGAAGGGGGTTAAAAAGTTCAAAGTGGCTAACAAGGATGACATAAAATGGTAGGCTTATTTGGGGAAAGTGAGCTAAAACAAGTAATTGCCTCAATCATATGCAAGCATGTAAATACACTAAATAATGGACATATAGACTGAAACAAAGTAAAGATTGTAATCATAGAGAAGAAAACACACAAGAATAAAATATTTATGGTTAAATAATATAACCATATAAATAAGCTCAAAATCTCACAGGTTGTGTGTTCTTTGGCTCAAAAACCATGTTCCAAATACAACTTCAAAAAAATTTAACAAAATTTTTCAATTTAAATTAGTTAAATACTATAAAAATTTCTTGAAAAAGAAAATATTACTTCAACCAAGTAGTAACTAAATGCATAAAATCAAACAAACATGCAATCAAATATGCAAATGCAACAATAAACAAACAAAGAAAATAGAATATTGGTGTTGAAAAGAAGGTAACTAACCCATGGAAGTCGGTATCAACCTCCCCACACTTAAAGATTGCACCATCCTCGGTGCATGCTGATGAGCGGATAATTTATACGCTTTTTGGCATTGTTTTTAGGTATTTTTAGTATGATCTAGTTACTTTTAGGGATGTTTTCATTAGTTTTTATGCTAAATTCACATTTCTGGACTTTACTATGAGTTTGTGTCTTTTTCTGTGATTTCAGGTATTTTCTGGCTGAAATTAAGGGACCTGAGCAAAACTCTGATAGGAGACTGACAAAGGACTGCTGATGCTGTTGGAATCTGACCTCCCTGCACTCGAAATGGATTTTCTAGAGCTATAGAACTCCAAATGGTGCGCTCTCAACGGCGTTGGAAAGTAGACATCCAGAGCTTTCCAGCAATATATAATAGTTCATACTTTATTCGTGATTAGACGATTTAAACTGGCGCTCAATGCCAGTTCCATGCTACATTCTGGAGTCAAACGCCAGAAATACGTCACAAACTAGAGTTGAACGCCCAAAACACGTTATAACTTGGCGTTCAACTCCAAGAGAAGTCTCAGCTCGTGGATAGATCAAGCTCAGCCCAAGCACACACCAAGTGGGTCCCGGAAGTAGATTTATGCATCAATTACTTACTTTTGTAAACCCTAGTAGCTAGTTTAGTATAAATAGAACTTTTTACTAGTGTATTAGATATCTTTGGTCTCAGTTTTATTTTATTATTCATCTTAGGAGACTATTGATCATGTTTTGGGGGGCTGGCCATTCGGCCATGCCTGGACCTTTCACTTATGTATTTTCAACGGTGGAGTTTCTACACACCATAGATCAAGGGTGTGGAGCTCTGCTGTACCTCAAGTTTTAATGCAATTACTACTATTTTCCATCCAATTCGATTTATTCCTATTCTAAGATATTCGTTGCACTTCAACTTGATGAATGTGATGATCCGTGATACTCATCATCATTCTCACCTATGAACGCGCGTGATTGACAACCACTTCCGTTCTACCTTAGACCGGGCGCATATCTCTTGGATTCCTTAATCAGAATCTTCGTGGTATAAGCTAGAATTGATGGTGGCATTCATGGGTATCCGGAAAGTCTAACCTTGTCTGTGGTATTCCGAGTAGGATTCTGGGATTGAATGACTGTGACGAGCTTCAAACTCCTGAAGGCTAGGCGTTAGTGACAGACGCAAAAGAATCACTGGATTCTATTCCAACCTGATTGAGAATCGACAGATGATTAGCCGTGCTGTGACAGAGCATTTGGACCTTTTTCACTGAGAGGATGGGATGTAGCCATTAACAACAGTGATGCCCTACATACAGCTTGCCATAGAAAGGAATGATGAAAAACTAGAAGGAAGAAGTAGGGAAGCAGAGATTCAGAAGGAACACAGCACCTCCATGCACCTATCTGAAATTCCCACCATTGAATTACATGAGTATTTCTATCCTATTTTATTTATCTTTTAATTATCTAATCCAATCACATTTGAATCAGCCTGACTGAGATTTACAAGATGACCATAGCTTGCTTCATACCAACAATCTCTATGGGATCGACCCTTACTCACGTAAGGTATTACTTGGACGACCCAGTACACTTGCTGGTTAGTTGTGCGGAGTTGTGACAAAGTGAGACTCACGTTTGAGAGCACCAAATCTTTGGAGCCATTGTTGATGATCACAATTTCATCCACCAAGTTTTTGGCGCCGTTGCCGGGGATTGTTTGAGTGTGGACAAAACGGTTCATCTTGTTGCTCAGATTAGGTAATTTTCTTTTCAAAAAGTTTTCAAAAAAATTTTCAAAAATTGTTTTTTTCTTTATTTTTGTTTTTCTAAAGAATATTTTTGAAAAAATAATAAAAATACAAAAAATCACAAAAATAAAAAAATATTTGTGTTTCTTGTTTGAGTCTTGAGTCAACTTTTAAGTTTGGTGTCAATTGCATCCTTTAAAAATTTTTCTTGCATTTTTCGAAAATTCATACATTCATAGTGTTCTTCATGATCTTCAAGTTGTTCTTGGTAAGTCTTCTTGTTTGATCTTGATGTTTTCTTGTTTTGTATCTTTTGTTATTTTTCATATGCATTTTTTGTTTGTTAGAGTCCAAGCATTAAAGAATTCTAAGTTTGGTGTCTTGCATGTTTTCTTTGCATAAAATTTTTTTCAAAAATATGTTCTTGATGTTCATCATGATCTTCAAGTGTTCTTGGTGTTCATCTTGATATTCATAGTGTTCTTGCACGCATCTTGTGTTTTGATCCAAAATTTTTATGTTTTGGGTCATATTTGTGTTTTTCTCTCTCATAATTAAAAATTCAAAAATAAAAAATATCTTTTCCTTAATTTTCTCATAATTTTTGAAATTTTGGGTTGACTTGGTCAACAATTTTTAAAAATTAGTGTTTCTTACAAGTCAAGTCAAATTTTCAATTTTAAAAATCTTATCTTTTCAAAACTTTTTCAAAAATCAAATCTTTTTCATTTTTTTATTTATTTTCGAAAATTTTAAAAATATTTTTCAAAAATCTTTTTCTTTATATTATTTCATAATTTTCGAAATTACACTAACAATTAATGTGATTGATTCAAAAATTTGAAGTTTATTAATTTCTTGTTAAGAAAGGCTCAATCTTTAAATTTTAGAATCATATCTTTTAGTTTCTTGTTAGTTAAGTAATTAATTTTAATTTTAAAAATTAAATCTTTTTCAGCCATATCTTTTTATCATATCTTTTCATCTTATCTTTTTATCATATCTTTTTCAAAATTTTATCTTTTTCAAGAATTTGATTTCAAAATATCTTATCTAACTTCTTATCTTCTTATCTTTTCAAATTTGACTTTAATATCTTTTTCAACTAACTATTTGATTTTTTGCTTGTTTCTTATTGGTGCACGAAATTGCAATAACACTTTTGCAACTCCGCACAACTAACCAGCAAGTGCACTGGGTCGTCCAAGTAATACCTTGCGTGAGCAAGGGTCGATCCCACGGAGATTGTCGGCTTGAAGCAAGCTATGGTTATCTTGTAAATCTTAGTCAGGAGATCAGAAATTATCAGGATTGATTGTGAAAAGCAAAAGAACATGAAATGATTACTTGTATTGCAGTAATGGAGAATAGGTTGAGGTTTTGGAGATGCTCCGTCTTCTGAATCTCTGCTTTCCCACTGTCTTCTTCATCAAACACGCAAGTCTCCTTCCATGGCAAGCTCGTGTAGGGTCTCACCGTTGTCAATGGCTACCTCCCATCCGCGCAGTGAAAGCTAATGCACGCACTCTGTCACAGTACTGCCAATCACCGGTTTGGTTCCCTCCCCTACCGGAATAGAATCCCTCTTTTGCGTCTGTCACTAACGCCCAGTAGGTTACAGGTTTGAAGCACGTCACAGTCATTCAATCATTGAATCCTACTCAGAATACCACAGACAAGGTTTAGACCTTCCGGATTCTCTTGAATGCTGCCATCAGGTCCAGCCTATACCACGAAGATTCCGATTAAAGAACCCAAGAGATAACTACTCAATCTAAGATAGAATAGAGGTGGTTGTCAGGCACATGTTCATAGTTGAGAATGATGATGATTGTCACGGATCATCACATTCATCCGGATTAAGAACAAGTGTTATCTTAGAATGGAAGCAAGCATGATTGAATAAGAAACAGTAGTAATTGCATTAATCCATCAAGACACAGCAGAGCTCCTCACCCCCAACCATGGGGTTTAGAGACTCATACTGTGGAAAGAAACGTGTACAAAATGTTATGAGGTCATAAGGTACGGATACAATGTCAAAAGATCCTATAAATAGTAAACTAGTGTCCTAAGGTTTACAGAAATGAGTAAATGACAGAAAAATCCACTTCCGGGCCCACTTGGTGTGTGCTTGGGCTGAGCAATGAAGGAATTTCGTGTAGAGACCTTTTCTGGAGTTAAACGCCAGCTTCCATGCCAGTTTGGGCGTTTAACTCCAAATTTTATGCCAGTTCCGGCGTTTAACGCTGGAAATTCTGTAGGTGACTTTGAGCGCCGATTTGGGCCATCAAATCTTGGGCAAAGTATGGACTATTATATATGCTGGAAAGCCCAGGATGTCTACTTTCCAATGCCGTTGAGAGCGCGCCAATTGGGCTTCTGTAGCTCCAGAAAATCCACTTCGAGTGCAGGGAGGTCAGAATCCAACAGCATCTGCAGTCCTTTTCAGTCTCTGGATCAGATTTTTGCTCAGGACCCTCAATTTCAGTCAGAAAATACCTGAAATCACAGAAAAACACACAAACTCATAGTAAAGTCCAGAAAAGTGAATTTTAATTAAAAACTAATAGAAATATACTAAAAACTAACTAAAAGATACTAAAAACATACTGAAAACAATGCCAAAAAGCGTACAAATTATCCGCTCATCACAACACCAAACTTAAATTGTTGCTTGTCCCCAAGCAACTGAAAATCAAAATAGGATAAAAAGAAGAGAATATACTATAGACTCCAAAATATCAAAGAAACATAGCTCCAATTAGATGAGCGGGACTAGTAGCTTTTTGCCTCCGAACAGTTTTGGCATCTCACTCTATCCTTTGAAGTTCAGAATGATTAGCATCTATAAGAACTCAGAACTCAGATAGTGTTATTGATTCTCCTAGTTAAGTATATTGATTCTTGAACATAGTCAGTGTATGAGTCTTGGCTGTGGCCCAAAGCACTCTGTCTTCCAGTATTACCACCGGATACATACATGCCACAGACACATAATTGGGTGAACCTTCTTAGATTGTGACTCAGCTTTGCTAAAGTCCCCAATTAGAGGTGTCCAGGGTTCTTAAGCACACTCTTGTTGCCTTGGATCACAACTTTATTTCCTTCTCTTTTTTTTTCTTTTCTTTTTCTTTTTCTTTCTTTTTTTTTCGAAAATTTTTTTTTTCACTGCTTTTTCTTGCTTCAAGAATCAATTTGGTGATTTTTCAGATCCTCAATAACAGTTCTCTTTCTCCTCATTCTTTCAAGAGCCAACAAATTTTAACATTCTTAAAAACAACAAATTCAAAAGACATATGCACTGTTCAAGCATTCATTCAGAAAACAAAAAGTATTGTCACCACATCAAACTAATTCAACTAGTTTCAGAGATAAATTTCGAAACCCTGTACTTCTTGTTCTTTTGTGATTAAAGCATTTTTCAATTAAGAGAGGTGATGGATTCATAGGACATTCATAGCTTTAAGGCATAAACTTAAATTTTATTAATTATAAACTAAGAACAAAACTCAAATATAGATATAAGATGAAACTAAAAATAAAAATAGAAAACAAAACAAAAAAACGCAAACATAGGCTTCTAATGATAGAGGTGTTCACAGAGTTAGGACTCAACAACCTTGATTTTGAGAAGTGGATGCTCCCTCAGCTTGAGAGGAGAGCTTTTGGCGTTTCATCTCTTGAATTTCACGCCCCTGCTTCTCTTGTTCCTTCAGCAATTTGCAGAGCATGCAGTTCTGATTCTGCTGTTCTTCCTTCAGTTGCTCCATAGTCTCTTGCAACTTGTTAATAGATGCTTCTAGGCTGGACCAGTAGTCAATTCTTGGAAATTCAGGGAGGAATTCCTGCACCCTCCTCTTGATGGAGTTGTCATGCACTTGTCCTTCCATTGACTTCTTGGTGATTGGGTGTTCAATAGGTATGAACTCATCTACTCCCATCTTCACCCCAGCCTCTTTACAGAGCAAGGAAATCAAGCTTGGATAAGCCAATTTGGCTTCAGTGGAATTCTTATTTGCAATTGTGTAGATCTCACAAGCAATCACATGATGCACTTCCACTTCTTTTCCAAGCATAATGCAATGAATCATCACTGCCCTCTTGATGGTGACCTCAGAACGGTTGCTAGTGGGCAATATGGAACGCCCAATGAAGTCTAGCCAACCTCTTGCAATTGGCTTGAGGTCTCCCCTCTTGAGTTGGTTTGGGACACCCTTAGAATTGGTTATCCACTTAGTTCCAGGGAGGCATATGTCCTCTAGAACTTGATCCAACCCCTTATCTACTCTCACCATCCTCCTATTAAAGGAATCAGGATCATCTTGCAGTTGAGGTAACTTGAAGATTTCTCTTATTTTGTCCAGATGAAAGTATATAACTTTCCCTCTGACCATGGTTCTGTAGGTATGGTAAGCAGTTCCAGTCATTCTCTGCTTATCTGTTAGCCACAGATTTGAGTAGAATTCCTGAACCATGTTCCTTCCAAACTTTGTTTCAGGATTGGTTAGAACTTCCCATCCTCTGTTTCGAATTTGCTCTTGGATCCCCAGATATTCATCTTCTTTCAGATCAAATTTAACTTCCGGGATCACTGACCTCAGACCCATTATTTTATGATAATGGTCTTCATGTTCTTTGGTTAAGAACTTCTCTTCATTCCAAAGATTCTTTGGATTATTCTCTTTCTTGCCTCTTAAATTGGTTTGTTTTCCCTTAGGAGCCATGATATTGATGAATCTTGGCTTAGTGATCACGGAAAAGCACACCAAACTTAGAGGTTTGCTTGTCCTCAAGCAAAAGAGAAGAGAGAAGAGAGGGGGAGGAAGAGAAAATTCGAATGGTGTGGTGGAAGAGGGGAACAAACGTGTATTTATAAGGTGGGGAGGGGAGTTTTCGAAAAAAAAGAAGAATTTGAAAGGAGATTTGAGAAGATATGAGAAGAAATTGAGAAAAGGGTGAAATTTTTGAACAATGTTTGTAATTGATTTGAAACAAATTTGAAAAAAGGTTTTGATTTTTGAAGATTTGAAAGTGAATGATGAATGATTGAAGTGTGATTTTGTAGAAAAGTATGGGTGAGAAAAGGAAAGTTTGAAAAAAATCTGATTTGAAAACAAAATTGTGGTCCCCCCACCAAGCTGGCGTTAAACGCCCAGAATGGCACTCATTCTGGCGTTTAACGCCCATCTGTTGCCCCACTTGGGCGTTTAACGCCCAGCCAGGTACCCTGGCTGGCGTTAAACGCCAGAAATTCTTCCTCACTGGGCGTTTTTCTAAAACGCCCAGGATGCTGCACACCTGGCGTTAAACGCCCAGAATGGTGCCCATTCTGGCGTTTAACGCCCAAAACGGTACCATTACTGGCGTTAAACGCCCAGAATGGTGCCCATTCTGGCGTTTAACGCCCAAAATGCCCCTTACTGGCATTTTTTCGCCAGTAAGCTCATTTTCTCTGCTTTTTGAGCTGAATCCTTCTGTAACTCTGTGAATTCCTTCATTTTTGATACTTGCCTCTGTAAGAACAACTTATACAACTTTCTAATGACTGGGTTGCCTCCCAGCAAGCGCTTCTTTACTGTCTTTAGCTGGACTTTCACTGAGAATCACTCAAGTCTCAGTTTTGAGCATTCCTGCTCAAAATTTCCTTCAAGATAGTGCTTGATTCTCTGTCCATTAACAATGAACTTCTTGTCAGAATCAATATCCTGAAGCTCAACATATCCATATGGTGATACTCCTGTAATCACATACGGACCCTTCCACCGGGATTTGAGTTTTCCTGGAAACAGTTTGAGCCTGGAGTTGAAGAGCAGAACTTTTTGTCCTGGCTCAAAGATTCTGGTTGATAATCTCTTGTCATGCCACTTCTTTGCCTTTTCCTTATAAATTTTTGCATTTTCAAAGGCATTGAGTCTGAACTCCTCTAGCTCATTTAGCTGGAGCAGTCTTTTCTCACCAGCTAACTGTGCATCCATGTTTAGGAATCTGGTTGCCCAGTAGGCTTTGTGTTCCAGTTCCACAGGCAAATGACAGGCCTTCCCATACACCAGTTGGTATGGAGAGGTGCCTATAGGAGTCTTGAATGCTGTTCTGTATGCCCACAGAGCATCATCCAAGCTCTTTGCCCAATCCTTTCTTCGGGCCATCACAGTCCGTTCCAGGATTCTTTTTAGCTCTCTGTTAGAGACTTCAGCTTGCCCATTAGTCTGTGGATGATACGGAGTTGCCACTTTATGGCTGATTCCATATCTAACCATAGCAGAGTACAGCTGTTTATTGCAGAAATGAGTGCCCCCATCACTGATTAGCACTCTGGGGACGCCAAACCTGCTGAAAATGTTTTTCTGGAGGAATTTAAGCACAGTCTTGGTATCATTAGTGGGTGTAGCAATTGCTTCTACCCATTTAGATACATAGTCCACTGCCACCAGAATGTAAGTGTTTGAGTATGATGGTGGGAATGGTCCCATGAAATCAATTCCCCATACATCAAACAATTCTATCTCTAATATTCCTTGTTGAGGCATGGCATATCCGTGAGGCAGGTTACCAGCTCTTTGGCAACTGTCACAGTTACGCACAAACTCTCGGGAATCTTTATAGAGAGTAGGCCAGTAGAAGCCGCACTGGAGAACTTTAGTGGCTGTTCGCTCACTTCCAAAATGTCCTCCATAATGTGATCCATGGCAGTGCCATAAGATCTTTTGTGCTTCTTCTCTGGGTACACACCTGCGGATCACTCTGTCAGCACATCTCTTAAAGAGATATGGTTCATCCCAAAGGTAGTACTTGGCATCTGAAATTAGTTTCTTTCTCTGCACACTGCTGTACTCCTTGGGTATGAACCTTACAGCTTTATAATTTGCAATGTCTGCAAACCATGGAGCTTCCTGAATGGCAAAGAGTTGCTCATCTGGGAAAGTCTCAGAGATCTCAGTAGAAGGGAGGGACGCCCCAGCTACTGGTTCTATCCGGGACAGATGATCAGCCACTTGGTTCTCTGTCCCTTTTCTGTCTCTTATTTCTATATCAAACTCTTGCAGAAGCAATACCCATCTGATAAGCCTGGGTTTTGAATCCTGCTTTGTGAGTAAGTATTTAAGAGCAGCATGGTCAGTGTACACAATCACCTTTGATCCCACCAAGTAGGATCTAAACTTGTCAATGGCATAGACCACTGCAAGTAATTCTTTTTCTGTGGTTGTGTAATTCTTCTGTGCATCATTTAGAACACGGCTAGCATAATAAATGACATGCAGAAGTTTGTTATGCCTCTGTCCCAACACTGCACCAATGGCATGATCACTGGCATCACGCATTAATTCAAATGGTAATGTCCAATCTGGTGCAGAGATGACTGGTGCTGTGACCAGCTTAGCTTTCAGGGTCTCAAATGCCTGCAGACACTGTGTGTCAAACACAAATGGTGTGTCAGCAGCTAACAGGTTACTCAGAGGTTTAGCAATTTTCGAAAAATCCTTGATAAACCTTCTGTAGAATCCTGCATGCCCCAGAAAGCTTCTGATTGCCTTAACATTGGCAGGTGGTGGTAATTTTTCAATTACCTCTACCTTTGCCTTATCCACCTCTATTCCCCTGCTTGAAATTTTGTGCCCAAGGACAATTCCTTCAGTCACCATAAAGTGACATTTCTCCCAGTTTAAAACTAGGTTAGTCTCTTGGCATCTTTTCAGGACAAGTGATAGGTGGTTAAGACAGGAGCTGAATGAGTCTCCATATACTGAGAAGTCGTCCATGAAGACCTCCAGGAATTTCTCTACCATATCTGAGAAGATAGAGAGCATGCACCTCTGAAAGGTTGCAGGTGCATTGCACAGACCAAAAGGCATTCTCCTGTAGGCAAACACGCCAGAAGGGCATGTGAATGCTGTTTTCTCTTGGTCCTGAGGATCTACTGCAATTTGGTTGTAGCCTGAATAGCCATCCAAAAAGCAGTAGTAGTCATGACCAGCTAGTCTTTCTAGCATTTGGTCTATGAATGGTAAAGGAAAATGATCCTTTCTGGTGGCTGTATTGAGCCTTCTGTAGTCAATACACATGCGCCACCCTGTGACTGTTCTTGTAGGAACCAGTTCATTTTTTTCATTATGAACCACTGTCATGCCTCCCTTTTTGGGAACAACTTGGACAGGGCTCACCCAGGGGCTATCAGAAATAGGATAAATAATCCCAGCCTCCAGTAATTTAGTGACCTCTTTCTGCACCACCTCCTTCATGGCAGGATTTAGTCTCCTCTGTGGTTGAACCACTGGTTTGGCATTATCCTCCAGCAGGATCTTGTGCATGCATCTAGCTGGGCTAATGCCCTTAAGATCACTTATGGACCACCCAAGAGCTGTCTTGTGTGTCCTTAGCACTTTAATCAGTGCTTCCTCTTCCTGTGAATTTAAAGCAGAGCTTATAATCACTGGAAAAGTGTCACCCTCTCCCAGAAATGCATATTTCAGGGATGATGGTAGTGGTTTGAGTTCAGGCTTGGGAGGCTTATCCTCCTCCTGAGGAATTTTCGAAAATTCCTTTGCCTCCTCTGACTCTTCCTGATCAGTTTGAGCATCCTTGAAGATGTCCTCAAGCTCTGATTCTAGGCTTTCAGCCATATTGATCTCTTCTACCAGAGAGTCAATAATGTCAGCGTCCATGCAGTCCTCTGGTGTGTCTGGATGCTGCATAGCTTTTACAGCATTCAACTTGAACTCATCCTCATTGACTCTCAAGGTTACTTCCCCCTTTTGTACATCAATGAGAGTTCGTCCAGTTGCTAGGAAAGGTCTTCCTAGAATGAGAGTTGCACTTTTGTGCTCCTCCATTTCCAGCACCACAAAGTCAGTTGGAAAGGCAAATGGCCCAACCTTGACAATCATGTCCTCTATTATGCCTGATGGGTGTTTAATGGAGCCATCAGCAAGTTGGAGGCATATCCTGGTTGGTTTGACTTCTCCAATCAACCCAAGCTTTCTGATAGTGGATGCAGGTATTAAATTGATACTTGCTCCAAGATCACATAAGGCTATCTTGGTGTAAGTGCCTTCCAATGTGCATGGTATCAGAAAGCTTCCAGGATCTTGAAGCTTTTCTGGTAAGCTTTTTAGAATGACTGCACTGCATTCTTCAGTGAGAAACACTTTTTCAGTCTCTCTCCAGTCCTTCTTATGACTTAAGATCTCTTTCATGAACTTAGCATAAGAAGGTATTTGCTCAAGTGCCTCTGCAAAAGGAATCTTTATTTCAAGAGTCCTTAAATAGTCTGCAAAGCGGGCAAATTGCTTATCCTGTTCCGCTTTGCGGAGTTTCTGAGGATAAGGCATCTTGGCTTGATATTCTTCAACCTTAGATGCTGCAGGTTTATTCCATACAGAAGTGGTTGAAGAAGCCTTGTTAGGGGGATTACTGTCAGCACTCTCAGGTGTCTGATCCTCCCTTGGCGTTTGGACGCTAGGAATGGTTGAAGTTTGGGCGTTAAACGCCAACTTCCCTTCCTTTTCTGGCGTTTGAACGCCAGAACTGGGCAAGGAATGGGCGTTTAACGCCAGTTTTCCTTCCCTTTCTGGCGTTTGAACGCCAATATTCCTCTCTGGGCTCTTACTGTCCTCAGAGGGATTTTGAACAGAGGTTTGGTTGTCATCTGTCAATTGTTCCTTGTTTGACTTTTTGCTCTTTTGAACAGTGTTATTCAGGGTCTTTCCACTCCTCAATTGAACTGCTTGGCACTCCTCTGTTATCTGTTTAGATAATTGCTGTTTTGCTTGATTCAACTGCAGTTCTATGCTCTTATTAGCAACCTTAGTACCATGGAGCATTTCTTTAAATTCTGCTAACTGTTCTGTCATCAGGAGCAACTGTTGATTAATCTCCATTATCTGTTCTTGAGGATTAGAGTCAGTGACTACTGTCATGACTTCCTCTTCTGGAGAGAACTCATTACTAGAGTACAGATACTGGTTTCTAGCAACAGTGTCTATAAGCTCTTGAGCTTCTTCAATTGTTTTCCTCATGTGTATAGATCCACCAGCTGAGTGGTCTAAAGACATCTGAGCTTTTCCTGTAAGCCTATAGTAGAAAATGTCTAACTGTATCCACTCTGAAAACATTTCAGAGGGACATTTTCTTAGCATACCTCTATACCTCTCCCAGGCATTATAAAGGGATTCATTATCCTCTTGTTTAAAGCCTTGGATGTCCAGCCTTAGCTGTGTCATCCTTTTTGGAGGGTAAAAATGATTCAGGAATTTGTCTGATAACTGTTTCCATGTCTTTATGCTTGCTGTAGGTTGGTTATTTAACCACCTTTTAGCTTGATCTTTTACAGCAAATGGAAACAGTAATAATCTGTAGACATCCTGATCTACCTCTTTATCATGCACTGTGTCAGCAATTTGTAAGAACTGTGCCAGAAACTCAGTAGGTTCTTCCTGTGGAAGACCGGAATACTGGCAATTTTGCTGCACTATGATAATGAGTTGAGGGTTTAGCTCAAAGCTGCTTGCTTTGATGGGAGGTATACAGATGCTACTCCCATATGCAGCTGTAATGGGGTTAGCATAAGACCCCAGAGTCCTCTTGGACTGATTAATTCCACTTGAGTCCATAATGGACAAAAGGGAAATGAGAATGATTGCAAAGAGATAAATTTTGTTTATCTTTATTTTTTTTTTTGAAATAACCGAAAAAATAAAATATAATAAAACAAAATAAAAGGAAAATAAAATAAAATTCGAAAATTAAAAATAAAATAAGATCAAAGCAAATTGAGAACTGAATCAATTAGTGAAAAAAAGATTTGAAAACAGCAATTAAAAAGATATGATTGAAAAAATTTTTATGAAAAAGATTTGATTTTTAAAAAGAGGAAAGAGAAAAACAGCAAAAAGACACCAAACTTAAAATTTTTAGAAATCAAATACTAATTTTTTCGAAAATTTTAAGAGAGAAACACAAAGAGGACACCAAACTTAGGATTTTTATGAATCAAAAAGGGACTAAGACTATGCAAAAACGAGAATTTTAAAAGAAAAACAAAAGCATGCAATTGACACCAAACTTAGAATATAAAACTAGACTCAACTAAAAGACTCTAAACCAACAAAAAGAAAACAGTCCTAATCTAAGCAACAAGATAAGCCGTCAGTTGTCCAAACTCGAACAATCCCCGGCAACGGCGCCAAAAACTTGGTGCACGAAATTGCAATAACACTTTTGCAACTCCGCACAACTAACCAGCAAGTGCACTGGGTCGTCCAAGTAATACCTTGCGTGAGCAAGGGTCGATCCCACGGAGATTGTCGGCTTGAAGCAAGCTATGGTTATCTTGTAAATCTTAGTCAGGAGATCAGAAATTATCAGGATTGATTGTGAAAAGCAAAAGAACATGAAATGATTACTTGTATTGCAGTAATGGAGAATAGGTTGAGGTTTTGGAGATGCTCCGTCTTCTAAATCTCTGCTTTCCCACTGTCTTCTTCATCAAACACGCAAGTCTCCTTCCATGGCAAGCTCGTGTAGGGTCTCACCGTTGTCAATGGCTACCTCCCATCCGCGCAGTGAAAGCTAATGCACGCACTCTGTCACAGTACTGCCAATCACCGGTTTGGTTCCCTCCCCTACCGGAATAGAATCCCTCTTTTGCGTCTGTCACTAACGCCCAGTAGGTTACAGGTTTGAAGCACGTCACAGTCATTCAATCATTGAATCCTACTCAGAATACCACAGACAAGGTTTAGACCTTCCGGATTCTCTTGAATGCTGCCATCAGGTCCAGCCTATACCACGAAGATTCCGATTAAAGAACCCAAGAGATAACTACTCAATCTAAGATAGAATAGAGGTGGTTGTCAGGCACATGTTCATAGTTGAGAATGATGATGATTGTCACGGATCATCACATTCATCCGGATTAAGAACAAGTGTTATCTTAGAATGGAAGCAAGCATGATTGAATAAGAAACAGTAGTAATTGCATTAATCCATCAAGACACAGCAGAGCTCCTCACCCCCAACCATGGGGTTTAGAGACTCATACTGTGGAAAGAAACGTGTACAAAATGTTATGAGGTCATAAGGTACGGATACAATGTCAAAAGATCCTATAAATAGTAAACTAGTGTCCTAAGGTTTACAGAAATGAGTAAATGACAGAAAAATCCACTTCCGGGCCCACTTGGTGTGTGCTTGGGCTGAGCAATGAAGGAATTTCGTGTAGAGACCTTTTCTGGAGTTAAACGCCAGCTTCCATGCCAGTTTGGGCGTTTAACTCCAAATTTTATGCCAGTTCCGGCGTTTAACGCTGGAAATTCTGTAGGTGACTTTGAGCGCCGGTTTGGGCCATCAAATCTTGGGCAAAGTATGGACTATTATATATTGCTGGAAGGCCCAGGATGTCTACTTTCCAAGGCCGTTGAGAGCGCGCCAATTGGGCTTCTGTAGCTCCAGAAAATCCACTTCGAGTGCAGGGAGGTCAGAATCCAACAGCATCTGCAGTCCTTTTCAGTCTCTGGATCAGATTTTTGCTCAGGACCCTCAATTTCAGTCAGAAAATACCTGAAATCACAGAAAAACACACAAACTCATAGTAAAGTCCAGAAAAGTGAATTTTAATTAAAAACTAATAGAAATATACTAAAAACTAACTAAAAGATACTAAAAACATACTGAAAACAATGCCAAAAAGCGTACAAATTATCCGCTCATCACTTATCTTTTTCAAAACCACCTAACTACTTTTCCCTCTCTAATTTTCGAAAATATCTCATCCCTTTTTTAAAATTCTTTTTAAATTAACTAATTGTTTTAAATTTTAATTTTAATTATATGTTATCTTTAATTTTCAAAAATCATTAACTACTTTTTCAAAATTATTTTCGAATTCTCCCTCTCTTCTCTTCTTCTATTTATTTATTTATTTACTAACACTTCTCTTCACCCCTCTTCATCTCCAATCATTGCCTCTATCCTCACCCTTGTGATTGGATTCTCCACTTTTATTCCTTTCTTCTTCTACTAATAATAAGGATCCTCTTTGTCCAGATATAGAGGATTCTTCTTTCTTTTCTTTTTCTCTTCTCTTTCATATGAGCAGGAACAAGGAAAAAGACACTCTTGTTGAAGCTGATCCTGAACCTAAAAGGACTCTAAAGAGGAAACTAAGAGAAGCTAAATTACAACAATCCAGAGACAACCTTTCTGAAATTTTCGAACAAGAGAAGGAGATGGCAGCCGAACCCAACAACAATAATGCAAGGAGAATGCTAGGTGATTTCACTAAACTAACGTCCAAATTTGATGGAAGAAGCATCTCCATTCCTGCCATTGGAGCAAACAATTTTGAGCTGAAACCTCAATTAGTTGCTCTAATGCAACAGAACTGCAAGTTTCATGGACTTCCATCTGAAGATCCTTACCAGTTTTTAACTAAGTTCTTGCAGATTTGTGAGACTGTAAAGACGAATGGAGTAGATCCTGAAGTGTACAGGCTCATGCTTTTCCCTTTTGCTGTAAGAGACAGAGCTAGAACATGGTTGGACTCACAACCTAAAGATAGCCTGGACTCTTGGGATAAGCTGGTTACGGCCTTCTTGGATAAATTCTTTCCTCCTCAAAAGTTGATCAAGTTTAGAGTGGATGTTCAGACCTTCAAGCAAAAAGATGGTGAATCCCTCTATGAAGCTTGGGAAAGATACAAGCAGATGACCAAAAAGTGTCATTCTGACATGTTTTCAGAATGGACCATATTAGATATATTCTATTATGGTCTATCTGAGTTTTCCAAAATGTCATTGGACCATTCTGCAGGTGGATCCATTCACCTAAAGAAAACACCTGCAGAAGCTCAAGAACTTATTGACATGGTTGCAAATAACCAATTTATGTACACTTCTTAGAGGAATTCCGTGAATAATGGGACGCCTCAGAGGAAGGAAGTTCTTGAAATTGATGCTCTGAATGCCATATTGGCTCAGAACAAGGTGTTGACTCAGCAAGTCAACATGATCTCTCAAAGTCTGAATGGATGGAAAAATGCATCCAACAGTACTAAAGAGGCAGCTTCTGAAGAAGCTTACTATTTTAGGGTAGTTTCATGCATTTTCTTAGTGAATAAGGCAAGTTTTGGGTGAATATACACTTACACATTGATTCAAGTAACTGTTGTGAATTTTGAATGATTTCATGAGATTTTTGCTAGAATTGCATGATAACTTGATGATGCATAATCTCATGACTTTAGCAAGAGCTTTGATGCACTTTAATTGCTTGATTTCAGGATAAATGAAGCATGGAAGAACCACGTTAACATTCACGTTAACTTAGTTAACGAGAACACTAACGTGGAATGGCAAGGAGCTTGCAACGTTAATGAGAAAAGTGATCACCAATAACGCCTGCGAAGCCATCCATAGCTCACGTTAATAGCCACGTTAACTAAGTTAACGTGGTAGTTAACGTAGAAGAAAAAGGGGAACTCCACATTAACGAGAAAAGTGAACACCACTAACGTTGGGAAACTAGGCAATGCGCCACGTTAAAAGTCACGTTAACTTAGTTAACGTGAACTCTAACGTGGAAGAGGAGCAACAATGCCAACGTTAGTGACACTCACTTTTGTCACTAACGTTGGATCATTAGCATTGCCTACGTTAATTCTCACGTTAAGATTGTTAATGTGAAGGTTAACGTGGAGTTGAATTCAAAGAACCAATGTTAGTGACACTCACTTTTGTCACTAATGTTGGGAGATGGCTTCATTTACTACATTAAGAGCCACGTTAACTTAGTTAACGTGAGTCCTAACGTAGGAACTTTAGGCAATTGGAGCGTTAGTGACAAAGGTGAGTGTCACTAACGCTCTCGAAGGTGAAGAACACCCACGTTAAGAGCTACGTTAGCTAAGCTTACGTGAGACTTAATGTAGGGGCAAGAGTTAAGCCAACGTTAATGGGAAAAGTGAGTCCCATTAACGTTTGCGAAAAGGGGCACAAGCCAACGTTAATGGGAAAAGTAAGTCCCATTAACGTTGGCCAAGGATTGAATAGGAGACGTTAGTAGTCACGTTAAGACTACTAACCTTGGAGTTAACGTGAGTATATAAGGGTGGAACGTTAGTGAAAAAAGTGAATGCCACTAACATTCTCGCACCCAAAAATGTGACTCAACGTTAATCTCACTAAATGCCCAAGCCTAATCATATTTCTCTGCAAGCTGGGCCCACTAAAGATGAGAACTGCTTCAACTCAAGGTCCAGAGCCCACATCCAAGACTTGAAGAACTCACTAGAAGATCATGAGGAGTAGTATAAATAGGAGTAGGTTTGAACTAGAGAGGAGCTTGGCACTTCTGGGCACTACTCTCTATAGATTTACTTTTTCTGCAGTTTAGCATGGATTTTTCTTTTCTGCTATTTTTCATTTCTAGAGCTATGAACAACTAAACCCCTTTCATTGGGTTAGGGAGCTCTGTTGTAATTTGATGGATCAATTATAGTTTTCATTCTTCTTCTTCTTTCTTTTCTCTTGATCTTACTAGAAAGCTTTCAATCTTAATTCAATTGATTAGTTGTCTTGGAAAAGAAACTCTCCATAATTGGATCTCCTTTGAGCCTTGGAAAAGGGATGAGGAGATCATGCTAGAAATGCTTTCTCATGTTGGACCAAATTGGGGTTTGGATGGATATTGTGACATGTAATCCTACCGACACTTTGATTTGGGAATACATATGGTATAATCAGTGACCACACTTCATCTCTTCCCATGAGCAATTAAATCAAGGAATTGGGCAATTGTTCAAGCTTAGAGAGATTGGATTACCAAGGAATTGGGATCCAATCACTTAAGATTGCCAAGGAGATCAATGAATGCAGTGATTGAGGAAGAGATGGGAATGAACTTGATCCAGAGAATGCAACATCTCCTGAACCCAATGATTTTCCCATATCTTATCTTACCCATTCTCTTTACTTTCTGCCATTTAATTTCATGCTTATTACCCCAACTCCCCATTTAAGATTCTGCACTTTAATTCCTGCTATTTACTTTCCAGTCATTTAATTTTCTGCAAATTCCAAATCCAATTTCTGCTCAGCTCAACTAGCACTTTCTTCTAACTAAAATTGCTTGACCAATCAATCCCTGTGGGATTCGACCTCACTCTACTGTGAGTTTTACTTGACGACAATTCGGTATACTTGCCGAAGGGAAATTTGTTGAGAGACAAGTTTTCACGCATCAGAGGGCCAGTAGCGGATGCCAACCGGTGATTTCCCTCACACATAGTAGCTGCAAACCTACTTTAGTGATGATGTCCAAGGCGTATTTCCACTGGCACATAAAAATTCCACTAGAAGATCGAGCAACTTTAACCCCAAGAAAATATTTCAGGCGCCCTAAGTCTTTCATGTGAAAGCACTTGTGCAAGTACTGTTTGAATTTGTTAATTGCATCACCATTATTTTCTGCAACCACAAGGTCCTCAACATACACCAAAACAACCAAGTGGACATCATTTTTACAGAGACTAAACAAGGAATGGTCTTTCTGTGACTGCTGGAAACCAAATTGAGTAAGAGCAGAGGATAGTTTTGCAAACCAATAGCGTGGAACTTATCACAATCCATAGAGGGATTTTTGAAGTTTACACACTAAGCTTGCCTGAGACACTTGGAACCCAGGTGGGAGCTTAATGTACACATCATCATCAAGGTTGCCATGTAGAAAGGCGTTATGGACATCCATTTAGTGAAGTTTCCAATCTCGGGCTGCTGCAACGGCAAGAGTTGTTCGAATGGTCACCAGCTTTGCCACCGGAGAGAACGTTTCATTGTAATCCAGTACTTTCACTTGATGATTGTCTAGGATGACAAACCGTGCTTTGAATAATTCGGATGAACCATCAGAATTGTATTTAATTCGACAAATCCACATAGCCAAGAGCTTTCTTTCTTGGAGGAAGAGGTGTGAGTTTCCACGTGTTGTTAACTTCCAGTGCTTGAATTTCTTTGGACATGGCATCTCGCCATCGCAAATCTGTGACAGCTTGGGAGAAGGACCGAGGCTCTTGCTCGGCTTGTAATGAAGCAAGAAAAATCGGTGTTGGTCAGAAAAATTATTGTAATTCACAAAGTTTTGTATCGGATAGGACACACTTGAGGAAGTTGATGAAGTCAAATTCTGGTCGGAGGGGCTCTTTTGGACAGTGGCAGTGGTGACAAAGTCGCACAGCTTGATGGAGGGCATTTTCACGCGGTGTCCATGGCCAAAGGGGGGCTTCAGTTACGGCTGGCAGTAGATCGGAGATAGGCACCGTTTTCTCGGCGCTAGTTTTAGAAGGGACGATGACTTCCTCGTCTGGGTCATCTCAAAGCTCATGTCCCCCCTGTCTTCAACGTTAGGTGTAGTGGGGGAATGTTCTAGAGTCTCATTTTGATTTGGAGGAATGGGCTCAGCTCTGAGGGAAGTGGAAATCGACCCAATTTGAGTGTCCTCTTCAAAAACATGTTCCAGCATTGGAGGCCCAATTTGGTCAACTCGTGAGTTTGCTCTTTGTGTTTCACAAAAGGGAAACACACCTTCAATGAAATGGACATCACGAGAGACAAGGAAAACTTCCTTTTCCAAGTCAAATAGCTTCCATCCTTTTTGCCCAAATTTATACCTGACAAACACACATTTCCTGCTTCGACCGTCAAATTTGTCATTTTTCCTACTTTGGTTATGAGCATAACACAAAGAACCAAAAACTCACAAGTGTTCATAACTGGGATCTCTTCCATGAATAATTTAATATGGGGAGTTTCCTTTCAACACTAGGGATGGTGTGAGATTAATTAGGTGCCCGGCAGTTAAAACACATTGTCCCCAAAACTCAATAGGAAGATTACCTTGGAATCGCAAGGACTAGGCACCATTTAGAATATGCATGTGCTTGCGCTTTACTTTTTCATTTTGTTGTGGAGTTTCGATGCACGAAGTTTGATGAACCACTCCTTGTTGCATAAAGTACTGATTTAAACATATAAACTCTGTTCCATTATCAGATTGCACTATTTTGACACATTTATTGAATTGTTTTTCAACCAAAGAAAAAAAAATTTTCAATGTAACAAACACTTCCGTTTTTTGTTTTAACAAATATATCCAAACAGCCCATGAGCAATCATTCACAATGGTTAAGAAATATGAGGCTCCACATAACAACGGAGTTTTATAAGGCCACCACAAGTCACAATGAATCAAATAAAAAATACTCGAAGCATGACTATCACTTAATGGAAACTTATCTCTTGTTTGTTTGGATTTTTCACAAATTTTAAAAATTTTATTCACCTCTTCGCTAGTACATTTGTCACTCACATTGGGAATCATTTGCACAATTTTAAACGATGAATGTCCCAATCTCTTATGCCAAATAGTCAATTGATTTCCAGCTTTGACATGACTTGCTTGAGCCTTGTGCACACCACGATACCAATAGAGCCCATCCTTCCGTTCACCCGCTCCAATCATCTTTCCCGAAGTGCGGTCTTGTATAATACACAAATTGTTAGTGAATTGCACAACATAGTTTTCTTCATCAGTCAATTATGGAACAGAAAGCAAGTTGCATTTTAATTTCGGTACATAAAGGATATTTTTCAACTGAAGTCTTCCTTCAAGAACCACAGTTCCTTGTTTGCAAGCAAGCACTTGCTCACCGTCGGGTAGCCCCACTAGGCATCGTGGAACGGTCTTTTTTCAAACAAATTTTTTAAAGTACCTATCATGTGGTTAGAAGCACCATTATCAATGATCCACAAATCCCGAATTCTCTTACCAGTCGTTTTCTCAAATTCAGTTGATTTTTGTTTGCTGATCATATCAACCAATACCTTTCATTGCTCACTAGTCAAACCTGCCAAGTCAATATTCTTCTCTTCTAGGTTGTTCAAACCATTTCCACTTCCTCTAATACATGCAACATTAGCACACGTTTGAGCCCCTCGGTTGCGCATCCTTTGTCTTCCTGATCCTCTACCAGCACCTTTTCCTTCGTGCCTTGGCCAGTCACCCCACCACTCTGGGTAACCCACTATTTGAAAATATTTTTTCACAACATGCCCATTTTTGCTACACTTGGAACACATTACGACCTTTTCTCCACGTTCACGTCTCCCTCTAGCCATGTTACCGACATGCGCCACAAGTCCCACAACCAGTCCCCTTTCTTTCGTTGACTTGGTGATTGTCTTCACTCTTTCATCTTGAATTAACATAGCGTACATGCGATTAAGCGAAGGTAAGGGATCGGTTGCAAGGATACTCGACAACACAGTGGCATAGCTAACATATCGAGGCCCATGAAGAGTTGGTGAACCTTTTCTTGCCAATTGAACATTTGGACCCACCACAGGTGCATTTGGGAATCTGGTCACAGTTTGCAAGTTCATCCCAAAGTATTTTCAGCTTCCCATAGAACGTAGCCATGGACACACCTTCTTGCTTACACCTTGTCAAATCTACCTTCAATTGCTTTATTCGAGATCCATTCACAATAGAGAAGCGTTCTTTGATGTCCTCCCACAACCCCTTTGCATTATCTGCACATGCCCCAGTGGTCCGCAAGCTTGGCTCGATTGTATTCAAAATCCACAAAACAATTGTGGATTGGACCGTCCACCAATCTGTGAGAGTCTCGTCAATGAACCCCCACTTTCTCCGAGCTCGAAGAGAAATATTCACAACCCTCGCCCATTCGTCATAATTTTCTCCATGCAATGGCACCTGTGTGATTATGTTTCCTGGGTTATCACTCGCGTTTAGGTCGTACGGCGAGTGAGTCTTCTTCTCGTCTCCTCCTGAGGAGTGTGGTTTATCTCTGATGGTTTTCTCTGGCTCTGCCGTCATAGTTTCTCAGGTCGTCCTCTATTCTATGTGGTTCTTAGGTTATGCTCTGATACCATAATAATAATTTGTCAATCGACCTTGCTTTGCCTTTGATACAAACTTTCATATATATCACCCTACTGAACAAAATCACAACAAATCTTTTCCTAATATAACAGCTTGATTTGTTATCCTAATTTATTCCTACCAGAAATACATATGACAAATTATTATATACATAAATAACCAAACCTCCTAATTGAGATTTTCATATATAACTTATGCTGATCGTTGTTACTAGAACTCCTGCTCCTAACTTGCTACACTAGCTTAAAAGAGCTAACCAGCAGCTATCTAGCCACAATTATGAATTAAGTGGTGTTAGCAGTGAAAATTCAGCTTATCTATTTGTTAACTCTCCTCCTATAAACCAATCCAAATATGTTTTTATTAGAGACCTATCGAAAAATATATAATTAAATAGTTCCATTTGATGGTGATTCTTACATCTTTGTGAAATTTGTGCAAACAGGAAAGATGGCGAATAATTTAACCCTTGCCTGGGGTCTCAAGGCATATTTCCCAGGTCTCTACCAAGTTGTCATTCTCGAAAATATAGATAGGATCATAAATAAGTGTCTACACTAAGTTGCAAATTCCTATAGCCCCTAGTCTTCTAAGTGCTTGTTTGGGTGCCATTAAGTTGATTAAAAAGATTTTTTCAATAAAAAAGATCTTTTTTTTTTATTTTTTACTGTGTTTAGTAAATTTCTATTAGTAAAAGTAAAAGTACTAGAAAAATAAAAGAATATATTTTTTGAGAAGCTACAATTTATATCTTTTTTAAATGATCTTTTTCTTTTAAAAAGGATATTTTTCACATAATAAATAAACAAAAAAGTATTTTTATATTGTTATACCCAAACATAATTGATAGATAAAAAGATCTTTTTACATTAGATATCCAAACATAAAATTACTTCTACTTTTCTATAAGATCTTTTAAAAAAAGATAACTCGAAAACGTTTTCTTAGAAACTCACCCAAACAAGTCCTAAATGTACAACTCATTTCCCAGTATACTAAATGTACAATTTGGAACAACTCATTCCCTAATCTTCTAAGGTAGCATTTATTTTGAGATATTGGGGCGAAAACTTGGAGACTGAGACTCAGTATCATGTTTCTTGGTCTAGAGACTAGTACTAAAACAAGTGTAATAACCCGTGTCATGCACGTGATAAAATTGAAATTATAATTTTAAATTATTTTATTAAAATTAATTTGAATTGTAATAATTTAATTAATAAATAAATAATATGATTAGTACTGTTCGTGTTTTTTTAAATATAATATTAAATATATTAACTCGAATGTAGCTATTAAGTGTATAAAAATTATGTTTGAATTGTGAACTCTCTAAATGAAATTATCCCGTTAAGATTTTTAAATTATGATTTCAATCATAAATTATAATTATGATTTAAAAATTTTTTTGATATAATATTACATTTTTTTCTCCACTTTACTATTAATATATTGATATTGCAAGTCTAAATTACAGTATTTTACTGAATCTTAATTGAAAAAGAAAATAGTTATGTGTTTCTATCATTTAATCTATTTAATACGCCATGTGGTAACACTAACGATATTTTTTTTAAAAATATATATTGATAAAAAATAGATATAATATAATTACAAATATAATATAAATAAATAAAATATATAAATAAATGCAAAACCAATATGTTTATCAATGTCTTTGTTAAACTTTATAAATTAGAGGATAAATTATGTATTCGGTTGCTCGGTGATCACATAAATGATCAAGTAATTGAATTGTAAATTGATCGCATAGTGTACATCTTTTTTTTTATTTTTTAATGAAAGCGAGAATTAAGAAAGTAAATAATAATACATAAAAAAAAATTGCACCGCAACACATAATTATTACCAAAAAAATATTCATATTAAAATATTAAAATTTTACATATGGCAAATCATGAAAATCAATCATAATGTACTGGTCACTTCTCTCTATTTTTGACCATGATATAATTTTTTCTTTTTCAGTCAAGAGTCCAATAACATCTAATTGAACAAAAAAAATTGAATTAAAAGTACTAAATTAAGGACAAATGAGTGAATAACATAAGAAATTATAACTTCGTACGTGTATAAAATAAAGAGAATTTACTGATTTATTTTATGTTAAACGATAGAAATAACAATAGTATATTAATAAAGGGATATACCTTTAAAAAAAGTCACAATACAATTTCAAATTATTTCATAAATAAACTGTTAAAATTTTTGTTATCAATAAAATGATGCTATTATACAATTTTTTGGCAAAATTAAATCAAAAGGAAAATAATTTTGTGTGGGTTAATATAAATTAATTACTTACCAAATAAGTAAAATCGTTCATTTGTTTGTTTCAATATATCAGCATGGGCAAGCAAATTAAAATGATTATCCGAAATTTTACGATTATCGACCGTATGTACTATACGTGACTCCTTCTTAAAAGATATTTTGCACTTGTGTACAGTCAGAAGATATATTCCGCTTGATTTCTCAATCTCAAAATTTGAGAAGACATAAACCTTTATTTCTACTAATTCATTCTCAAATATTTTTATCATTGGTTGAACAATAAATTTTATCATACTGCAAATTAAATTAAATATAAAAACTATTAGCATTTACAAAGCTATTAAAAAGAATTGTCTTTGACTTGTAAAATAGTGTACTTATAAAATTAACTTAAAATATAAACTAGAAATATTTATAAGAATTAATTTTGATGCATTAACAGTGTAAAGTAGTTTTACACGTGCATCCAATTACGTAATGACACATCGATAAAAATAAATACCTTTCACATTGATCGCGTGAATTGTCATCCAAAAGAACGGATGTGATTATATGACTGTGTAAAACGCTTTACACTGTCAGTTCATCGAAATTAAACTCTATTTATAAATTGAATTTAGCATTACTTGAAAAAATTTAGTAAATGAATAAACTAATCTTATAATCTGTTAGAACTATTTTTATGTAAGTCGTCTTACTCTTGTCAAACTTGGATGGAACTTTCTATAGCTTTATAATTCTTATCTTTATTTTTCATATATTCTCTTCATATAATCTACTATGGATAATACTATTGATAGGATTGTAATCAATAGTTATTAGGTATAGAAAAAAAATAGAATAAAGATTATATCAAAATTATAAATTTTTTAAATGATAAACATGAAAGAAATTTACTATTGCTTATTATATATAATAATAATATGTTAATAATTTTAAAAATATACTAATAATACTAATAGTTTAAGAATAACTGTACTACAGTTGTAATAAATTTAGTTATTACTCTAAATAAATAAAATAAATAATATATTTGAAAACTAAAAAAAAAGATTAGCGGTAAATATGTTTGGAATGTTCCTATGTTTTTTTCATTTTTTTATTTTCTATTCTTTCATCATAGTATTAGATCAAAAAATTCTAAATTTAAAATATAATAATAAATATGTTATGTGATAGAAAAATATTAAGCTAAAAATAAAATATATATATATATATATATATATATATATATATATATATATTGCTATATAAGGAGCTGATACATAATATGTTATCGTAATAAAATATCACACTATGAATAATTATATTTGTCAAATAAATTTATTTATACTCTGTATTTATTATATTATTTTATCTAAAATTAAAATCTACTCTTTTAATTTAATATTATATATATTTGTTTTTGATATTGTCCAAAATAAAATTAAAATTATGTTCAAAGTCTTAATACCGTAATTGAGATATAATTAATATCTAAAATTTTAATAATTAAATACCTAAAATAAGTTAATTAAATAACAACAATTAATATCTAAAATATTGAAAAGGAATTTTTAATAAATGTGAGAAATAAAAATAAAAAGAATTAATAAATAATATTTGTGATTAAATGAAAGAATTGATAAAGAATAATAATTATAAGTAAAAATAATATTTTTCTTTTGAAAAAAAACACATGAGAAATTGTTCAATAATCCGTGCCATGTACATGATAATAAATTGTTTAATAATTCATACTATGCAGGTGATAAGATTGAAATTATAATTTTAAATTATTTTATTGAAATTAATTTAATTTTAATTTGATTAATAAAAAAATAACATGTTATGCATTCTTTTTTTCTTAATCTAGTGTTATGTGTATCAACTCTAATATAATCGTTTTTGTTAATCTACTTTTTTTCCTCTAAATTTATGATTTAAAATAATTATTATAGATATTAATAATTAAACAAATTATTATATTATAATTATTTACGTTTTATTCCCAAAATTAAAAACATACTATTTTTTTATTTAATGATTTCTTTATTTATACTACTTGTATATATTGACCGATTAGTCAATGATTTTTTTATTCGTAGGATATATTTATTTATTTTGTTTAAATAATTTTAAATCTTTCCTTATTTAAGTATACATATATATTAAGTCACATATATTGATTATTTTTTTGATTTTTTTATTATAAATATTTTTTTTAGCCTACAATCATTCAATGATTTTGTTATTTCATTTGTAAACCCCGGTTAAATTAGTAGATAATTAGTCAATAAATTAGTTTTTAATAAGGAGGATTATAAATGTAAATATTATACCAAATTAGAATAGAGCTCATCGAAACGAGAATTTTGACACTAATTTCAAAAAAATCGGTCCAAGATTGGAACGAACGGGTCGAATCGGTTGAACCGAACCCGAACCGGGCTACCGGTCCAACCGGACCCACACTTTAAATGAGCCCACGTTCCTTTCTTCTCCATTTTGGCTTCAGCGACATGAAAGCTCCAGGGAGAGAAAGCAACGCCGAAACCCTTGCGGCAAATTTCAATTCGCTGTAACTTCTCCGTCCGAGCTCCGATTGCCGCACCGTTTGCGGCCACGCGTCTACCGCGTCGAGCTCTACATTTCTATCGGAACAATTTCATAGGTAACTTGTTTAATCACTCTCAGCCTTTTCTTCTCCCAATTTTCGAATTTTAAGTGGGAATGTTGAATTTCCTTGATTTATGATGTTTTAGGATCCAATTAGCTTGAGGAAAACGTTTACTCTTGCTTATGTGAAGCTTGGGTAAGGTAAGGATACGATAATTTTATTTTAATTTCATTGAATTTGAGCTTTGAGTATTAAATTGGATATATATGTGTTATGAATGTGTATTAGGTTGTGAATAAATAATTGGAGCTTGAAATTGTGAATACTGGAACTTGGAGGAAGCGGATTAGTTGAAGTTTTAAGGGCTGTGTTCTTTTAGGAAAATTGTCTTGGAATAATACTTGGGAATCGGCTAAGGTATGGTTTAGGTTTCTTGCATTTAATATATAATGTTCTGTGAAAACTTAGGCTAGGTGACCATAGGATAAGTTGGAATGCGGGTGTATGTTTAATGTTTAGTAATTTTTCGATGAATATATTTGGTTGAAGTTTATTGGATAATTAGTTATTAATTTTGGATGGTGAATGTTATTATTGATGAACACGGTTAGTTTGGTGCTTGTTGATTAATTAATAATTTGGTGAATTGTTGATTTGAGGTATCTTGTGTTAGAAGCCTAGGATTAGTGAACTATGATCCTTAGTTGAATTTTTGGTTGTTGGATTTGAATATTGTATGAGTATAATTGTTGATCTGAGGTAGATTTATTGTGGTGACTGTTACGATGATGAGGAAGGGTGTGTTGAATTGAAAAGAAAGCAGGTTTGGACCCGAAAAGGGTGGCAAAGTCCGAGTTTTAGAGGAGGTGCTGCCAAAATTTTATAAAAATTAGAGATTTTGTTTATATGATTATCTAAAAAGATTTAGATTCAAAGATTATATGGTTTGAATTAGAGTTATTAAGAAAATAAGTATGTTTTAAGTTTGAAGTTTGATTCTTAGAAAAGAATGAATTATATTTTGAATTGGAACTATTGATGGACGAAATGAGAGGTGTGATATCGAAGGATAAGGATTGAATATGTTTAACGTATGATGATGAATGAGATGCAATTGAGAATGATGTGGATGTTAATGAATTATAATTGAATTATTTATATGGCTTATGAATTTGAATAATCTGAGATACGAGGTTCCCTGGATAAAGTGCCGTGGCTTGCCACCACGTGTACCAGGTAGAAAACTCGATACTCTGTTGACCCTACGACGTAAGTGTGACCGGGCACTATATAAATTCCCGGGAATGTTACCCCCATTGAGCAATATTGATTATTTGAGATAAAGCTATGCATAGACTCTTGGGGATGCACGTCGGGGGACAATCTAAGGACAATTCAGACTTGTCGGGTTGGCTGGATAACCGACAGATGAGCCTCATCAGCCATAGGACAGGCATGCATCATATGCATACTATTTGAACTACTTGCTTGTGCATTAACTGGGTGTGCCTGAATGTATCTGCCATGCTAAATGTATATTTGTTACCTGCAGTACTTGTAACCTTCATGTGCTTGCTTTATCTGTTTGTTTGTCTGTGAAATCCTGATGGAGATGGAGGTTTGGAGGAATGGCAATATGAGATTTAGGTTTAAGATTAAGTTAAATCAGGTTTACATATTCTTAGAAAACCACCTTCTATGGCTTCTATTTAATACTTTAAGCTCTATAAACTGAGTGTCGGTGTTCTAGGATTGCCTCTGGCATTCCCAGGACCTTATATATTATGTGTGTGGCACCTTTACCATACTGAGAACCTCTGGTTCTCATTCCATACTATGTTGTTGTTTTTCAGATGCAGGTCGAGAGGCATCTCGTTAGGCGTCTGGACTCTTGAAGTGGAATGGTTACTGGGTTATTTTGTTATGTTATGATGTATATATATGTACTTAGCTTTCTCTCCACATAACTTATTCTTTTTTATCCTCCTAGAGGTGTATGGAGAGGCAGAATTTTGTTTATGTACATTTGGGTTTTGGATATGTATATATATGTATATATGTATGTATATTCTCCGGCCAGTCTTGACTTCGCAGGCTGAGTCAGGAGCTCGTTATTTTGTATCTTTGACTCTCTGTTCTTGTTTTGGGTTTCTTTACACTTGACAGCTGTAGCTTTCTTAGCATGCAAGTTAACTCATTTCTCGAGTGTTGCGCTTTTATATTCGCGATTTTTATTTCCTCTATTCTTCAAGGCTCCTAGCATATTATAATTCTTCTGCTATTATAAATATACATTTTATTTTAGAGGTCGTAATACCACACCACCTCTGCTTTACGACTTAAGCGTAAAGCTTAGTGTGGTAGGGTGTTACATTATGGTATCAGAGCAGTTCGTTCCTATAGAGCCTGAAAGACGGACTGATTGTACTTCTGTGCATTCTCTGTATATGTGTTTATGTGCTATTAGGATATCTAACTGATATATATGGCATAAACGTTTGTGAGCATGCATTTGGAACTTAAAGCATTAGACCTGCGATATTGAGACTGATCAACTTAATATCACTTGTTTGGTGTATATAGGGACCAGATGTCAACTCGCGGACGCGGTCGCGGGCGAGGTAGAGGTAGGACAGGCACCGTTACTCCTGCCCCCATAGGGACTGATCCAGTAGACTTTATGGCTGCCCTGGGAAATATGGCTGCAGCTATGCAGGCGACAGCTGAGGCACTGGGTAATCAGATAAATCAGGGCTATCATGGAAATAATAATGATGAGGATGGTCCTATGACACTTGCTACATTTCTAAAAGTTCATCCTCCAACCTTCAGGGGAACCTCAAATCCCACTGATGCAGATAATTGGATTCAGGCTATGGAAAGGGCGTTACAGGCACAACAGGTTCCTGAAGAGCAATGGGTTGAATTTGGAACCTATCAGTTGCAAGGTGAAGCTCAGTATTGGTGGCAGGGGACACGACGTATCCTGCAGCCTGATGGTGCTGCGATTCCTTGGGAGGTTTTTCGGACAGAGTTCTATAAGAAATACTTTCCTAATTCAGTCAGAAATGCCAAGGAACTTGAATTAATGCAGTTAAAACAAGGACAGATGACTGTTGCTGAGTATACTAGTAAGTTTGAGGAGTTGTGTCGCTTTTCTCGTATCTGTCAAGGTGCGCCTGAAGATTTTTCTGAATGGAAGTGTATTAAATATGAAGGAGGTCTTCGGAGTGATATTCTGAGCTTCGTTGCCCCAATGGAGATCAGGGTGTTTTCTGAATTGGTGAATAAGAGTAGGGTGGCTGAGGATTGTGTGAGGAAGGCGGCAGCAGAGAAAGGAAGTTTGAGGGTGCCTTTTCAGAGACCTTCAGGAAGGAACTTTGCTCCGAGAGGTAGGAATTTCAAGCGTGGAGGCTCTATTCCGCAGCAGACTCAGGGTCAAGGTAATTACAGAAGGCTGAATACCAATGTTAATCAGGGAAGAAGATTTGGGAAGCAGCCACAGCAGGATCTGAATTGTCAGAGGTGCGGAAAGTATCATCCTGGAGTTCCGTGCAGACTAGGACTTGGAGTATGCTATTCTTGTGGACAGCCTGGGCATATAGCCAGTAATTGCCCAGAGAAGAAGAAGTATGAGACTGGTAGGGTGCAGCAGCCGGGGAGAGTATACACCACTTCTACCGTAGGTGCTGAGGGATCTGAGACACTGATTAGAGGTAATTGTGAAATGGCTGGTAAAATCTTAAATGCTTTATTTGATTCAGGAGCAAGTCATTCATTTATTGCATTTGAAAAGGCCCATGAATTAGGATTGAGAATGGTGGTTTTAGGTTATGATTTGAAAGTATATAATGCTACTCATGAAGCTATGGTGACTAGGATAGGATGTCCACAAGTTTCCTTTCGAGTACAACAGCGTGAATTTGTGCATGATTTGATTTGTTTGCCTATGACTGGTCTTGATCTCATTTTGGGATTGGATTGGTTATCCAAGAATCATGTTTTGCTTGATTGTTCTGAGAAGTTAGTACAGTTTATGCCGGAAGGGTCAGAAGCACCGGTTGTGGTGAATAGTTACTATTTGAATTCTATGATAGTAAACTGTTCAGGAACTGAATGTCAGGGTATTATGTTATTAACTGCGGGAGTATCAGGTGATGATCAGAGTTTAGAGCAGATTCCGGTTGTATGTGAATTTTCAGATGTGTTTCCGGATGATATTAATGAATTCCCACCTAACCGAGAGGTTGAATTCGCATTCGAGTTGGTACCTGGATCCGGTCCAATTTCGATTACTCCTTATAGGATGTCACCTTTAGAAATGGCTGAATTGAAAGCTCAGCTGGAAGATTTGTTGGGTAAGCATTTCATCCGACCAAGTGTTTCTCCGTGGGGAGCACCAGTGTTACTAGTAAAGAAGAAGGATGGGAGTATGTGTTTGTGTGTCGACTATCGGCAGTTGAATAAGATCACTGTGAAGAACAAATATCCGTTGCCTAGAATCGATGATCTAATGGATCAGTTACAAGGAGCCGGTGTGTTTTCTAAGATTGATCTGCGATCCGGATATCATCAGATAAGGGTTAGAGATGAGGATATTCCGAAGACTGCTTTCAGGACGCGTTATGGTCATTATGAATATACAGTAATGTCTTTTGGGTTAACTAATGCCCCGGCAGTATTTATGGATTATATGAACAGGATTTTCCGACCGTATCTGGACAAGTTTGTCATTGTCTTCATTGATGACATTCTTGTTTATTCTAAGTCTGAAGAGGAACATGCTGAACACTTAAGAACTGTGCTGCAAATTCTGAGAGACAGGAAGTTATATGCTAAGTTATCTAAATGTGAGTTCTGGAAGAGTGAGGTGAAGTTTCTCGGCCACGTGGTGAGTAAGCAGGGAATAGCTGTGGATCCTGCTAAGGTAGAAGCAGTGATGAATTGGGAGCGACCAACTTCAGTGACAGAGATAAGGAGTTTCCTAGGTTTGGCGGGGTATTATCGTAGATTCATTAAGGGATTTTCACAGCTCGCCTTACCTTTAACTAAATTGACTAGGAAGGATACGTCTTTTGTCTGGACTCCAGAATGTGAAGAGAGCTTCCAAGCATTAAAGCACAGGTTGACTACTGCACCTGTATTGGTGTTACCTGAACTAAGTGAACCATTTGAAGTGTACTGTGATGCATCTCTGAAAGGTTTGGGGTGTGTTCTAATGCAGCACCAGAATGTTGTAGCATACGCCTCACGGCAATTAAGGCCGCATGAGATGAACTATCCGACACATGATTTAGAACTTGCTGCTGTTGTGTTTGCTTTAAAGATCTGGAGGCACTACCTCTATGGCGTTAGGTTTCATGTTTTCTCAGACCATAAGAGTTTGAAGTATCTTTTTGAGCAGAAAGAGTTGAATATGCGTCAGAGGAGATGGATGGAGCTTCTGAAAGATTATGATTTTGAATTGAATTATCATCCAGGAAAAGCGAATGTTGTAGTGGACGCCTTGAGTCGGAAATCTTTATATGCAGCTTGGATGATGCTACAGGAGGAAGAGTTACTGAAGGCATTTCAAGGTTTGAATTTAGGAATTAGAGAAGAATCTGGAATTTTGTGTTTGAGTCAGTTGCAGATTTCAAGTGATTTTAAATCAGAACTTCTGAAGGCTCATCAAGACAGTGAAGCATTACGTAAAGTATTACCGGCAGTTGAACAGGGAAAATAGTAGAGAGTGTCAGAAGGCCAGGATGGTTTATGGAGGTTCAAGAACCGGATTATTGTGCCTAATGTTGGAGACCTGCGACAAAGTATCTTGAAGGAAGCTCATAAGAGTGGGTTCTCAATTCATCCAGGGAGTACTAAAATGTATCAGGATCTGAAAGCAATGTTCTAGTGGCCAGGGATGAAGAATGATGTGGCATTGCATGTATCTAAATGTTTAACGTGTCAGAAGGTTAAGATTGAGCATCAGAGACCATCAGGAACCCTTCAGCCTTTGGAGATTCCACAGTGGAAATGGGAGAGTATCGCAATGGATTTTGTGATAGGTTTGCCTAAAACCCGATCTGGTTGTGACGCTATTTGGGTGGTTGTGGATCGACTAACAAAATCAGCTCACTTTCTTCCTATCCGAATAAGTTGCACAATGGAGGAATTGGCTCGAATGTATATTAAAGAGATTGTCAGGTTGCATGGCGTGCCTTCTACTATCATATCTGATAGAGATCCTCGTTTCACATCAAGGTTCTGGGGAGCTTTTCAGCGTGCATTTGGGACTCAGTTAAGCTTGAGTACTGCATATCACCCTCAGACAGATGGTCAGTTAGAGAGAACTATTCAGACCTTGGAGGATATGCTAAGGGCTTGTGTTTTGGACCAGCCAGCAAGCTGGGATCGGTATATGCCATTAATAGAATTTGCTTATAATAATAGCTATCATGCGAGCATTGGAATGGCTCCATATGAGGCTCTGTATGGCAGAAAATGTCAATCTCCATTGTGTTGGTATGAAACTGGAGAAAGAAGTTTGTTAGGGCCTGAGATGATAGCTGAAACTACTGAACAGATAAAGAAGATTCGTAGTCGAATGCTTATAGCCCAAAGCCGCCAGAAGAGTTATGCTGATCAAAGGCGAAAGCCTTTGGAATTCGAAGAAGGAGAACATGTCTTTCTGAAAGTTACACCAACCACTGGAGTAGGAAGATCTATTAAGACTAAGAAACTAAATCCCCGTTATATTGGACCATTTGAGATTCTGAAGAGGATTGGACCAGTGGCTTATAGAATTGCCTTACTGCCGTACCTTTCGAATTTGCACGATGTATTTCATGTATCACAGCTTCGGAAGTATACTCCTGATGCAAGTCATGTTCTAGAACCAGAACCAATCCAAGTGAGAGAAGATCTAACACTTCCAGTAATTCCGGTAAGAATTGATGACACTAGTGTTAAACGATTACGAGGAAGAGAAGTATCATTGGTAAAAGTAGCTTGGAGTCGAGCTGGTATTGAAGAACACACATGGGAACTCAAATCAGATATGCAAAAAGACTATCCACATCTCTTTTCAGGTAACTAGATTTGAATTTTGAGGGCAAAATTCTTTATTAGGTGGGTAGGATGTAAACCCCGGTTAAATTAGTAGATAATTAGTCAATAAATTAGTTTTTAATAAGGAGGATTATAAATGTAAATATTATACCAAATTAGGATAGAGCTCATCGAAACGAGAATTTTGACACCAATTTCAAAAAAATCGGTCCAAGATTGGACTGAACGGGTCGAACCGGTTGAACCGAACCCAAACCGGGCTACCGGTCCAACCGGACCCACACTTTAAATGAGCCCACGTTCCTTTCTTCTCCATTTTGGCTTCAGCGACATGAAAGCTCCAGGGAGAGAAAGCAACGCCGAAACCCTTGCGGCAAATTTCAATTCGCCGTAACTTCTCCGTCCGAGCTCCGATTGCCGCACCGTTTGCGGCCACGCGTCCACCGCGTCGAGCTCTACATTTCTATCGGAACAATTTCATAGGTAACTTGTTTAATCACTCTCAGCCTTCTCTTCTCCCAATTTTCGAATTTTAAGTGGGAATGTTGAATTTCCTTGATTTATGATGTTTTAGGATCCAATTAGCTTGAGGAAAACATTTACTCTTGCTTATGTGAAGCTTGGGTAAGGTAAGGATACGATAATTTTATTTTAATTTCATTGAATTTGAGCTTTGAGTATTAAATTGGATATATATGTGTTATGAATGTGTATTAGGTTATGAATAAATAATTGGAGCTTGAAATTGTGAATACTGGAACTTGGAGGAAGCGGATTAGTTGAAGTTTTAAGGGCTGTGTTCTTTTAGGAAAATTGTCTTGGAATAATACTTGGGAATCGGCTAAGGTATGGTTTAGGTTTCTTGCATTTAATATATAATGTTCTGTGAAAACTTAGGCTAGGTGACCATAGGATAAGTTGGAATGCGGGTGTATGTTTAATGTTTAGTAATTTTTCGATGAATATATTTGGTTGAAGTTTATTGGATAATTAGTTATTAATTTTGGATGGTGAATGTTATTATTGATGAACATGGTTAGTTTGGTGCTTGTTGATTAATTAATAATTTGGTGAATTGTTGATTTGAGGTATCTTGTGTTAGAAGCCTAGGATTAGTGAACTATGATCCTTAGTTGAATTTTTGGTTGTTGGATTTGAATATTGTATGAGTATAATTGTTGATCTGAGGTAGATTTATTGTGGTGACTGTTATGATGATGAGGAAGGGTGTGTTGAATTGAAAAGAAAGCAGGTTTGGACCCGAAAAGGGTGGCAAAGTCCGAGTTTTAGAGGAGGTACTGCCAAAATTTTATAAAAATTAGAGATTTTGTTTATATGATTATCTAAAAAGATTTAGATTCAAAGATTATATGGTTTGAATTAGAGTTATTAAGAAAATAAGTATGTTTTAAGTTTGAAGTTTGATTCTTAGAAAAGAATGAATTATATTTTGAATTGGAACTATTGATGGACGAAATGAGAGGTGTGATATCGAAGGATAAGGATTGAATATGTTTAACGTATGATGATGAATGAGATGCAATTGAGAATGATGTGGATGTTAATGAATTATAATTGAATTATTTATATGGCTTATGAATTTGAATAATCTGAGATACGAGGTTCCCTGGATAAAGTGTCGTGGCTTGCCACCACGTGTACCAGGTAGAAAACTCGATACTCTGTTGACCCTACGACGTAAGTGTGAATGGGCACTATATAAATTCCCGGGAATGTTACCCCCATTAAGCAATATTGATTATTTGAGATAAAGCTATGCATAGACTCTTGGGGATGCACGTCGGGGGACAGTCTAAGGACAATTCAGACTTGTCGGGTTGGCTGGATAACCGACAGATGAGCCTCATCAGCCATAGGACAGGCATGCATCATATGCATACTATTTGAACTACTTGCTTGTGCATTAACTGGGTGTGCCTGAATATATCTGCCATGCTAAATGTATATTTGTTACCTGCAGTACTTGTAACCTTCATGTGCTTGCTTTATCTGTTTGTTTGTCTGTGAAATCCTGATGGAGATGGAGGTTTGGAGGAATGGCAATATGAGATTTAGGTTTAAGATTAAGTTAAATCAGGTTTACATATTCTTAGAAAACCACCTTCTATGGCTTCTATTTAATACTTTAAGCTCTATAAACTGAGTGTCGGTGTTCTAGGATTGCCTCTGGCATTCCCAGGACCTTATATATTATGTGTGTGGCACCTTTACCATACTAAGAACCTCTGGTTCTCATTCCATACTATGTTGTTGTTTTTCAGATGCAGGTCGAGAGGCATCTCGTTAGGCGTCTGGACTCTTGAAGTGGAGTGGTTACTGGGTTATTTTATTATGTTATGATGTATATATATGTACTTAGCTTTCTCTCCACATAACTTATTCTTTTTGATCCTCCTAGAGGTGTATGGAGAGGCATAATTTTGTTTATGTACATTTGGGTTTTGGATATGTATATATATGTATATATGTATGTATATTCTCCGGCCAGTCTTGACTTCGCAGGCTGAGTCAGGAGCTCGTTATTTTGTATCTTTGACTCTCTGTTCTTGTTTTGGGTTTCTTTACACTTGACAGCTGTAGCTTTCTTAGCATGCAAGTTAACTCATTTCTCGAGTGTTGCGCTTTTATATTCGCGATTTTTATTTCCTCTATTCTTCAAGGCTCCTAGCATATTATAATTCTTCTGCTATTATAAATATACATTTTATTTTAGAGGTCTGATGAGCGGATAATTTGTATGCTTTTTGGCATTGTTTTTAGTATGTTTTTGCTAGTTTTAGTTGAGTTTTTATTATATTTTTATTAGTTTTTAGTTAAAATTCACTTTTCTGGACTTTACTATGAGTTTGTGTGTTTTTCTGTGATTTCAGGTATTTTCTGGCTGAAATTGGGGGACCTGAGCAAAAATCTGATTCAGAGACTGAAAAGGACTGCAGATGCTGTTGGATTCTGACCTCCCTGCACTCGAAGTGGATTTTCTGGAGCTACAGAAGCCCAATTGGCGCGCTCTCAACGGCGTTGGAAAGTAGACATCCTGGGCTTTCCAGCAATATATAATAGTCCATACTTTGCCCAAGATTTGATGGCCCAAACCGGCGTTCAAAGTCACCCTCAGAATTCCCAGCGTTAAACGCCCAAACTGGCATAAGAATGGGAGTTAAACGCCCAAACTGGCACTAAAACGAGAGTTAAACGCCAAGAAGAGTCTCTACATGAAAATTACTTCATTGCTCAGCCAGAGCACACACCAAGTGGGCCCGGAAGTGGATTTTTATGTCATTTACTCACTTCTGTACACCCTAGGCTACTAGTTTTCTATAAGTAGGACCTTTTACTATTGTATTTTCATCTTGGTTCTTCTGGTTCCCTCTTTGGGGCCGAAACCAATGATCACACTGTTCTTATGTATTTTCAACGGTGGAGTTTCTACACACCATAGATTAAGGGTGTGGAGCTCTGCTGTACCTCGAGTATTAATGCAATTACTATTGTTCTTCCATTCAATTCCGCTTGTTCTTTTACCAAGATATCACTTGTTCTTCAACATGATGAAGGTGATGATTGACGCCCATCACCATTCTCACCCATGAACAAGGTGGCTGACAACCATTCTTGTTCTACAAGCATCTGAGGCTTAGTGAATATCTCTTGGATTCTTTAATCGGAATCTTCGTGGTATAGGCAGGACCTGATGGCGGCATTCAAGAGAATCCGGAAGGTCTAAACCTTGTCTGTGGTATTCTGAGTAGGATTCAATGATTGAATGACTGTGACGTGCTTCAAACCTGTAACCTACTGGGCGTTAGTGACAGACGCAAAAGAGTTATTCTATTCCGGTAGGGGAGGGAACCAAACCGGTGATTGGCAGCACTGTGACAGAGTGTGTGCATTAGCTTTCACTGCGCGGATGGGAGGTAGCTGCTGACAACAGTGAAACCCTACACGAGCTTGCCATGGAAAGGAGTAAGAAGGATTGGATGAAGGCAGTAGGAAAGCAGAGAGACGGAAGGGAAGGCATCTTCATACACTTGTCTGAAGCTCTTACACCAATGATATACATAAGTATCTCTATCTTTATCTTTATGTATTTTCGTTTATCACTATACCCATTTGAGTCTGCCTGACTGAGATTTACAAGATGACCATAGCTTGCTTCATACCACCAATCTCCGTGGGATCGACCCTTACTCACGTAAGGTATTACTTGGACGACCCAGTGCACTTGCTGGTTAGTTGTGCGAAATTGTAGTGATCACAATTTCGTGCACCAAGTTTTTGGCGCCGTTGCCGGGGATTGTTCTTGTGTATGGACAACTGACGGTTCATCTTGTTGCTTAGATTAGGCATTATTTTTCTTCAGAGTTCTTAAGAGTGAATTCTAGTGTTTCAAGGTGATGTTCTTATCATCACCAAAGCTGATTGATCATCATCAATTTAGCTCTTGAATGCAATGTCTTGCTGAAGCTTAGCTAGCTATGTCTAATTCCTTTAGACTAAAGCTTTAGACTAACATTGCATGATTCCTGGAATTCTCATTAAGAATTTTGATACCTTTATTTTCCTTTTCTACATAATTTTCGAAAAATCCAAAAAAAATTACAAAATCATAAAATCCAAAAATATTTCTTGTTTGAGTCTAGTGTCTCATTTTAAGTTTGGTGTCAATTGCATGTTTCTGTTCTTCTTGCATTTTTCGAATTTATGCATGTGTCTTAATTAATCTTCAAGTTGTTCTTGATGATTTCCTTGTTTTGATCTTTGAATTCTATTGACTTGAGTGTTTTGTTGTTTCTCATATGCATTCTCATTTTGTTAGTGTCAATAGTATACAAACTGCTAAGTTTGGTGTCTTGCATGCATTGTTATTTGATTTTAGTTGCATTTTGATTATTCCTCATTATTAAAAATCCAAAATATTTTTAATTTGTGTCTTTTCAAGTCAATAATACAGAGAATTGAAGATTCAGAACATACTGCAGAGGAATCACACAGAAAAAGCTGGGCATTCAAAAATGCCCAGTGAAGAAGACAGACTGGCGTTTAAACGCCAGCCAGGGTGCCTGGCTGGGCGTTTAACGCCCAAAAGGGTATAGTTTTGGGCGTTAAACGCCAGAATGTGCACCATTCTGGGCGTTTAACGCCAGGATGGCAAAGGGGGAAGATTTTGTTTTCAAAATCAATTTTTTTCAAGTTTTCAAAGTTTTTCAAAATCAAATCTTTTTCAAATCATATCTTTCAATCAAATGTTTTCAAAATCAATTTATTTCCTTTTTCAAAGATACTTACTAACAATTAATGATTTGATTGAACATTTTTGCCTTTTCTGTTTAGGAAGGTTTTATGTTTGAATCATATCTTTTCTTGTTAGGCAAGTCATTAATTTTTAAAATCATATCTTTTCAAATTGTTTTCAAATCATATCTTTTAAAATTGTTTTCAAATCATATCTTTTAAAAAAATTGTTTTCAAATCATATCTTCTCAATCACATCTTTTTAAAACCATAACTTTTCAATCAAATCTTTTTAATCACATCTTTTTCAAAATAGTTTTCAATCGAATCTTTTTAACTTCTAATTTCAAAATCTTTTTCAAAAATCACTTGATTTCTTTTCCACTCTTATTTTCGAAAATCAATTAAGTGTTTTTCAAAATGTTTTCAAAATCTTTTACTTAATTTTCGAAAATTACTTTCCTCCTTCTCACATCCTTCTATTTTTGGACTAACACTATCCCTTAATGCAAAATTCGAACTTCATCTTCTTTGATAAGTTCGAATTTTTTACCTCTGTCTTCCATTTTTCTTCCTCTGACACTTCAAGGAATCTCTATACTGTGACATAGAGGATTCCATATTTTCTTGTTCTCTTCTCTTTCATATGAGCAGGAGCAGAGACAAAAGCATTCTTGTTGAAGCTGACCCTGAACCCGAGAGGACCTTAAAGAGAAAGCTAAGAGAAGCCAAAGCACAACTCTCTTTAGAGGACCTGACCGAATTCTTCAAAGAAGAAGAAGACATGGCAGCCGAAAACAACAATAATGCAAACAATGCAAGGAAGGTGCTGGGTGACTTTACTGCACCTACTCCTGATTTTTATGGGAGAAGCATCTCTATCCCTGCCATTGGAGCAAACAACTTTGAGCTTAAGCCTCAATTAGTTTCTCTAATGCAACAGAATTGCAAGTTCCATGGACTTCCAATGGAAGATCCTCATCAGTTCTTAGCTGAATTCTTGCAAATCTGTGACACAGTCAAGACTAATGGGGTTAACCCTGAGGTCTACAGACTGATGCTATTCCCTTTTGCTGTAAGAGACAGAGCTAGAATATGGTTGGATTCTCAACCTAAAGAAAGCCTGGACTCTTGGGAAAAGCTAGTCAGTGCCTTCTTGGCAAAGTTCTTTCCACCACAAAGATGGAGTAAGCTTAGAGTGGAAGTCCAAACCTTCAGACAGAAGGATGGAGAATCCCTCTATGAAGCTTGGGAAAGATACAAACAATTAATCAGAAGATGTCCCTCAGACATGCTTTCTGAATGGAGCATCATAGGTATTTTCTATGATGGTCTCTCTGAACTATCTAAGATGTCCTTGGATAGCTCTGCTGGAGGATCTCTTCATCTGAAGAAGACGCCTGCAGAAGCTCAAGAATTGATTGAAATGGTTGCAAATAACCAATTCATGTACACTTCTGAAAGGAATCCTGTGAACAATGAGACTAGTCAGAAGAAAGGAGTTCTTGAGATTGACACTCTGAATGCCATTTTGGCTCAGAATAAAATATTGACTCAACAAGTCAATTTGATTTCTCAAAGTCTGTCTGGAATGCAAAATGCACCAAGCAGTACTAAGGATGCTTCATCTGAGGAAGAAGCTTATGATCCTGAGAACCCTTCAATGGAAGAGGTGAATTACCTAGGAGAACCCTATGATAACACCTATAATTCTTCATGGAGAAATCACCCAAATCTCTCATGGAAGAATCAAGAGAGACCTCAACAAGGTTTCAATAATAATAATGGTGGAAGAAACAGGTTTAGCAATAGCAAGCCTTTTCCATCATCTTCTCAGCAACAGACAGAGAGCTCTAAGCAGAATACCTCTGACTTGGCAACCATGGTCTCTGATCTAATCAAAACCACTCAAAGTTTCATGACTGAAACTAGATCCTCCATTAGGAATTTGGAAGGACAGGTGGGTCAGCTGAGCAAGAAAATTACTGAACTTCCCCCAAGCACTCTCCCAAGTAACACTGAAGAAAATCCAAAAGGAGAGTGCAAAGCCATAAATATGGCCGAATTCTGGGAGGAAGAAGAGGCAGTGAACGCCACTGAGGAAGGCCTCACTGGACGTCCACTGGCCTCCAATGAGTTCCCTAATGAGGAACCTTGGGAATCTGAGGCTCATACTGAGACCATAGAGATTCCCTTGGACTTACTACTGCCTTTCATGAGCTCTGATGAGTATTCTTCCTCTGAAGAGGATGAGTATGTCACTGAGGAGCAAGTTGCTAAATACCTTGGAGCAATCATGAAGCTAAATGACAAGTTATTTGGAAATGAGACTTGGGAGGATGAACCCCCTTTGCTCACCAAAGAACTGGATAACTTGTCTAGGCAACAATTGCCTCAAAAGAGGCAGGATCCTGGGAAGTTTTCTATACCTTGTACCATAGGCACCATGACCTTCAAGAAGGCCTTGTGTGACTTAGGGTCAAGTGTGAACCTCATGCCCCTCTCTGTAATGGAGAAATTAGGGATCTTTGAGGTGCAAGCTGCAAAAATCTCACTAGAGATGGCAGACAATTCAAGAAAACAAGCCTATGGACTTGTAGAGGATGTTCTGGTTAAGGTTGAAGACCATTACATTCCTACTGATTTCATAGTCCTAGAGACTGGGAAGTGCATGGATGAATCCATCATCCTTGGCAGACCCTTCCTAGCCACAGCAAAGACTGTGATTGATGTTGATAAAGGAGAGTTGATCATTCAAGTGAATGAAGAATCCTTGGTGTTTAAGGCCCAAGGATATCCCTCTATCATCATGGAGAGGAAGCATGAAGAGCTTCTCTCAAAACAGAGCCAAACAGAGCCCCCACAGTCAAACTCTAAGTTTGGTGTTGGGAGGCCACAACCAAACTCTAAGTTTGGTGTTGAACCCTCACATTCAAACTCTAAGTTTGGTGTTGGGAGGGTCCAACACGGTTTTGAGTATTTCTGAGGCTCCATGGGAGTCCTCTGTCAAGCTAATGACAGTAAAGAAGCGCTTGTTGGGAGGCAACCCAATGTTTTAATTAATTATTTTCTTTTGTTATTTTACTTTATTTTGTAGGTTGATGATCATGAGAAGTCACAAAATCCATTGAAAAGCAAAAACAGAATGAAAAATAGGAAGAAAAACAGCACACCCTGGAGGAAGAAGCTGCTGGCGTTTAAACGCCAGTAAGCCTAGCAGTTGGGCGTTTAACGCCCAGTCTGGCACCATTCTGGGCGTTTAACGCCAGAAAGGGGCACCATACTGGCGTTAAACGCCAGAAAAGGGCTAGAACCTGGCGTTAAACGCCAGGAATGGGCATCAGCCCGGCGTTTAACGCCAGAAATGGGTCAAAACGTGATTTTGATGCCAATTGATGCAGGGATGACTTTTCCTTGACACCACAAGATCTGTGGACCCCACAGGATCCCCAAACAACCCTACCACTCTCTCTTCTTCTTCACCCATTCACCAATCACCTCAACATCTCTTTCTCTTCACCACTCACATCCATCCTTCATAAACCACCACTTCTCCCCATACATGGCCGAACACAAAGCCATCTCCCTCTCCTCCATTTCTTCTTCTTCTACTCTCTTCCCTCTTCTTTTGCTCGAGGACGAGCAAACCTTTTAAGTTTGGTGTGGTAAAAGCATTGCTTTTGTTTTTCCATAACCATTTATGGCATCCAAAGCCGGTTCAACTGAGAAGGCATGACCTCAAGCCCATCACTAAGAAGAAGATGGAGCAAACAAGAGACCCTCTCATCATGAGATCCCTGAGATACCTCAAGGGATGCACTTTCCTCTACAAGACTATTGGGAGCAACTAAACACCTCCCTAGGAGAATTGAGTTCCAACATGGGACAACTAAGGGTGGAGCACCAAGAACATGCCATCCTCCTCCATGAAATTAGAGAAGATCAAAGAATCATGAGAGATGAGCAACAAAGACAAGGAAGAGACATTGAGGAGCTCAAGCACTCCATAGGATCTTCAAAGAGGAAGAACAAGCCGCCATCACTAAGGTGGACCCGTTCTTTAATCTCCTTGTTCTTTGCTTTTCTGTTTTTGAAAATTATGCTTTATGTTTATCTATGTTTGTGTCTTATGATCATTAGTGTCTTAGTGTCTATGCCTTAAAGCTATCAATATGAATCCATCACCTTTCTTAAATGAAAACTGTTTTTATCACAAAAGAACAAGAAGTACAGGATTTCAAATTCATCTTTAAAACTAGCTTAATTAGTTTGATGTGGTGACAATACTTTTTGTTTTCTGAATGTATGCTTGAACAGTGCATATGTCTTTTGAATTTGTTGTTCATGAATGTTAAAATTGTTGGCTCTTGAAAGAATGATGAAAAAGGAGACATGTTACTGAGGATCTGAAAAATCATAAAAATGATTCTTGAAGCAAGAAAAAGCAGTGAATACAAAAAAAAAAAAAACGAAAAAGAAAAAGAAAGAAAAAAGAAGAAAAAGAAAGAAATAAAGTTGTGATCCAAGGCAATAAGAGTGTGCTTAAGAACCCTGGACACCTCTAATTGGGGACTCTAGCAAAGCTGAGTCACAATCTGAAAAGGTTCACCCAATTATGTGTCTGTGGCATGTATGTATCCGGTGGTAATACTGGAAGACAGAGTGCTTTGGGCCACGGCCAAGACTCAATAAGTAGCTGTGTTCAAGAATCATCATACTTAACTAGGAGAATCAATAACACTATCTGGATTCTGAGTTCCTAAAGAAGCCAATCATTCTGAACCTCAGAGGATAAAGTGAGATGCCAAAACTGTTTGGAGGCAAAAAGCTACTAGTCCCGCTCATCTAATTTGGAGCTATGTTTCATTGATAATTTGGAGTCTATAGTATATTCTCTTCTTTTTATCTTATTTGATTTTCAGTTGCTTGAGGACAAGCAACAATTTAAGTTTGGTGTTGTGATGAGCGGATAATTTGTATGCTTTTTGGCATTGTTTTTAGTATGTTTTTGCTAGTTTTAGTTGAGTTTTTATTATATTTTTATTAGTTTTTAGTTAAAATTCACTTTTCTGGACTTTACTATGAGTTTGTGTGTTTTTCTGTGATTTCAGGTATTTTCTGGCTGAAATTGAGGGACCTGAGCAAAAATCTGATTCAGAGACTGAAAAGGACTGCAGATGCTGTTGGATTCTGACCTCCCTGCACTCGAAGTGAATTTTCTGGAGCTACAGAAGCCCAATTGGCGCGCTCTCAACGGCGTTGGAAAGTAGACATCCTGGGCTTTCCAGCAATATATAATAGTCCATACTTTGCCCAAGATTTGATGGCCCAAACCGGCGTTCAAAGTCACCCTCAGAATTCCCAGCGTTAAACGCCCAAACTGGCATAAGAATGGGAGTTAAACGCCTAAACTGGCACTAAAACGAGAGTTAAACGCCAAGAAGAGTCTCTACACGAAAATTACTTCATTGCTCAGCCCAAGCACACACCAAGTGGGCCCGGAAGTGGATTTTTATGTCATTTACTCACTTCTGTACACCCTAGGCTACTAGTTTTCTATAAGTAGGACCTTTTACTATTGTATTTTCATCTTGGTTCTTCTGGTTCCCTCTTTGGGGCCGAAACCAATGATCACACTGTTCTTATGTATTTTCAACGGTGGAGTTTCTACACACCATAGATTAAGGGTGTGGAGCTCTGCTGTACCTCGAGTATTAATGCAATTACTATTGTTCTTCCATTCAATTCCGCTTGTTCTTTTACCAAGATATCACTTGTTCTTCAACATGATGAAGGTGATGATTGATGCCCATCACCATTCTCACCCATGAACAAGGTGGCTGACAACCATTCTTGTTCTACAAGCATCTGAGGCTTAGTGAATATCTCTTGGATTCTTTAATCGGAATCTTCGTGGTATAGGCAGGACCTGATGGCGGCATTCAAGAGAATCCGGAAGGTCTAAACCTTGTCTGTGGTATTCTGAGTAGGATTCAATGATTGAATGACTGTGACGTGCTTCAAACCTGTAACCTACTGGGCGTTAGTGACAGACGCAAAAGAGTTATTCTATTCCGGTAGGGGAGGGAACCAAACCGGTGATTGGCAGCACTGTGACAGAGTGTGTGCATTAGCTTTCACTGCGCGGATGGGAGGTAGCTGCTGACAACAGTGAAACCCTACACGAGCTTGCCATGGAAAGGAGTAAGAAGGATTGGATGAAGGCAGTAGGAAAGCAGAGAGACGGAAGGGAAGGCATCTTCATACACTTGTCTGAAGCTCTTACACCAATGATATACATAAGTATCTCTATCTTTATCTTTATGTATTTTCGTTTATCACTATACCCATTTGAGTCTGCCTGACTGAGATTTACAAGATGACCATAGCTTGCTTCATACCACCAATCTCCGTGGGATCGACCCTTACTCACGTAAGGTATTACTTGGACGACCCAGTGCACTTGCTGGTTAGTTGTGCGAAATTGTAGTGATCACAATTTCGTGCACCAAGGTCGTAATACCACACCACCTCTGCTTTACGACTTAAGCGTAAAGCTTAGTGTGGTAGGGTGTTACATCATTAATACCATCATACGCATAATAATATTCATAAATCATACTAATTTCTGTATTTATTTATATGTATATATATCAATTGTTTAGTTAATAATTTTTTATTTTTAGGTTATATTTATTTTTTTATGTAATTCTAAATACTTCTTTATATATATATATATATATATATATATATATATATATAAATATATTTAAATCGCATATATTAATTATTTTCTGATCATAATTTTTTTGAGCCTACAATTATTCGATAATTTTTTTGATTTTTTATTATTAATTTCATCATATGTGTAATTTTAATAAATTATAATAATTTTTTTTTATTTATCTATACATATATAACAATTTTGATAAATAATTCTAAATATTTGTTTATATATATATATATATATATGATTATTTTTTATTTTACAATCGAGTAATAATTTTTTATTTTTTATATCCATTCATATTCTCCAATCCCTTTTTATACGTGTGATTAACAATTCTTTTTAAATGGTGATATTTTAAAATTTTTTCACGCATTTTTTATATATTAACAAGAAAGCAAAATTACGTATTGTGATTCTGATCTTTTTCCTTTTTCACACCTTAATCATAATTAATCAATCTTGTGTTCACACAATATAATTAAACTTTTAATCATTCTAATCTATTGATGAATTACATTTCTCTTAATAATTGTATTACTAATTTGAAATACAAAAAAAGGTGATACATATATCCAAAAAAAAAAACAAACTTAAAAAAAAATTCATATTAAAAAATTCACATTAGATACGTATAGATTAGAGTCATTCTCATAACAACCAACCGAAATAACATCATAAGATCGAACACTTAGAATCCGTATAAATTTAGACTATCTTCTTGTTAAAATTGTCAAACTAAATTGACTTTTATTCTCCTCAATGGCCTTGCATTAATGCACCAGAAGGCCGGTAGTTTCTGAAAAACATCACAGTATGTTATAAAATTATTTTTAATACAAAAAGTTTCAGAGAAAAAAATTTAAATATAGTACCAATCTTTGAATTGTATCTTCAAGGTTGACACGAATTTTTTAAAACTGAACCTAAATTGAGAAAATTCAATCTCATTATATGCTCCACTTCGAATATTTTCAGACAAACGTAGAAAACATGGAGGAAATTTGACTTGAACTTGGCCTATAAAGCTCCTTAGAAACAATTGCCCAATCAAAGAAGAATAACATATTAGAAAAAAGAGAATGCTTTGATTCTTAGATTTAGACTCACTAACCACAAAAAACACTATATATAGTCTTTAGTAGTACAAAAATAATTATAGAAATTAATTATTGCACTATCAATTTACTACTATGAACGTTAGTATCATATTTATGACAATTAGAATTATAAATTTATGTTTAATTTTTTATATAATTATAATTAGGATATTTTTCTAAATTAGTATAATTATACATTATTCATTAAATGCTAATCGTAATATAATTCTAATAAAGATATTTTTTTAAATAAATTTAGAATAGAGAATAGTGCATTTATTTTGAAAAGAAAATAAATTCATGAGGAATTGACACCTTACTTTCATTAGTTGGGGGAAAATACAATTTTAGTATATAAAGTAGATTATTTTATAATCATGCCTTATTCATTAAATGCTAATTGTAATATAATTATAATAAAGATATTTTTCTAAAAATAATTTTAGAAGAGAGAATAGTGCTTTCATTACATGAGAATAGTATTTTTTAAAAATAAATATATATTTTTAAATTAGTATAATCATGCATTATTCATTAAATATTAATTGTAATATAATTATAATAAAAACATTTTTCTAAAAATAATTTTAAAAGAGAAAATAGTGCTTTCATTACATGAGAATATTACTTTCTAAAAATAAAGATATTTTCCTAAATTAGTATAATTATGTATTTTTACTTAAATGCTAATTATAGTATAATTATAATAAAGATACTTTTATAAAATAAACTTATAAGAGAAAATAGTGCATTCTTCATTTTGGCAAAAAAATGAATTCATGAGAAATCGACACCTCACTTTCATTAGTTGGAAAAAAAAACCCAATTTTAGTATATTAAATAGATAGATAAGTAGATGTTTGAAATAAATATCATAAGAAAATAGAATTATAACAGGTTAAAGTAATAAAAAATAACTTGTACAATTATTATATGCTAATGCAAAAATAATTTTACGTAACCCTATTATAATTTTTACGATTACCCGTGATAAATTATTATAATTTTAAGTTGTTACTTTAGCCATGTGAGAATTTCAATTTTATTATTACAATTTATTATTATTATTATTATTATTATTATTATTATTATTATTGAATAATGAATAAGAGTTAGAATTATATCAATATTTTTAAAATTAATATAATTAAAATAACTAAAAATATTTAAAATCAATGCGCGTTATTAATATCATAAGATTTGATCATTTTATGATTACATGATTAGAATCAAATATTCTTATTATGATTACCACGACTGGTGTCATTATCATATCATCATCATCATCATTATTATTATTATTATTATTATTATTATTATTATTATTATTATTATTATTATTATTATTATTAAAATGATTAAAAGTATTTTTAATTGATAATTGATAAGTAGTTTAATAGTGCATTAAATATTAATTTGATATAATTATAATGAACATATGTTCCTAAATTAGTATAATTATATATTATTCATTAAATATTAATTATAATATAATTATAATAAAGATATTTTTTATAAAATAATTTAGAATAGAGAAAATTTCATTCATTTTGGAGGGAAAACGGAATCACGAGGAATCGACACGTTACCTTTATTAGTTGGGGGAAAACCCAATTTTAGTATATTAAGTAGATAGATTTCAGTATTTTAGTATCTTCAGAAAGTGGGGACATAGGAGACTAAAATTTTTAGGACGGAAACTGAAACTTTAATAACATTTTATACTTAAAATACCCTCATTTCAATTAATTAATTCTAACTTTACCTTTTGTGCAAATTAAATTTGAACTTCATTCTTATTTTAGTCTCTATCTCCCAATTTACACTAAACACAATACTAAAACATATTTCAAATCTCAGTCTCTCAATCTCAGTCTCTCAGTCATAGTCTCTCAGTCTATATCTCTCTATCAAATGCTACCTAAATGTATAAAAGGCACATTGTTTAAGTAAGCAATCTTGACATAATAATTGAACTAACAATGTCTAAATGTTTGCATAAAATTCTAGAAATCAAATGCTATGGACAACACTAGTTTCTATTGTCGACAACAATTTCATTTTCATGAAGTAGTAATCATAACCATAGAAGATTTATTTAGAATGCATCTCCACACATACAAAATCTAGATAGAACATATACCTGATTAATTTTTTTTCTGAATTTTCAGTAAATTGTCCCTCAATGTATCGTTCAGTATTAGCCAGCTATACAGAGATCCATTAACACAAAAAGCAATGTCAATAGCTAGGCAAATAAGAACCCTAACCAGAGCAAACAAACATCTACGAAATAATTTAGAAAGTGAACCTACAAATTCATATAGGAATCAATTGAGACTAGATAACCTAAAAAAGAAAGACCATAGCCACTAGATAATTAAAATATAAATAATAAAACAGAAACAAATGAACTGATAAAACATCTCATAGTTTTATGAAATTACTGTAACTTGATTTTCTATTTCAAATTTTTAGGTATTTTTTACAACAATAAAAAATTGAGAGAGAGAGAGAGGGAGAGATAGAGAGAGAGGGGATCATACTTCTCGACAAAATTGAATAAGCAGAACGAATGCCTGAAAACCCTATCTCGTAACCTAAGAATCTCGGGCAGAAGAAGAAACTCAAAGCATAGTAACTCGATGAAAGAGGTTATAATCGGAGAAGAATACCACCGGAGGAGAACGTGCTGCCAGAGTAGAATGCGCCGTCGAAGGAGAATATTGCTAGAGGAGATCGTTGCTATAGAGAGCATTTTAGTTCAAAACACTAAATTTCGTCAGAGAAAAACGCCGCTGAGAAGATCATCTCTAGAGCCGTTACTGGTGCAGATCGTCGTCGGAACAGAGTACATATCGTTGTTTTCAAGTTTTCGTGGTTGCAGCACGTGTTAGTTTCACTAGATAATGGGTTTCAGCAGATAAGCAGCACTAAGGCATTGTTTGGATGCAAGATGGAAAATAAGAGGAAAGAAAATGGAAGGAAAAAAATGAGAAGAGAGAAAATAGAAGAAAAAGTTGATTTTTTGGTTTGTTGTTTGGATGAAGAGAAAATGGAAGGAAAGAAAATAGGAAAAAAATTTTCTTTTGTTTGGATAAAAGAAAAAATAAAAAGAGAGAAAATTATACCAAAGTCAAATTACATTAATACCCTTACTTATATTATATATAAATTATAATGTATTAATGTATACAAATTATTTTTTAATAAAAAAATTATTCAAATTGTATTTTAAGATTTTAACATATTATTTTTGTTAATAACACTTTTTTTGAAGTTGTCTTCTTTTATTGTCTTTTAAATGTGGAAAACAAAAAGATGTATTATTATTTTTTAAATATATACAAGTAAATAATTTTATAAAAGACTAATAAAAATTACTCATACATTATTACATTATTAATCTCTTTAATTATATTTAAGGAAAAGATGAAGTTTGCTGGCATTGTAAAACTAGAAAAAATACAATAGATGGGTTTTCATATTTGGAAGAATGTGAAAGGAAGAATTTGTTTTTTTTTATTAAGTAGAGGGTAAATCTGTAATTATATCATTATTATCTCATTCTTTGTTAGTTTTCATATCACAGTTGAGGAGAAAAGTTTTGCATGAACCTGCTCTATTTTTTCTTTTATTCTTCATTTTTTTTTTATCATTCAAACAATGAAAAATTTAATTTTTCTCCCATTTTCTTTCTCTATATTTTTTTTCCTCTCACATTTCTTTAAATCAAATACTGTGTAAGGGATTTTTTTGCTGAAAAAAAGTTTTGGGACTTTTTTTAATAATGGGTTTTGATAATGACAGTTTAAAATCGCTAGAATTACCAAAAATTGTCATTTTATGCAAATTAATTATGGCAACACCATAAAAAGTCATAATACTCAAATATTATGGCGGTTCTTTTTTAGAACCGCTATAATATAAATGTTATTTTAAATTATTTTTTATAGTGCAACTTCTCCACTTTAGCTCATGTTCCGTGTCAAGGAATTTTTCACCATGATGGAGCTTTATTGTGAATTTTGATTCTCCCATTATTGTTAGAAAATTATTATAATTTTTTAATTTGTTTGTGGACAATACATATATTAATTATAATCACAAATTATACTATTGCAAATTAAATGACTTATATAATGGTGATCGCATTTGTTGTTTTAAATGCTAAATTGAATAAGTCATTATTACTTTTAATTTGGAACTAAATGAGAATAAAACTGGATATTATCTTTTGTTCTTTAGATAATTATCTTTTGGATTTTAGATATATTATCTTTTAAACATTAGATACTATTTTTATTTGGACTTTAGGGTTTAATGGGTGTCATGCTCAAATATAAATCGTGCCTTCATGATTTCGATTCCCAATATATCAAAGCTGTCTTTGTCACTCTTTTCCCATCAAAAGGGTCACAATTTAGCCGCCTAGAAATATAGAAGACTTTGATTGAGGAAGATCAAAAGAACTATAAGACTAAAACAATTTTTTCATCAATTTCTAATTTCTATGAATAAAGATATGCTTTCGCATTATTATAATTTTAGTAATTTAATATAGATAATCTGAATCAATAAAATAATTTATTCCAACAAATAATATTAGAACCATCCATAATTTAATCATCGAAAATATTTGATTTTATTTGGTTGGATCAATATATATACATATACGTTGTTTACAGTATATATGAAATTATTGCACGCTTAATGAAATTGTTCCTGATTGTGTGTGCATCAATACGTATATATATGCATTAACATATGTATACTGTTGGCCATTTATTATACACATATATGTTATTATATATATATATATATATATATATATATATATATATATATTGTTGCGTGCTTATAATGTATGCTGAGAACGTTTTAGTTATTTTATATGTAAATTGATACTCATGAAATTAATGATTTATTCTAAAATATTAATGAAATATTGCTAAATTTGGATTTCTAAAGATTTAAATTGTGTGTGTCATTAATTTGGTGTAAAATTAATTGATTATCTTTTAAGATATAAGAATTATTATATATGTTACTTATGTGAATATTAATCTATCTAAAAGAAGCTTTATATTTGACCAAGTTATGTGTACATATTAATAATATTTGAGTAATAGAAGATAATGCTCATTAATTTTAAAAGATTAAAAATTTTTTGGCACATGAGTTATAATCATATTTTTTTTAAGGTCACAAAAGACACTATTAAAATTTAATTTCTTTTGAGATTTAAGTATTTTTTATTGTTACATCAGAAAATTAGTAACAATTTGGATTATTATACCCATCTATTTTATAAAGATTTAGTTTTGAAATAAATTGATTGAAAATTATGCTGCCAAAGTAGTCCCTTTTGTGAAAATTGATTTAATTAAAACATTAGGAATATGGTGATATGTAATTCATGCGAATATTGGTCAGTCCAAAGGAAGGTCTATATTTGGCCGAATTACATACACATATTGATGGTAAATACATGTTTGGGTAACTAATTAAGAATAAAGTAATGCTTATTATTTATGCGGACAATAATCGGCCCAAAGAAAGTTTATTGTTCGGCCAAATAATAAACATTGCACACTTTTGTTTATTTTCTATTAATTATGCAGTCAATAATCGGCTCAAAAGAAGTTTATTTTTTGGCCAATTAATAGAAAATATACGCAGTAATAAATAAGTTGCAAAATTTAAGTTTTCATGTTGGCATTCAGTCAGTCCAAAGAAAGGCTTAATGTGTGACAGGAATTTTGATAATATTTGATTACTACAATGAGAGTATCACTTACAGTTAATTTTTCTATCCAAAGATTAAAAATTAATGTTGTTCTATATATCTCAATACAGATTTTTTTCTATTATTTAATTAATATTTACTGCATGTTTCTTTTTTGTTCTAATAAAGAAATTATGGCTTCAGCTACCAATGTTTCTGTACAAATTAGCAGTATTCCTATGTTAAATGGTTCAAACTTTAAAGTTTGGAAGGACACCTAGAGATTGTCCTCTGTTGTATGAATTTGGATATAGCTCTTCGAGAGGAGAAATTCACTTCCACTATAGAAAATCTCAATGAGGTTAAAATAGAGAAGTGGGAGAGATCCAATCGAATGAGCATTATGATCATGAAACGCTAAATTCCTGAGGCATTTTGGGGCTCAATTACTAAGGATAAAAATGCTAAATAATAACTGAAAGATGTTGAAAAAAATTCTTTGCCAAGAATGAAAAGGTGGAGGCAAGTAGTCTTTTGAGCAAACTTGTCTCCATGAGGTATAAAGGTAAAAGGAACATAAGAGAGTACATTATGGAAATGTCTCATCTTGCTTTTTTGTTTGAAGATTTACTCGTCTATTACATTTTGATCTCCCTTCCTGCATACTTTGGGCAATTCGAAGTGAGTTATAACACTCTAAAGGACACTTGGTCCTTAAATGAGCTTATATCTCATTGTGTGCAAGAAGAAGAGAGGTTATAGCAAGATAAGACTGAAAGTGCTCACATGGCTTCATCTTCTCAGTATAAAAGAAAGCGTGATACTACTACGGATGTGCCTTCTTAGTAGAAAAGGCTAAGAAATAGAATGAAGTTTCAACCTGTTTCTTCTATAAGAAGGTGGGACACATGAAGAAGGATTGTACCAAATATGCCACTTAGCGTGTAAAGAAGGGTACAATTGTTACTTTTGTTTGTTCTGAGGCTAGTTTAAGTTATGCATCTGTTGATACTTGGTGGGTAGATTCTGCTACTACTACTCATGTAATTGTTACTATCAGGGTTGCCTGTGGAGCCGACCGCCAAGTGATGCTGAAAGATACATCTATGTGACAGACGGCAATATAGTTGCAATCGAAGCTACAGAAACCGTTAGATTATGTTCCACGAGTGGATTTTACTTAGATTTATTAGAGACATTTTATATACCGTAATTTAGACAGAATTTGGTTTCTGTTTCTCGTTTGGACAAATCAGGTTATTTTTGTTCGTTCGGATACAATAAAGTCAGTCTCTTTTATAATTCGAATAATATTTTCTCTGGTCATTTGGTGGATAATCTATATAGGCTTGACTTAAATTCCTATAATAATGAAATACTGCAAACGGGTGCAAAACGAAAACTAAATAAAAATTCAGCATCATTATGGCACAAACGCCTAGGTCACATCTCTAAACAGAGAATTCAAAGGCTCGTGTTAGATGGAATTCTCGGACCCCTAAATTTGGCGGACGTTGAAGTCTGCATTGAGTGCATAAAGAGAAAAAGGACAAACAAAAGGAAATTAGGTGCCGATAGAGCTATAGATGTCTTAGAACTGATACATATCGCTATATGCGGCCCATTTCTTACTGTCTCTTGGAATGGACAACGGTACTTTATTACATTCATAGATGATTACTCTCGTTACGGGTATCTATATTTAATTCATGAAAAGTCTCAAGCCTTGGATGTTTTCAAGTCTTTCAAGGCTGAAGTTGAACTTCATCTTAGAAAGAAAATTAAAGCTGTCAAATCTAATCGTGGTGGTGAATACTACGGAAGATATAACGGTTTAGGTGAGCAACGTCCTGGGACTTTTGCTCTTTTCCTAGAAGAGTGTGGTATTGTTCCACAATACACCATGTTAGGCAAACCTAGCATGAATGGTGTTGCAGAGCGAAGGAAACAAACTCTTAAGGACATGGTGAGAAGTATGATTAGTCATTCTTCCTTGCCTGAATCACTCTGGGGAGAAGCCTTAAAGACCACAGTGTACATCCTTAATAGGGTGCCAAGCAAAGCAGTTAACAAAATTCCATATGAAATGTGGACTGAAAAAAGGCGCAGTATAAAGCATTTGCATATTTGGGGATGTTCAGCTGAGGGCGCGACCTTATAGGCCGCATAAAAGAAAATTGGACTCAAGGACAATTAGTTGCTACTTTGTTGGTTACGCTGAGCATTCACGGGGGTACAAGTTTTACAATCCTGTATCAAGGTCTATTTTTGAGACGAAAAATGTGAAATTTCTTGAGGATGTTGAGTTTGGGGGGAAGGAAATATTAGGAATGTTGCTTTTGATGAGGATTCTATAACTGACAATGATCAGGTCCTTGTGCCTATTACTGTTCAAGATACAGTTATAGTACAAAAACACAATGAGAATCCTACTGTAGATTCAGTTTCAGTACAGGAAAATAATGAGAATCCTCGTCAATCTCAACCCATACAGCAAGCTCAACAACCTCAAGAAGTGTCATTAAGAAGATTCAACAGAGAAAGGAGAAAATCCATCTATGGTCTCAAACAAGCTTCCTGTCAATGGTATCATAAGTTTAATCAAGTCATTACCTCATATAGTTTTGAGGTAAATATTATAGATAAATATGTATGCCGCAAGTTTAGTGGGAGTAAATACATATTTTTAGTCTTATATGTTGATAACATTCTACTTGCCAGTAACGATATAGGCTTGTCGCATGAAACTAAGAAATTTCTATCGAACAAATTCAAAATGAAAGATCTTGGTGATGCCTCTTTTGTATTAGGAACCAATATACTAAGAGATCGCTCTCAAGGTATTCTTAGATTATCACAAAAGAACTATATCAAAAAAGGATTTTAAGTAGATATGACATGAAAAGTTGTAGACCAATGGACACACTCGTAGCTAAAAGAGACAAATTTAGTCTCAAGTATTGCCTTAAAAATGATATTGAGAAGATAGTAATGCATGATAAACCTTATGCATCAGTACTAGGGAAATTTATGTATGCTCAAGTCTGCACACATTTTGATATATCATTTATAGTAGGAGTGTTGGGTAGATACTTGCGCAATTCGGGCATAAATCATTAGATAGCTGTTAAACGCGTAATGCGTTATCTAAAGAGAACAAAGGATTGCATGCTTATTTATCGGAAATCAGAAAATTTGGAGATCATTGGGTACTCTGATTCCGATTTCCCGGCATATGGTTGCAAAACTTTGTCAATGAGTTTCGTATAGTAGATGACATTGAAAGGTCATTAAAGATATTTTGTGACAATAATTCAGCAGTACTATACTTCAACAACAATAAGAGCTTGACAAAATCGAAGCATACAGACATCAAGTTCTTAGTTGTTAAGGAGAAAGTTTAAGAAAAACAGATTTTCATAAGACATATAGGAACAGAGTATATGCTAGCAGACTCATTAACCAAGAAATTGATCCCTAAAGTCTTTCATGAGCACACTGCTCGGATAGGTGTCAATATTCGTGATGCCTTGGTTTAGTGGGAGTTTATTTTATGCTATATCTCCTATGACAGATATTGAGTTATCTGCAGAATTAAGTTGATGGTTTATTTCATGTTATGTGAAATGTTCATTTTGCAATATTTGTTTTGTGTTTGATCTCAATAAAGTTTTAAAGTTGGACCAGATGGAAATAGACATGCATGAGATTACTTGGCATATAATTTTCATATTACTCATCCAAATTTGATCTATGTCGTTAAGTTTGTTAGGATGGTGATTGTCGTGGTTTAGTCTCGACATTAATGTGATAAAAACTACGGTGATTCCATATCTATTATATGAGACGGACCAAATTGTTAAAGTAATGAGAGAAATAGCATTCAGATGCGCGCTCAAAGTTTATAAGATGTGATTATGTCAAGAAAGAATATATATATAGCCCAAGTGGGAGATTGTTAGAAAATTATTATAATTTCCTAATTTATTTGTGGGCAATACATATATTAATTGTAATCACAAATTATGTTATTTCAAATTAAATGACTTATATAATGGTGATCTTATTTATTGTTTTAAATGCTAAATTGAATAAGTCATTATTACTTTTAATTTGAAATTAAATGAGAATAAAACCGGATATTATCTTTTGTTATTTAGATAATTATCTTTTAGATTTTAGATATATTATCTTTTGGATTTTAGATACTATTTTTATTTGGGTTTTAGGATTTAATAGGTGTCATGCTCAAATATAAATAGTGCCTTCAGGGTTTCGGTCCCCAATATACCAAAACCGCCTTTGTCGCTCTTTCTCCATAAGAAGAGTCACAATTCAGCCGCCTAAGATTTTGGTTAAGAAAGATTGAAAGAACCACAAGACTGAAACAATCTTTTCATCAATTTCTAATTTCTATGAGTAAACATACGCTTCCGCATTATGAGAATTTTTTAGTGATTCAATATGGATGATCTGGATCAATAAAATAATTTATTCCAACAATTACTACACAACAAAAAACAAAAAATGTGAAATAGTAAATACCTAATTAAAAATCACCAACAAAAAGACAGTTATGTAAAACACATAACATTTAGCAAACAGTAAAAGAGTGAAGAGTGAAAAAAGGTTTAACTCGTACCTAAACACGATAGCCACAACAGCTTCTAAACATTGTAATCACAACAACACCTTCAATAATGGAGGCCATAATAGAGAATATCCAGTTTCGATCACACAATGATGGGTCGAGAAGCGTTAATGGATCTGCACCATCTGAAACAGAGAAAGGATAAAGAGCAAGGATTTTTTTGTATGAGTGAAAGGGGAGAAAGATGGATAAGGATTATTTTGTCAATATAGAATAACTAGAGTCGGTGAAGATTAATCTAAACATTTTTACCTTTGATATATTCAATTTAAGAAAAGAATATTCCGTTAATTCAAATATTTTTTTTAATTATAAAGACCAAATTAAAAAAATAGTATAAAGATCTAATTGAAAAGAAAAAATATAGAGACTTAATTAAAAATACAGTGAAATTATAGAAATTAATAGAATAATTAAACTAAAAATAAAATAATAAATATTATAAAATAAAAAGATGAACAAAAATAACAAAATATTTTAAAATAAAAAATATACTGATTTACAATTTCAAATATATTTTTATATTTTGCTATTATCTCTCTATATATCTATATTTTGTTCAAGTATCAATCAAAGATAAAACTAGATTCGTTAGAAATTAGAATTAAAGTGTAAAAATATGGAATTAGATAGAAGGTAGGGATGGCAATACCACCCGAATTTGCGGGTACCCATCCTGCCCCTATCCGTTCGGGGCGGGTAATTATCTACCCTGCACCAGAACGGATTTTTAGTGGGGCGAATTTTTGGGAGGGGCAGAGCAGGGTCGGGTTTAGATAATACCTGCCCCGCTATATATATAATATATATAATTTTAATATATAATATGTATAATATATGTAAAATAATTAGTAAATGATTAATAATATTGTATCATACTTAAATTTTTGATTTAATTTATGTTATGTATGTGATGATAGTTATATAAATTCTGAAATTTAATTTTATTTATTGGATTTTAATAATTATAAGAGCGGATAGAGGCAGAATAAATACTCGTAGGAACGAGTTAGAATTCAATGTTTTATTATTCACAAATAAAAACAGAATAAATTCTATATAATTTATTGTACAATGAAATAAAATTAGATAAAACAAAAATCCGCTCTTATCCATCCCGCTGCTACCTCTAACAGAAGGCAGCATATGCGAGCCATAGATGGAGAAGTAGTCATTCTCCTTCTGGAACCATCTATCGACGTGGAGATTCTTCGCTGTGAAACACTGAACATTGAAATTAAATTGAATATGAAATGTGGTCCTTAATTAATTGTTGGCTTGCATTGTTTGTTGCTTCTTCATTTTGACGATTGAATCACCCAAGTCTTATTTGGCTTCACAATACACAGTAAAGTCAATATATATGTAGACTCGGCACAAATTCATCATGTTCTTTCTTTTAAATAAAATAAAGGGTTAATCACAAAAAATGTTCTTAAATTATTTAAATGCAGATAAAAATATATTCAAATTTTACTATCGATAAAAATATTTTTAAATAATATTAAAATATAATAAAAAAATTTAATAATAAATATATATTTTTAAAAAATATTTTAGAGATTGAACTTTGATATAATTTTTTGCAAATATGATTATAAAAATAAGATATTATTATACTTAAAATTTGGTGATTTTTGGTTAAGTATATATTTTTTATAATTTTTTTGTTAATAATCAATAATACTTTTAAAAAATCACAAAACCATATATTTTTAATAAAAAATCACCAAATTTTAAGAATAATAATATCTCATTTTTCTAATCATGGTTGTAAAAAATCACATCAAAATTCAATCTCTAATGTATTTTTTGAGAAATATATATTTAATGTTAGCTAACATTAAATATATATTTCTCAAAAAATACATTAGAGATTGAATTTTGATATAATTTTTTACAAGTATAATTAAAAAAATGAAATATTACTATCCTTAAAATATTGTGATTTTTTATTAAGTATATATTTTTTTGTAATTTTTTTGGTTAACAACAAATAATACTTTTCAAAAATCATAAAAAATATATATTTAGAAAAAATAATTAAATTTTAAGAATAATAATACCTTATTTTTTTAATTATGCTTATAAAAAATCACATCAATATTCAATTTCTAAGGCATGTTTTGAAAATATATATTTACGATTAGATATTTTTGTCATATTTTAAAATTATTTAAAGACATTTTTATCGATAGTAAAATTTAGATGTATTTTTATTTCGTGTTTGAATAATTCGAAGACATTTTTAATGATTAACCCTAAAATAAAATAAAATAAAAGTTAAGCATCATCAAAATACTATTATTAAAATGCTAAGAAAAAAAAAATATCTTGTGAAGTCACTGCCCATTGAAACCGACTTGTCTCAATTTCTACTTCTTTTTATTCTTTTCTTTTTTCTTATTTTTATTTGGGTATCTCGCAACTCGCATCTGCAAGGTTTAGAATAAAAAAGAGTTGCTCAACTAGTTTATCAACAATTCACACCATATGTACTTTCTTTATATTTACACACAGAAAATATGTAGTGAAAATAATAAGCTTATATTTAAGTAATGACAAGAATAAATTTTAATTATATAACTAATCAATTTATTTTAATAATTAAGATTTAAACTTTTTGTACATCTACATTTAAAGTAGTGTTTATTTTCAGAGACTAAAATTAAAATCGAGAGACTGAGATTCTATATTGTGTTTAGTGATTAGAGACTGAAAATAAAATAAGAAAGAATAATAATTATTAAATAAAGTTATTAGTTAGTATCGAGAGAACTGTTTAGGAGATAGTTAAAGAGTTATAAAAAAGTGTAAGAAATGTAGATTTGGGTTTTTTAGTGTGCTTTTCATTTTACATTTTTAATAGAATTCATTGTTTCATTTTTTTTAAGAAACCTTCTCTATTCTAGAATCCTCTGCTTCTCAATTTCTTTCTGTTTGGGTTCACTGCAAAGTAGTTTTCTAGGGTTTTCAATTCATCTTTTATGGTATCCAGAGCCTATAATCTTGCTCATCTTTGTCATGAAGATTATCCTCTCTGACTCTTTCAAGAAGACCTTCTCACCAATCTCAGACAAACTCACTCAAGACAATTATAGCACATGGAGACACACGGCTATGTTAATAATTCAGAGCCTCTCCATGGAAGATCATCTATACAGCTCCAAGATTCCGCCGCAGTTCATGACTGATGAAGCGACCAAAACAATTTCTGAATCGGTGAAGTACAAGACATGGAAATTACAAGATTTAACTCTCACTACTTGGTTTGTAGAATCGATGACTACCAGCATCAAGAACAAGGTAATTCATCTTTCACAATTTTATGAAGTTTGGGAAAGAATTGAAAAATACTTTGAAGATGCTTCCGCTTCACGAATTTAGAGTTTGAAATCCCAAATCAAATCATGTAAGAAAAATGGAACTGTTTCTGATTTTCCGAACAAGATTTGGAATGTGGTTGATGCCCTTTTTGCTCTCGCCTATGAGGTACATGACTCAGATCACATACAAGCAACAATCGATGGTCTTAATAAAGATTGCACTGTATACATTGGTTTGGTAATGTCAAGACTTGGAACCTTTAAGGTTGCAGAGGATGAATCTTATCTACTTGCGTTTGATGATATGCTGGACAGGTTCAAGAAACCTTATGTAGGTACGCCTGTAGCTCATTATGCTCAATCCTCCTCATCATTTGAATATCAAAGAGGTGGAGGCTTTTGAAGAGGCCATGGTGGTCGCAATAATCATGGAGGACATTTTGGATACACCCAAAATCGTCCTCAATGCCAATTATTTGGAAGACAAGGACATGCTGTGTGGAATTACTTCCATCGTTTTGATACTGCTTTTCAACCTAATTCCACAACCAACTCTACCCCAATGCAAATTCATATAGTAATACACAACTACCCCCTCCATCCTCCAATTTTCATCAACCTAGGGCATATCTTACCCATTCCTCTTCAGTAAGTGAAGCTTCTTGGCTACCGGACACAGGAGCGAGTCATCATGTCACTTCAGATCCAGGAAATCTCCTCACAGCATCACCAAATCCTTCAGATAATGATAAAGTCTTTGTAGGTAATGGGCCAGGTATTCCAATTACTCATTCTGGTTCTTCAATTCTTTTTATTCCTCCTCAAATATTGCTTTTCGTTTAAAGAACTTACTTCTTGTACCACAAATTACTCAAAATCTATTGAGTGTTTCTAAATTCGCAACTGATAACCATGTCTACTTTGAATTTTGGCCTGATTATTGTGCTATTCATGATCAGGATACCAGAGAACTTCTCCTACAAGGCATGTCTAGAAATGGCACTTACTCTTTTGATAACTTTCAAGCACGAAAAAATTTTGTCTAATGCCTCAGTACAGATCCCTGATAACCTGTCTAGTTATAGATCTCAGTATTCTAGTGCTTATACTACTACTACACAGCTAGCTAATCAGTCTTTAGATTCTAGTGCATATCCTGTTTCCAAATGTAATCAGAATAACACTGTGGATTTATGGCATAAACAATTGGGCCATAGTTCTCTTAAATCTGTAATGGATGTTAATGAATAAAATTTCTTTGCATTTTAGTTCTCAGTCTGCTGCTAATCATGTATGTGAAATCTATCCTTTAGCTAAGATGCATAGATTAGATTTTTCTTTAAATGATACTGTGTATATGACACCTTTAAAACTTTTTTTTGTGGATATCTGGGGGCCTGCTCCTATAATATCAAGAAGTGGATTTAGATATTATATTTCTTTTGTTGATGCACATTCTAAATATACATGCATTTTCTTACTCACAAATAAATCTCAGTCTTTAGTAGCTTTTCAGAATTATAAAACATTTATAGAAAATCAAACTGGACAGAAAATAAAGGCTTTACAAACGAATTTGAGAATGGAATTTATGTCACGTGCTTTCACTGGTTTTCTTGCAAATGAAGGTATACATCATAGAAAATCATGCCCCTATACTCATCATCAACAAGGAAGTGTTGAGAGGAAGCATAGGCATATTACAGAATGCAGATTTGGGTTTTTTAGTGTGCTTTTTATTTTACATTTTTAATAGAAGTCATTGTTTCATTTTTCTCAAAAAACCTTCTCTATTCTAGAATCCTCTGCTTCTCAATTTATTTCTGTTTAGGTTCACTGCAAAGTAGTTTTCTAGAGTTTTCAATTCTTCTTTTAGTTAGAGTTATTTAGCGTATTTACTAATTTATGTTGCTTAGCTTATCTTGTTTATCATGTAAATAAAATAAGTTTGTGTACCGTAAACGAGATAAAACACATTTGTTGTTGCACGTATCACATTTTGCACACGTGTTGTGTAACAGGGCTTATCTCGTGTACAGTGTAAACGAGATATACACAAACTCATTTCCTTTATACGGTAAATGAGATAAGCAAGGTCCGCGCCTATATAAGCAAGTCATTTACAGCGTGACTATTGCACTTTCAAGCCACTTTTTACTTCTGGTGCACGAATCCCCACACTTTTGTACAATTGTACCAGTAAGTGCACTGAATCGTCCAAGTAATACCTGAGCGAGTAAGGGTCGATCCCATGAGGATTGTGGTTTGAAGCAAGCTATGGTTATCTTACAGGTCTTAGTCAGGCAGATCAGAAGGATTGGACGTGTTTTAATATTGTATAAATTGCTTTTTATATCAAATGGAGTCAATAATGGGAATAGAGTTGAGAGTTGGAGTTGCCTTGTCTTTCTGAATTAATTCTGGTATCACTGTCTTCTTTGCTTGTGAATGATGTCTTCTATGGTAAGCTGTATGTGATCAACGCCATGGGCCATGGTCATTGATCTCCTCTGCTACATATTGAATGCCATTGGCCATGGTCATCCAATCTGACGAAGGATGAAGCACTAGCAGTTCATTCTCCTAGCGATCCTACTCAAAATGCCACAGACAATGTCGAATCTTCCGGATCAGAGAACGCTGCTTCTTTGGATTCTAGCCTATACCACAGAGACCCTAATCTCCCCGGAAATTGGCTGAACTGATGTCTCGAGAAGTCCCCAACGAAGTCGTGGATTAGCCGTCTGAGAGATGTATAAACATAGTTGTTGGCTCGTACTTTCCAGTCACGTATTCACACGAACTCAAGTACGAGGTGCTTTATATAAAAGAGGTGCAAACATTGGTGGCTAAAGTTGGCTCACCAACGTTGCTGGCAACTTTATATAAAAGAGGTGCAAACGTTAGAGGGAACGTTGGTGAACCAACGGTACCCACAATGTCTTCGATAAATCTCAAAGTTGAAGCTGGAAGAATTGCCTTGTGTGCGTACGCGCAAGAAGAAAAATTGCAAGTGTGCGCACGCACAAGGGTGCAATGTTGGAGGGAACGTTGGTAAACCAACGTTACCCCCAAGCTTTGCGATAAAAATCTCAAAAATTGAAGTTGAAAAATTTGCTGCGACGTGTACGCGTCGATGACACGTATGTGTGAAGGCGAATTTTAGCCTGTCTTGCGAACGCCTGGGCGACGCACACGCGCAAGGTACGGTTTGACTTGTACGCGTATTCGTGGGCGATGCGTACGTGTGACCAGACAAACGTTGGTGCACCAACATTGAGTCAAACGTTGCTGGCAATGCCTAGAAATCTTTTTTCAAGTAACGTTTGACTCAACGTTTTCGTACAAACGTTGGTAACTGAAGAGCGAAACTCTCGCGCGATCTAGAATTTTCACAAATAAATTCCCGTTGTAAGTACAGCTTCTAGACTGACAAGAATCCCTTTCTTACAAACGTTTGGTTGTCACAAGTAACAAACCCAATAAAATTTATAAACTGAAGTATTCAAACCTCGGGTCGTCTTCTCAAGGAATTGCAGGGAAGTATGATTTATTATTGGTTATGAAAAACAGTATTTTTGGGTTTTGAAAGGGTTTTGAACAAGAGAGATAGATTGCAGGAATTAATAAATTAATAACTAAAAACTCTTGGCAAGGTATGAAAACTGGAAGTTCTATCCTAGTTATCCTTATCAATGGTGATGAGAATTATATTTTTGCTACCACTAAGTCAACCTCTAACTATGAAGGTAAGTTAAGTGGACAAATCAATTTAACACCTAAAGTCCTAGTCAACTCCTAAGGAAAGACTAGAGTTATAGAAATCTAAATTAATCAGCAAAGATAACAATTATCAATCACGATGAGTTTGACAACTCAAGAGTCACCAATTAATCAACCAAAGCCAAAAAGGGAAAAATCTAAATTATTTATATAATAATTAGAAGAAAGCAATCATGAGTCTGAATACCTCAAATTATATTAGTTAAGAAAATCCTAACATGAAAGGTTCATAAACAAATAAAAGAGGAAAAAAATAAAGGAACATTGAACCTATGACGAAGAACTAGAGATCCTAATCCTAAAACTAAGAGAAATCCTAATTCCTAATAGAGAGGAGAGAACCTCTCTCTCTAAAAACTACATATAAATCCTAAAACTATGTATGAATGTATGTTGTATGGTCTAATATCTTGAGTATCTGCATGTTTCCTGACTTTAATCTGTGTTTTTGGGCCGAGATCTGGGTCAAAACGCGGCCCAAAATTGTCTTCAGCGTATTCTGTAATTTCTGCAGATCGCGCATGTCACGCGTAGGCGTCGGTCACGCGTACGCGTCATTCACGCGTACGCGTCATTCAGCGATTTCCCTCTCCACGCGTGCGCGTCAGGCACGTGCTCGCGTCGTTTGCGCGAACTCCAATCCACGCGTACGCGTCCAGCATGCGTACGCGTCGCTGTGATTTTGTCCAAATCGCGCGCACGCGTCAGCCATGCGTGCGTGTCGCTGTTCGCTGGTTGTCTCCTTTATTTCTTGTGCTACTTCCCTTTTTGCAAGCTTCGTCTCCATTCTCTAAGCCATTCTTCCCCTATGAAGCCTGAAATACTTAACACACAGATCACGGCATCGAATGGTATAAAGGAGAATAAAAATATACAATTAAAAGATCTTTAGGAAGCAAGTTTTCAATCATAGAACAATTTGGGAAGGAATTGTAAATACATGCTAATCATATGAATAAGTGGGTAAAGACTTGATAAAAACCACTCAATTAAACACAATATGAATCATAAAATAATGGTTTATCAGTCACCAACGTTCTCACCAACTTCAATACAAATTGGCACCCATGCAAGAATGAACGTTAGCTTGCTAACGTCTTTGTCAACGTTACTAAAAGTCATTTCTAACTGCTTCAATAAGGCCAAGGCCCTCATCTAAGTACATGAAGACCCATTTTTGGAAATGAGAAGAAGAGTATAAATAGAAGAGCTTTGGAGCTTGAAGAGAATGCTGGGAAGCAGGGGATCCTAATTAGGCAACCCTGAAATCATTTTCTTTGTACTTTTCTTTTAGTTTACGTACTTCTTTTTGCTTTTCCCTTTTCATTTGGATTGAGCAATGATGAACTAAACTCCCATTTCATTGGGGTAGGGAGCTCTTTTGTAATTCAATGGATCATTAATAGTTCTTATTCTTCTTCTTCTTTCCTTTCTCTTTTATTTGCTTGAAAGCTTTCGATCTTCATCCAATTGAGTCACTGTCTCGGAAGAGAAGTTGCTCATACTTGGATTTTCTCTGAACATTGGAAGAGGAATGAGGAAATTATGCTAGAAATGCTTTCTCATGTTGGACCGGATTGGGGGTTGGATGGATATAGTGACATATAATCCTACCAATACATTGATTTGGAAAAACATGTGGTATAATCAGTGATCGTACTTCATCTCTTCCCATGAGCAATTAAATCGAGGAATTGGGAAATTATTCAAGCTTAGAGAGATTGAATTGCCAAGGAATTAGAATTCAATCACCTAAGATTGCCAAGAGATTAATGAGTTGCATGGATTGAGGAAGAGATGAGAATGAACTTGATCCGGAGAATACAGTATTTCCTGACCCCAATGAACCCCCCATTTCTGATCTCCCCATTCTTTATATTCTGCTATTTACATTTATGTTTAATCATCCCCATTCCCATTTAAATTCCTACAATTTACTTTCTGCACTTTACATTTTGCCAATTACTTTCTGTTATTTACATTCCTTGCTATTTCCGTTTCCTGCCATTTAAATTCCTATAAATCTCAATTCAAATCTGTTTAGTTCAACTAGAACATTCCTCCGATTAAAATTGCTCAACCAATCAATCCCTGTGGGATTCAACCTCACTCTACTGTGAGTTTTTACTTGACGACAATTCAATATACTCGCCAAAACAAAATTTGTAGCGATACAAATTTTTCTGCATCAATCCATATATGTATATGCTCCTTATTGTTGGGCTCTCTCGACTTTTAGTGCATTCGGTTACGAAGTCGGCGAGATATTGAGATTTGATTGCTGTTCGAGCTTCATACCTCAAGTCGAACTCAGAGAGTTCTATAGCCCATCGCAACATCCGTCTTGCCAAGTCTGTCTTTTGTAGAATGTGCTTCATTGATTGATCATTGTGGACTTTTATTGTATGAGCATGGAAGTAAGGTCGAAGCCTACGAGAGGTGAGGATAAGGGCATATGCGAACTTTTCTATCTTTTGATATTTCAGTTTTGCTCCCTATAAAGCTTTGTTGAAAAAGTAGATAGGTTGTTGCCCATGTATATCTTCTTAGATCAAGGCTGAAGCTATAGCTCGCCTCGCCACTACCAGGTAGAGGGATGAGCGGATATTTTATATGCTTTTTGCCATTGTTTTCATATAGTTTTCAGTATGTTTTGTTTAAGTTTTATAAGTTTTCATAGGTTTTAGTGAAAAATTCACTTTTTTGGATTCTACTTTAAGTTTGTGAGTTTTCATGCAATTTCATATATTTTCTGACTGAAATTGAGGAGCTTGAGCAGAAGTCTGATTCAAAAGCAGAGAAAGGACTGCAGATGCTATGAGGATCTTACCTCCGTGCACTCAAAGGCGTTTTACTGAAGCTACAGAGGTCCAAATGGCTCAATATTAATTTATATGAAAAGCTAACATTCAGGGCTTTCCAGAAATATATAATAGCCTATACTTTATTTTCGAATAAAAGGCCAAAAACTGGCGTTCAACGCCAGCTATCAGCCCCATTCTTGGCATCCAGCGAACACAAAGGAGCAACTGGAGTTCAACGCCTAAAAGAGGATCCCTAGCCAGCGTTCAATGCCTCTAAGGGATATTAGCACATGAGAGACACTCAAGCTCAGCCCAAACACTCACCAAGTGGGCCCTGGAAGAGGATTTTTTCACTATTAGACTAGTTTATCATATTTCTGTAATCTTGAGTTACTAGACTAGTATATATAGGAGAAGATTACCCTTATTTAGGATCTTCTTCCTCCCCCATTCGAATATTTCACTACTCTTGTACAGTATGAGTCACTAACCTCCTAAGATAAGGTTAGGAGCTCTGCCGAGTTTCATGGATTAATAACATTACTGTTCTATTTTCAATACAATTCTGATTCTATTCTTTTATGCATTCTCGTTCTTCATCTCATGAATTTAGGGTAACTCGTGACAATCACCCTTGTTCTACTTGGGTTTCGTGTGATTCCTGACCCGGATAGCATTGAACTAAAGCTTAAGTTTGCATTGCGGATTCGTATAGAGCATCTGAGCAACTTTAGATTTGTGACATATAATCCTGTTGTCTATGGGTGCATGAGGTCTCTATGGCGCTAAGGCTAGAGTCAGAGAAGCAACCCTCTTTGATTCTGAAGATCTGCTTTGTCTGTGGCACCTTGAGTAGGATTGTGAAGGGGAGGGACTTGCTTAGAGCTTCATCTTCTGCTACAATGAGAAACCTAGAGGTGTCTTGATGAGAGGACATGAGTCATCTCAACGTGGTGGATTGCTACAGTAGCAGAGGTTAACTTGATGAGAGGACATGAGTTAATCACTTACGGCTGCCATTGAATAAATCAGAAAGCTATTGAGATAGAGAGTAAGAAAAGTTAATCCGGAAAGACAAAGCATCTCCAAAGCCTTAACTGTTCATCCATCACTGTTTTCACAAATCAATCTGGTATTTTTATCTTTATTTATTTCATCCTTTTTTCTGTGACAACTCATAATATCTATCCGCCTAACAAAGATCTGTAAGGTGTCTACTGCTTGCTCAAAACAATAATTCTCATGGGATCGACTCCTGACTCACCTCACGTATTACTTGGATGACACGGTATACTTGTCGGTCTATCTGTGTGAATTCTGCGGAGCCAGTTTCGTGCACCAAGTTTTTGGCCCCGTTTCTGGGAATTGTTCGAGTTTGAACAAACTAACGGATTATCTTGTTACTTACATTAGTTATTGTTTTTAATTTTATTTGAGTCTTTTATTTTCTTTTTCAAAAAAAAAATAAAAAAATTTTCAAAAATTTTTGCTTTTTTTTTAATCTTTATCTTTATGTTTGAGTCTTTGTTCTTGTTCTTGTTAAAGTTTCGAATTTCTTGTTTTCTTTTCCAAAAATTTTCGAAAATTGTGTCCTTTTGTTTAAGCCTTGTGTCAGTCCTTAAGTTTGGTGTCTTTTTATCTTTGGTCCCTTTGGTACTTTTGGTCTGTCTTTTCTTGAGTTTTTAGAAAATTGCTCTTATTTTTCTTCTTGGTATTCAAACTGTTCTTGTTACTTTCTTTTATTTGATTTTAATTTCTTTAAGTTTGATACTTTTTGGTGTTTTTCTTGGAAATTTCGAAAAATTAGTGTCTTGGCTTTTAAAATTTTAAGTTTGGTGCTCTTTGAGTGTTCTTTATTTGCTTTGAATTTTTGAATTTGTTCTTTGTGTTCTTTCTTGATATTCAAGTTATTCTTGTTTCTTTTTTGTTTTGATCTTAAAATTTTTAAGTTTGGTATATTTTGGTGTTTTTCTCTTTGAATTTTCGAAAACTTAGTGTCTTAGATCTAAACATTTTAAGTTTGGTGTCTTTTGGTTGTTTTTCTCTTTCTTCATTAATTCAAAAAATCAAAAAAATATCTTTTCTATCTATATTTCAAAATTATTTTCAATAATATTAACAAAAATTTCAATTTTTAATGTCAAAATAAGTATCTTATATTATCTTAATTTCAAAAATCAAATTTCAAATCTTATCTTTTTATATCTTATCATATCTTTTCTTTTAATTGTGATTCTATCTTATCTTATCTTTCTTTTAAAATTTAAAAATTCAAAATTTTTTCAAATCTTTATCTGATTTTTTGTTATCTTTCATTAAATTTCAAATCATTATCTTATCTTATCTTAGTTTTAAATTTCAAAATTAAATCTTTAAAAAAAAATCAAATCTTTTTCAAATCTTTATCTTATCTTGTTTCAAATTCAGAATTCAAAATAAAAAAAAAACAAATTTTCTAAAGTCCTATCTTATCTTATTTTAAAATCAAATTTTAAAATTCAAATTTCAAATTCTTATCTTATCTTAATTTAAATTCAATTTTTGAGTTTCAAAATTTCAAAATTCAAAATTTCAAAATTCAAGTTTTTAAAATTCAAAATTTTTGAATTTCAAATTTTAAAATCAAATCTTTTCTTTCTTTTTGGTGCACGAAATTGTGATCTCTACTTTTCACAACTCAAACAGTCCCTGGTAATGGCTCCAAAAACTTGGTGCTCAATACCATGGTCTAAACATAATTTCACAACTTCGCACAACTAACCAGCAAGTGCACTGGGTCGTCCAAGTAATAAACCTTACGCGAGTAAGGGTCGATCCCACGGAGATTGTTGGTATGAAGCAAGCTATGGTCATCTTGTAAATCTCAGTCAGGCAGATTCAAATGGTTATGGATGATATATGAATAAAGCATAAAATAAAGATAGAGATACTTTTCAGGAAAGTCAGAATCCAACAGCATCTGCAGTCCTTTTCAGCCTCTGAATCAGATTTTTGCTCAGGTCCCTCAATTTCAGCCAAAAAATACCTGAAATCACAGAAAAACACACAAACTCATAGTAAAGTCCAGAAAAGTGAATTTTAACTAAAAACTAATAAAAATATAATAAAAACTAACTAAAACATACTAAAAATATACTAAAAACAATGCCAAAAAGCGTATAAATTATCCGCTCATCATAACACCAAACTTAAATTGTTGCTTGTCCCCAAGCAACTGAAAATCAAATAAGATAAAAAGAAGAGAATATGCAATGAATTCCAAAAACATCTATGAAGATCAGTATTAATTAGATGAGCGGGGCTTTTAGCTTTTTGCCTCTAAACAGTTTTGGCATCTCACTCTATCCTTTGAAATTCAGAATGATTGGCTTCTATGGGAACTCAGAATCCAGATAGTGTTATTGATTCTCCTAGTTAAGTATGATGATTCTTGAACACAGCTACTTTATGAGTCTTGGCCGTGGCCCAAAGCACTCTGTCTTTCAGTATTATCACTGGATACATACATGCCACAGACATATAATTGGGTGGACCTTTTCAGATTGTGACTCAGCTTTGCTAGAGTCCCCAATTAGAGGTGTCCAGGGTTCTTAAGCACACTCTTTTTGCCTTGGATCACAACTTTAATTTTTTCTTTTTCTTTATTTCTTTTTTTTTTGTATTCACTTCTTTTTCTTGCTTCAAGAATCATTTTTATGATTTTTCAGATCCTCAGTAACATGTCTCCTTTTTCATCATTCTTTCAAGAGCCAACATTCATGAACAACAAATTCAAAAGATATGTGCACTGTTCAAGCATACATTCAGAAGTCAAAGTATTGCCACCACATCAAAATAATTAATCTGTTATAAAATTCAAAATTCATGCAATTCTTCTCTTTTTCAATTAAGAACATTTTTCATTCAAGAAAGGTGATAGATTCATAGGACATTCATAACTTTAAGGCATAGACACTAAGACACTAATGATCATAAGACACAAACATAGATAAACATAAGCATGAAAATTCTAAAAATAGGAAAATAATGAACAAGGAAATTAAAGAACGGGTCCACCTTAGTGATGGCGGCTTGTTCTTCCTCTTGAAGATCTTATAGAGTGCTTGAGCTCCTCAATGTCTCTTCCTTGCCTTTGTTGCTCCTCTCTCATGGTTCTTTAATCTTCTATAATTTCATGGAGGAGGATGGAATGTTCTTGGTGCTCCACCCTTAGTTGTCCCATGTTGGAACTCAATTCTCCTAGGGAGGTGTTGATTTGCTCCCAATAGTTTTGTGGAGGAAAGTGCATCCCTTGAGGCATCTCAGGGATTTCATGATGAGTGGGATCTCTTGTTTGCTCCATCCTTTTCTTAGTGATGTGCTTGTCCTCATCAATGAGGATGTCTCCCTCTATGTCAATTCCAACTGAATAACAGAGGTGACAAATGAGATGAGGAAAGGCTAACCTTGCCAAGGTAGAGGACTTGTCCACCACCTTATAAAGTTCTTGGGTTATAACCTCATGAACTTCTACTTCCTCTCCAATCATGATGCTATGAATCATGATGGCTCGGTCTATAGTAACTTCAGACCGGTTGCTAGTGGGAATGATTGAGCATTGGATAAACTCCAACCATCCCCTAGCCACGGGCTTGAGGTCATGCCTTCTCAGTTGAACCGGCTTCCCTCTTGAATCTCTCTTCCATTGAGCGCCCTCTTCACAAATGTCTATGAGGACTTGGTCCAACCTTTGATCAAAGTTGACCCTTCTAGTACAGGGGTGTTCATCTCCTTGCATCATGGGCAAGTTGAATGCCAACCTTACATTTTCCGGACTAAAATCTAAGCATTTCCCCCGAACCATTGTAAGCCAATTCTTTGGGTTCGGGTTCACACTTTGATCATGGTTCTTGGTGATCCATGCATTGGCATAGAACTCTTGAACCATTAAGATTCTGACTTGTTGAATGGGGTTGGTAAGAACTTCCCAACCTCTTCTTCGGATCTCATGTCGGATCTCCGGATATTCACTCTTTTTAAGTTTGAAAGGGACCTCGGGGATCACCTTCTTCATGGCCACAACTTCATAGAAATGGTCTTGATGCACCCTTGAGATGAATCTCTCCATCTCCCAAGACTCAGAGGTGGAAGCTTTTGCCTTCTCTTTCCTCTTTCTAGAGGTTTCTCCGGCCTTAGATGCCATAAATGGTTATGGAAAAACAAAAAGCAATGCTTTTACCACACCAAACTTAGAAGGTTTGCTCGTCCTCGAGCAAAAGAAGAAAGAAGAGAGTAGAAGAAGAAGAAATAGAGGAGATAGAGGGGGCTTTGTGGTTCGGCCAAGGGGGAGAAGTAGTGTGTAGGGTGTGTGAAAATGAAGGAGTGAAGATGGGTTTATATAGGGATGGAGAGAGGGGTAGGGTTCGGCCATTATGGGTGGGTTTGGGAGGTAAAGTGGTTTGAATTTGAATGGTGATGTAGGTGGGATTTTATGAAGGATGAATGTGAGTGGTGAAGAGAATAGTGGGATTTTGATAGGTGAGGGGTTTTTGGGGAAGAGGTGTTGAGGTGATTGGTGAATGGGTGAAGAAGAGAGAGGGTGGTGGGGTAGGTGGGGATCCTGTGGGGTCCACAGATCCTGAGATGTCAAGGATAATTCATCCCTACACCAAGTGGCGAGCAAAAATGCTCTTTATGCCAATTATGGTGTTAAACGCCGGGCTGGTGTCCATTTCTGGCGTTTAACGCCAACTTCTTGCCCTTTCCTGGCGTTTAACGCCAGTCTGGTGCCCCTTTCTGGCGTTAAACGCCCAGAATGGTGCCAGACTGGGCGTTAAACGCCCATTTGCTGCCCTTACTGGCGTTTAAACGCCAGCAAGGCTTTCCTCCAGGGTGTGCTGTTTTTCTTTCTGTTTTTCATTCTATTTTTGCTTTTTCAATTGATTTTGTTACTTTTCATTATCATCAACCTACAGAAAACATAAAAAAATAACAAAGGAAAATAGATAAATATAACATTGGGTTGCCTCCCAACAAGCGCTTCTTTAATGTCAGTTGCTTGACAGAGGGCTCTCATGGAGCCTCACATATATTCAGAGCAATGTTGGAACCTCCCAAAACCAAACTTAGAGTTTGAATGTGGGTGTTCAGCACCAAACTTAGAAGTTGGTTGTGGCCTTCCAACACCAAATTTAGAGTTTGACTGTGGGGGCTCTGTTTGACTATGTTTTGAGAGAAGCTCTTCATGCTTCCTCTCCATGGTAACAGAGGGATATCCTTGAGCCTTAAACACAAAGGATTCTTCATTCACTTGAATGATCAATTCTCCTCTGTCCACATCAATCACAGCCTTTGCTGTGGCTAGGAATGGTCTGCCAAGGATGATGGATTCATCCATGCACTTTCCAGTCTCTAGGACTATGAAATCAGCAGGGATGTAATGGTCTTCAATCTTTACCAGAACATCCTCTACAAGTTCATAAGCTTGTTTTCTTGAATTGTCTGCCATCTCTAGTGGGATTCTTGCAGCTTGTACCTCAAAGATCCCTAGTTTTTCCATTACAGAGAGAGGCATGAGGTTTATGCTTGACCCTAAGTCACACAGAGCCTTCTTAAAGGTCATGGTGCCTATGGTACAAGGTATTGAAAACTTCCCAGGATCCTATCTCTTTTGAGGTAATCCCTGCCTAGTCAAGTCATCCAGTTCTTTGGTGAGCAAAGGGGGTTCATCCTCCCAAGTCTCATTACCAAATAACTTGTCATTTAGCTTCATGATTTCTCCAAGGTATTTAGCAACTTGCTCTTCAGTGACATATTCATCCTCTTCATAGGAAGAATACTCATCAGAGCTCATGAATGGCAGAAGTAAATCCAATGGAATCTCTATGGTCTTATTATGAGCCTCAGATTCCCATGGTTTCTCATCAGGGAACTCATTGGAGGCCAGTGGACGTCCATTGAGGTCTTCCTCAGTGGCGTTCACTGCCTCTTCCTCCTCTCCTGGTTTGGCCATGTGGATCATGTTAATGGCCTTGCATTCTCCTTTTGGATTCTCTTCTGTATTGCTTGGAAGAGTACTAAGAGGAAGTTCAGTAACTTTCTTACTCAGCTGACCCACTTGTGCCTCCAAATTTCTAATGGAAGACCTTGTTTCAGTCATGAAACTTTGAGTGGTTTTGATTAGATCAGGGACCATGGTTGCTAAGTCTGAATGGTTCTGCTTAGAATTCTCTGTTTGTTGCTGAGAAGATGATGGAAAAGGCTTGCCATTGCTAAACCTGTTTCTTCCACCATTATTGTTATTGAAACCTTGTTGAGGTCTCTGTTGATCCTTCCATGAAAGATTTGGATGATTTCTCCATGAAGAATTATAGGTGTTTCCATAGGGTTCTCCCATGTAATTCACCTCTTCCATTGAAGGATTCTCAAGATCATAAGCTTCTTCTTCAGATGAAGCATCCTTAGTATTGCCTGGTGCAGCTTGCATTCCAGACAGACTTTGAGAGATCATATTGACTTGCTGAGTCAATATTTTGTTCTGAGCCAATATGGCATTCAGAGTATCAATCTCAAGAACTCCTTTCTTCTGATTCGTCCCATTGTTCACAGGATTCCTTTCAGAAGTGTACATGAATTGGTTATTTGCAACCATTTCAATGAGCTCTTGAGCTTCTGTAGGCGTCTTCTTCAGATGAAGAGATCCTCTAGCAGAGCTGTCCAATGACATCTTGGACAGTTCAGATAGACCATCATAGAAGATACCTATGATGCTCCATTCAGAAAGCATGTCAAGAGGGCACTTTCTGATCAATTGTTTGTATCTTTCCCAAGCTTCATAGAGAGATTCTCCTTCCTTCTGTCTGAAGGTTTGGACTTTCACTCTAAGCTTACTCAATTTTTGAGGTGGAAAGAACTTTGCCAAGAAGGCATTGACTAGCTTTTCCCAAGAGTTCAGGCTTTCTTTAGGTTGTGAGTCCAACCAAATCCTAGCTCTGTCTTTTACAGAAAAAGGGAATAGCATAAGTCTGTAGACCTCAGGGTCAACCCCATTGGTCTTGACAGTGTCACAGATTTGCAAGAACTCAGCTAAAAACTGATGAGGATCTTCCAATGGAAGTCCGTGGAACTTGCAATTCTGTTGCATTAGAGAAACTAATTGAGGCTTAAGCTCAAAGTTGTTTGCTCCAATGGCAGGGATAGAGATGCTTCTCCCATAGAAGTCTGGAGTAGGTGCAGTAAAGTCACCCAGCACCTTCCTTGCATTGTTGGCATTATTGTTGTTTTCGGCTGCCATGTCTTCTTCTTGTTTGAAGATTTCTGTTAGGTCCTCTACAGAGAGTTGTGCCTTAGCTTCTCTTAGCTTTCGCTTCAAGGTCCTTTCAGGTTCAAGGTTAGCCTCAACAAGAATGCTTTTGTCTTTGCTCCTGCTCATATGAAAGAGAAGAGAACAAGAAAATATGGAATCCTCTATGTCACAGTATAGAGATTCCATGAGGTGTCAGAGGAAAAGAAAAATAGAAGGAAGAGGTAGAAGAATTCGAACTTATCAAGAAAGATGGAGTTCGAATTGTGCATTAAGGAGGAGTGTTAGTCCATAAATAGAAGGATGTGAGAAGAGGGGAAGAAATTTTTGAAAATAAATTAAAAAGATTTTAAAAACATTTTGAAAAATACTAATTGATTTTTGAAAACTAAGAGTGGAAAAGAAATCAAGTGATTTTTGAAAAAGATTTTGAAATTAGAAATCAAAAAGATATGATTGAAAACTATTTTGAAAAAGATGTGATTAAGAAGATATGATTGAAAAGTTATGGTTTTAAAAAGATGTGATTGAGAAGATATGATTTGAAAAATAATTTAAAAAGATTTGATTTTAAAAGTTAATAACCTGCCTAACAAGAAAGATATGATTCAGACATTAAACCTTTCTCAACAGAAAAGACAACATACTTGAAATGTTGAATCAAATCATTAATTGATAGCAAGTATTTTTGAAAAAGAAAGAAATTGATTATGATTGAAAAGATATGATTTGAAAAAGATTTGATTTTGAAAAATTTTAAAAACTTGAAAAATTTTTTGAGTTAAAAACAGAATCTTCCCTCTTGTGCCATCCTGGCGTTAAATGCCCAGAATGGTATACATTCTGGCATTTAACGCCCAAATTACTACCCTTTTGGGCGTTAAACGCCCAACCAGGCACCCTGGCTAGCGTTTAAACGCCAGTTTTCCTTCCTCACTGGGCGTTTTGAACGCCCAGCTTTTTCTGTGTAATTCCTCTGCTGAATGTTCTGAATACTCAATTCTCTGTATTATTGACTTGAAAAGACACAAATTAAAAATTTTTTGGATTTTTAATAATGAGGAATAATCAAAATTCAACTAAAATCAAATAAACAATGCATGCAAGACACCAAACTTAGAAGTTTGTATACTATTGACACTAACAAAATGAGAATGCATATGAGAAACAACAAAACACACAAGACAAGAGAATTTAAAGATCAGAACAAGGAAATCATCAAGAACAACTTGAAGATTAATGAAGACACATGAATGAATTCGAAAATGCAAGAAGAACAGAAACATGCAATTGACATCAAACTTAAAATGAGACACTAGACTCAACAAGCAACACAAAATATTTTTGGTTTTTATGATTTTGTAATTTTTTTGGTTTTTTTGAAAATTAAGTGGAACAGAAAATAAAGATATCAAAATTCTTAATGAGAATTCCAGGAATCATGCAATGTTAGTCTAAAGCTTCAGTCTAAAGAAATTAGACATGGCTAGCCAAGCTTCAGCAGGACATTGCATTCAAGAGCTAAATTGATGAAAATCAATCAGCTTTGGTGATGATAAGAACATCACCTTGAAACACTAGAATTCATTCTTAAGAACTCTGAAAAAAAAATACCTAAGCTAAGCAACAAGATGAACCGTCAGTTGTCCAAACTCAAACAATCCCCGGCAACGGCGCCAAAAACTTGGTGCTCAATACCATGGTCTAAACATAATTTCACAACTTTGCACAACTAACCAGCAAGTGCACTGGGTCGTCCAAGTAATAAACCTTACGCGAGTAAGGGTCGATCCCACGGAGATTGTTGGTATGAAGCAAGCTATGGTAATCTTGTAAATCTCAGTCAGGAAGATTCAAATGGTTATGGATGATATATGAATAAAGCATAAAATAAAGATAGAGATACTTATGTAATTCATTGGTGAGAATTTCAGATAAGCGTATGGAGATTCTCTGTCCCTTCCGTCTCTCTGCTTTCCTACTGTCTTCATCCAATCCTTCTTACTCCTTTCCATGGCAAGCTGTATGTTGGGCATCACCGTTGTCAGTGGCTATAGTCCCGTCCTCTCAGTGAAAATGTTCAACGCGCTCTGTCACAGCACGGCTAATCATCTGTCGGTTCTCAATCAGGTTGGAATAGAATCCATTGATTCTTTTGCGTCTGTCACTAACGCCCAGCCTTCAGGAGTTTGAAGCTCATCACAGTCATTCAATCATTGAATCCTACTCAGAATACCACAGACAAGCTTTAGACCTTCCGGATTCTCTTGAATGCCGCCATCAATTCTAGCTTATACCACGAAGATTCTGATTAAGGGATCCAAGAGATATCGACTCAATCTAAGGTATAACGGAGGTGGTTGTCAGGCACGCATTCATAGGTGAGAATGATGATGAGTGTCACGGATCATCACATTCATCAAGTTGAGGAACAAGTGATATCTTAGAACAAGAATAAGCCGAATTGAATAGAAGAACAATAGTAATTACATTAATACTCGAGGTACAGCAGAGCTCCACACCTTAATCTATGGTGTGTAGAAACTCCACCGTTGAAAATACATAAGAACAAGGTCTAGGCATGGCCGTGAGGCCAGCCCCATATCTAAGATAGCATATGACTAAAGATAGCTACCAAGATGAAAGTACAATAGTAAAAGGTCCTATTTGTAGAGAACTAGTAGCCTAGGGTTTACAAAGATGAGTAAATGACATAAAAATCCACTTCCGGGCCCACTTGGTGTGTGCTTGGGCTGAGCATTGAAGCATTTTCGTGTAGAGACTTTTCTTGGAGTTAAACGCCAGCTTTTGTGCCAGTTTGGGCGTTTAACTCCCATTCTTGTGCCAGTTCCGGCGTTTAACGCCGGGCAGTTTTGAGCTGATTTGGAACGCCGGTTTGGGCCATCAAATCTCGGGCAAAGTATGGACTATTATATATTGCTGGAAAGCGCAGGATTCTACTTTCCAACGCAGTTGAGAGCCCGCCAATTGGACTTCTGTAACTCCAGAAAATCCACTTTGAGTGCAGGGAGGTCAGAATCCAACAGCATCTGCAGTCCTTTTCAGCCTCTGAATCAGATTTTTGATCAGGTCCCTCAATTTCAGCCAGAAAATACCTGAAATCACAGAAAAACACACAAACTCATAGTAAAGTCCAGAAAAGTGAATTTTAACTAAAAACTAATAAAAATATAATAAAAACTAACGAAAACATACTAAAAACATACTACAAACAATGCCAAAAAGCGTATAAATTATCCGCTCATCACTTTTCAAATTCAAATTTCAAATCTTTTTGTTTGACTTTATCTTTCTAAATTTTAAAAATTTCAAAATCAAATCTGTATCGTTCTTTTCTAATCTTGTTAGTTAATTGTTTATCTTCTTTTTGAATTTCAAAAATTTTTAAATCCCTTTCTTCTTTATTTTTTATTTTATTTTCAAATTTTTTATTTATTTGTCCATTCTTTTTTGTTATTATTTTTGAAAATAGAAAAATTTTCAATTTTTAAATTCCTTTTTCCTCTTTAATTTTTAAAATCTCCCTCTTTATTCTCTTCTATTTCTTTTTGGATATCTCACTGGGAGCTCCCTATACTGTGACATAAAGACTCTTATTCTTCTTTGTCTCTTATTTGTGTATGCAGGAACACCGAAGTCACTATGGATCAAAAGGAGAATACACGAATTGGGGGACCTATGGGTTCCTATACATTTGACACTCCTACTGACTCAAATGACTTTAAGGTCAACCTAGACCAGATCCTACTATTTCGGCAAAAGTGCCAGTTTTATGGACACCCACAGGAAGACCCCAGTATGTTCATTTCTGACTTCCTGCAGTTTTATGACATTGTAGAGGCCCATGGAGTGGACCCTGAAGTCCACAGACAAAAACTCTTTCCATTTTCTATGAGTTCTCAAGCAAATGATTGGTAGCATATGGAACTTAGAGGAAGTGTGAACACACTTGGGATAAGATTGTTAACAAATTTCTGAACAAGTTCTCTCCCTCATAGAGATTAACTAAGCTGGTGACAGATGTTCGAACCTTCAGGCAGAAGGAGAGCAAGTCTCTCCATAATGCTTGGAAGAGGTACAAGCTGATGTTCAAGAATTGCCCTCCCCATATGTTCTCGAGATGGGGCAAGACAACCATCTTCTATGAAGCCATATCTGAGATAGTCAGGAAGATAGTAGATCACTTTACAGGCGGTTCTCTGTACTTTATAGAGACACACAAAGAGGCAGATGAGCTCATTGAGATAGCTACCAACAACCAGCACTTATACTCCTATGAGAAAAGCCTATTTAGGACAGAAGTTCTGGACATGGAGACTGTAGCCGCACCACTTGCTAAGATTTATAATGCTCCTAGTGATATGAGTGGTAACTACCCTCAAGGAGACATTCACACCTACGACCAGTGGACACCTGAGCAGGGTAATATTCCTCTTACTGAGTTGTTTGAGGAGGTGCATCCCTATAGGGACTTCATAGAAAGCTTGATGTTCTCTGGGAAGGAGACCTTAAAAGAAGGTGGAACAGTAGTCTTCACCAAGGAGGCCGAACCTCAGGAGCCTGCTACTGAGGGACTTAAGGCAATTAAAGACCAGGAGGATCCCGAGAATGCCAGTGAACACGCCCCTATAGAGGAGAAGGAACGTCAAGTTGATTCTTCTCTGGGCATGCAAGAGGAGCCTATGACTCCCACAGAGCACACCCTTGCAGAGGTGAAAGAGTCTCAAGAGCTACCTTTCCTAGGCGTGCAAACAGAACCAGAGAATGAGCAACTATCTCATTTCCTAGCAGCATTCAAGAAGCTGCAAGTCAATGTATCTTTTGCAGTGGTATTGGAAAAGAAGACTCCCTATACGGCTTGTCTAAAAGGCATTCTTTTTTTAAAAGAAGGACCTAAGAGGAGATGAGACTGTGGTACAGACCAAAGAGTGCAGTGCTTTAGTCCAAAATAAACTACCAAGGAAGATGCCCAACATAAGGAGCTTTCAGTTCCTATGTCCTATTGGAAAGATCACTTTTAACAAGGCCCTGTATGATCTTGGCTTGAGTTTAAATCTGATACCTTCATTTGTGATGAAGAAGATGAGAATTCAAGAGGCACAAGAAACAAGGATTACCTTGCATGAGGACTGGATGATGTTCAAGGTTCTTGACCCTCCTTTATCCCCTGACATGGGAGGCACTTGCATAAAAGATTTAGCATTCAAGCCTCCTCTCTTGATTGAAACCAGTTCAATCTCTCCTAAGACCAAACGTAAGTTTGGTGTTGGATGTACACTATCTACCAAGGAGGAAGGCCCCAAAAGGAAGATGCCTAGGGGTTGGAAAATAAAAAATATCCCTACCAAAGGCTTTTCACTAAGGAAGATGGTGATATTCACTTATCTCATCATAGTATTCACCATGGAAGAGGGAAATGACACTAAGGTTCACCAGCATATTTCTGCAAGCCCAACCCTGCCTCATGCAGTGAACAAGAGCCTGTCTCTTTAGCGTATTAAGCTAATCCATGAGAGCACAGGAAGGACGCTTCCAGTAAGGAGTAAGAGTTTAATCCTTAATGACTACATTCCTCCTTGAAATGAGCTGTCTGTCAAGCTGATGACATTAAAGAAGCGCTTGTTGGGAGGCAACCCAACCATGAGTAGAGTATTTCTGCTTTTTATTTCTTTTGTTTATTTTTATTTGAGTTTATTTTAGTTTATTTTTAGAGTTTTCCCTTGCTTTCTAATGTTTATGATCATGTGAAGTAGTTAGAACAAAAATAGAAATAGTCAGAGCTCAAAACATAACACTCTAGAGCAGAGACATTGCTGGTGTTGAACGCTAGACAAGGGGGCCAGAGTAGGCGTTCAACACCCATGAGGAGTAGCAAAGATGGCGTTGAACGCCAGCCATGGAGCACATAGCTGGTGTTGAACGCCAGCCAGGAGGCCGAGACCTGGCGTTGAACAGAGCATTAAGCTAGCTTTGAACGCCAGCCAGGAGCAAAAGTTGGCGTTCAACACCTACAAGAGGGCAGGGAATTCGAATTCCCTAGCCTCCCACGACCAGTAGGTCCCACAGCCACCTACTTCACGGTCTATCTCTCCCTCTTTCTTCTTCTCCTTCTACTTTCTCATTCCCAATTGTTTATATTTGCTTGAGGATGAGCAAAACTCTTAAGGTTGGTGTTGCAAAAGCTTTGCTTTTTGACTTCTACCACTCCTAAGTATAGCACCAAAGATTGGTAGAACCTCAAGGAAGAGGAAGGGAAAGGCACTTGCCTTCACTTTTTCCCACCATATATGTCACCTATGCAATTCAGCTGGAATTGTCATAGAAGGAGACATCTCTATTGAGGAGGACAAGCCCATTACTAAAAGAAGGATGGAGCAAACTAGATAGCCAACACATGGAACACAGCAAGAGTATGTGGAGCTACCTCAATAAGAAATCTCTGAGATGCCTCAAACGATACATTTTCCTCCCTAAAAAAATTTTATTTTTGGGACCAATTGCGGACTTCTCTTGGAGAATTAAGCTCCAGCATGGATCAACTAAGGATGGGACATCAAGAGCACTCTACCATCCTCCATGATATAAGAGAAGATCAAAATGCTATGAGAGAAGAACAAAGAGTTATGAGGGAAAAACAACAGAGGCAGGGGAGTGACATAGTGGAGATCAAGCACTCCATTGGGTCTTCCAAAAGGAGTAATAGTTGCCATCACTAAGGTGGATTCGTTCCCTTTACTCCCCTGTTGTTTAAGATATTCTGTTTTTCATGTATTTTGTTTTATTGTCTGTTTCTAGTGCATGATCATCTGTCTTAATGTCTTAAGGCTATAAAATATTCCATGCATCTTTCACCTTGCTTAAAAGAAAATTTTTAATTGAAAAAGAAGTAAGATGCATAAATTTATGTTATATATTAAGAATACTTCAATTACATGATGTGGTGGCATTGCTTTTGTTTTCTGAATAAATGAATAAACAGTGCATATTTGATGTTGGAGTTAAGAATGTTGGCTCTTGAAAGAATAATGTTAAAAGTGAAATATTATTGATGATCTTAAAATTTCAAAAATTGATTCTTGCAGCAACAAAAAGCAGCACAAAAAAATAGCAATAAAAGAAAAAATATATATGCTTATTCGAAAAAAAAAAGTAGAAAAAGTGAATAGCTCTTTAAACCAAAAGGCAAGAGCAAAAAGCCATTAACCCTATAAACCAAAAGGAAAGGGCAAAAGGATCCAAGGCTTTGAGCATCAATGGTTAGAAGGGCCTAAAAGAAGAAATATCTTAGCCTAAACAGTTCAATTGAGCTGGTTCCCTAACTATATGCTTTTGGTGTGAAGGTGCCAAGTAAAAACTTGAGACTGAGTAGTTAAAGTCGTGGTCTAAAGCAAAGAGTGTGCTTAAGAATCCTGGACACCACTGACTGGGGACTCTAGCAAAGCTGAGTCACAATCCTAAGGGGTTCACCCAGTTAAAGTGTCTGTGGCATTTATGTGTCCAGTGGTAATACAAGAAAACAAAGTGCTTAGGGTCATGGCCAAGACTCTAAAAGCTGTGTTCAAGAATAAAAAAGAACTTAACTAGGAAAATCAATAATATCATCTGGATTCTAATTTCCTAAAGATGTCAATCATTCTGAGCTTCAATGGATAGTGAGATGCCAAAAATGTTTAGAACCAAAAAGCTACTAGTCCCACTCATCTAATTGAAATTGAGCTTCATTGAGAACTCTGAAATTTATTGCATTCTTATCTTCTTTTTATCCTACTTTATTTTTGGTTGCTTGGAGACAACCAACAGTTTAAGTTTGGTGTTCTGATGAGCGGATATTTTATACGTTTTTTGCCAATGTTTTCATATAGTTTTTAGTATGTTTTATTTAAGTTTTATTAAGTTTTCTTAGGTTTTAGTGCAAAATTCACATTTTTGGATTCTAATTTGAGTTTGTGTGTTTTCATGCAATTTTAAGTATTTTCTGGCTGAATTAAGGAGCTTGAGCAGAAGTCTGATTCAGAAGCAAAGAAAGGACTGCAGATGTTGTCAGGATCTGACCTCCGTGCACTTGAAGGAGCTTTTTTGGAGTTACAAAGGTCCAAATGGCTCGCTCTTAATAGCTATGGAAAGCTAACATTCAGGGCTTTCCAGAAATATATAATAGTCTACACTATGTCTCAGAATAGAAGGCCCAAAACTGGCGTTTAATGCCAGCCACCAGCTCTATTCCTGACGTCCAGCGCCCACAAGGGAGCAACTGGAGTTCAACGCCTAAAAAAGAGTCCCTAGCCAGCGTTCAACACCCCTAAGGGACATTAGCACATGGGAGACACTCAAGCTCAGCCCAAACACTCATCAAGTGGGCCCCGAAAGAGGATTTTTGCACTATTAGACTAGCTTATCATATTTCTGTAATTCTGAGTTACTAGACTAGTATATATAGGAGAAGATCACCCTTGTTTAGGATCTTCTTCCTCCCCCATTCAAATATTTCACTACTCTTGTACAGTATGAGTCACTAACCTCCTAAGTTAGGGTTAGGAGCACTGCTGAGTTTCATGGATTAATAACATTACTGTTCTATTTTCAATACGATTTTGATTCTATTCTCTTATGCATTCTCGTTCTTCATCTCATGAATTAATGGTGATCCATGACAATCACCCTTATTCTACTTGAGTTTTGTGCGATTCCTGACCTGGATAGCATTGAACTAAAGCTTAAGTTTGCATTGCGGATTCGTATAGAGCATCTGAGCAACTTTGGATATGTGACATATAATCCCATTGTCTATGGGTGCGTGATGTTTCTGTGGCACTAAGGCTAGAGTCAGAGAAGCAACCCTCTCTGATCCGGAAGATCTGCCTTGTCTGTGGCACCTTGAGTAGGATCGTGAAGGGGAGTGGCTTGCTTAGAGCTTTATCTTCTGCTACAGTGAGAAACCTAAAGGTGGCTTGATGAGAGGACATGAGTCATCTCAACGTGGTGGATTACTGCAGTAGCGGAGGTTAACTTGGTGAGAGGACATGAGTTAATCATTTACGGCTGCCATTGAATAAATCAGAAAGCTATTGAGATAGATAGTAAGAAAAGTTAATACGGAAAAACAAAGCATTTCCGAAGACTTAACTGTTCATCCATTACTGTTTTGACAAATTAATCTGGTATTTCTATCTTTATTTATTTTATGCTTTTTCTGTGACAACTCATAATTTTCTATCCGCCTATCTAAGATCTATAAGGTGTCTACTGCTTGCTCAAAACAACAATTCTCGTGGGATCGACCCTGACTTACCTCAGGTATTACTTGGATGACCTGGTATACTTGCCGGTCTATCTGTGCGAATTCTGCAGAGCCAGTTTCATGCACCATAGAGGATGAGTTCTTCCCCCTTAATAGGTCAGATAAGTATAGGAGGTTGGCCCAGGAATTCTTTGAAGCCTTGAAAGGCCTGCTCGCACTCCTGAGTCCATTCAAATTGCTTCCCCTATTGAAGGATTGAATATAGTGGTAGGAAATTCAATGCTGACCCTGCTAAGAATCTGGATAGTGCCGCCAGCCTTCCATTTAGCTGTTGGACTTCCTTGAGATAGGTCAGGCTATTCATTTCTAGTATATCTCTACACTTCTCTGCGATTACTTCTATGCCTCTTTGAGTTAGCATGAAGCCTAAGAATTTTCACGCCTCTGATGACATGTCATCATATACCTATTTTTCTATGCTTTTTCATACAAGAAATTGATGATTTGTGCTTAAATATTGAATGCTTTTGTACTTAAATGATATATTTTCTTGATCTTTTAATTTTATAAATCTTGTAGGAAATAAAAAGAAAAAGAAGCAAAGGAGCACAAAATAAGCCAAAAAGGAGAAAAAAAGAGCTTTGGGGTACACTTTGAAGTTGGGGTACACTTTGGAGCCTTAGGCCACGCTTTTAAAAGCGTGGCCCATGACCAAATTAACAGAGAATAAGCAATCAGCACACACTGCTCTGCTCTTGCAAAGGGCAGGGCAGAATCATGATGAGACAAAGTGAGGTTGGAGCAAATTTTCGCTAAGTTAAAATCTGGCCGCTCACAGCATGACCATGCCTACTTCAAAGGGCTATAACTTGAGCTACAGATGTCCGATTGATGTGCTTCTAGTTGCGTTAGAAAGCTGACATTCAGAGCTTTCCAACGATATATAGTAATCCATATTTGGCGTACAATTGTGGCATGAGTGAAAGGCATCTTTAAGGACCAAAAATAAGCAAAAATAAACCATAGTGCTTCCACCAAGGTTCGAAGCTGGAGCCTCACTCCAAAGCAATGTAGCGCTCATTATTCTGCTCTGCCCTCTTGGAGAGTAGGGCAATGTCGTGCTTCTCTTCATGAAAAATCAAGGAAAATTGCTCCCCCAAGTGCTTTCACCAAGGTTCGAACACAAGACCTTCAAGGAAGTAAAGGCTTAGGCGCTACCCCTTGGCGCACACAAGCGCATCATGACACGGCCAGGGACTTGTTGCACGCACAATTTGGCACGGTCAAGGAACTTGGTGCGCGCACAAGACACACCACAAGCCAATGCTCTGCTCTCCCCAAGGGCAGGGCAGCATCCTGATGCTTCCACACTTGGCACGCTAGTTGGATCCACATGCAAGGCTTCCCTGCTCTGCCCTCCGCAAGAGCAGAGCAGCCTCCTGGGAGCAACATATGGGCCAAAATCAACCAAAATTCAATTTAATTCAATTCCTCACCAAATTGAATCAAGGCTAACTAAACCCATTTCTCCTCAAATCCAAAGCAAGCAAAGCCCATATCATCACTCAAAGGCACAAGAACAAGCTAGATTAGGAATTTCATTTTGTGAATTTATTTTTAATTTCAATTTCATTTTATTTTTATTTTGTAAAAAGCCTATATAAAGGGCATCACTCTCATTTCAGAGAGGAGGTGGGCTCTAATAGAAAGGCTCCATTAGAAAGGCTAGCTCCACTAGGGAGTATTAGGATTTGAGAGCTCTCTCTCTTAATTTTCCTTTCTGTTTAAAATCTTGGATTGAGAAGTGAAGGAATTCTGTTTCATTCTCCCTCTGAGATTTCTCTTTGTTTGCCTTGCTGCATAATTTTAGTGAATTGCAATTTGAATCAAAGTTCTCTTACTGCTTTCATTTTCATTTTCTTCTTCAATCTGTCTGCTGTTGAATCAAGGAAGGGTTTGAGATCTAGACTTGTTTTTTAGTCTCTTTGATTCCCTAAGATCAATTTTATTTTGCAATTTAGCTGAGCTCTTTGCTACTCTTCAGTTTTTTTACTATTTCATTGAAATTGTCAAATGCTCTTTGAGATTTGAGAATTGATCTCAGCCTTCTGCTACGTTTACTTTTCTGCAATTTCCTTTCCTGCATTCTGCACTTTCACATTTCTGTTCACATTAAGCTTGATTTAATTTCCTGCACATTTACATTTTCTGCAATTTAAATTTCCAGTTGCTTAATCTATTGCTTTCTCTAATTTCCAGCACCTAGCCTCCTTTACATTTCCTGCAATTTACATTTCTTGTCATTTAAGATTCCGTTAATTTATATTTCTTACTCTTTAAGTTTCTGTCCATTTTTACTTTCTGCACTTTAAATTCATTGCAATTTTACTTTTTGTTGGCTACAATTTCACTCAATTCATCAATGTTAGCTTGACTAAACTAATCACCCACTAAAGTTGCTTGATCCATCAATCCCTGTGGGATCGACCTCACTCTAAGTGAGTTATTACTACTTGATGCGACCCGGTATACTTGCCGGTTAGATTTGTGTGTTGGAAAATTCGTTTTCCGCAAAAACACCATCAAGTTTTTGGCGCCGTTGCCGGGGATTGATTAGATCAACAATGATTAAGTTGGTGAGAAGTCTAGATCAAGCATTTTTTTGTTTTTGTTCTCTGTCTTAAAGTGAAACCAAGGTGTTTGAGTTTTTGCCTCACTAAGAAATTCTCATCTCTGATATGAGTAATTTCAATTTTCCTTGGTGTTGTGTTTTCCAAAATTTAAATGGAGTTCAACTCATCTTATGATCAAACAAATTTTATGGGATATTACCCACCATCACCAATCTCTAATGGTGGTTGGGAATATCACCAAGAAATCACAGATTCTGAGCACTCCAATCCATGGAGAAATGCTTCAGAAACACAAGATGAGAAAGAAAATCATATGGGATATTTCCCTCCACCACAAAATGATGCAAGTCATTATTCTAATGGTGGCTGGGAGTATTACCAAGAAACTGCAAATTCTGAGCAGTCAAGTCACATGAGAGAGTGTCCGACCTCACCTCCCAGTTTCTCATTTGAAGGTTTTTCATCACTTGATTATGCCTCAACACAAAGTTTCCTCCAAAATCTATACAAGTCATCCCATCAATCACACAACTCATTACACACCCCTCAACACAACTTCACCACAACACATCCATGTCACAATTACTCTCTACCTTCATCTCTTGAACCAGTAGACGAGGATTACCTTCAATGGTCCAAAGAACCCTTAGAAAGCCGATGCCAAGCCATTGAAATACATAGAAAACTCGTGGAAAGATACACACAATCCCAATTCTGGAAAGAAATCATCTTCAAGAAGATGAATGGGCCCTTAGAGCAAACAAGGAGGAGCTTAGAACCACTGAGCAAGGAAAATGAAGGCCAATTGATGGATGTGAAGGAGAAAGTGGAAGAGAAAGATAAGGGGGCCACTGCATCAAGTTAACTTTCAATGAAGAATGAGGTGGTTGAAAATGAAACTGCACTTAAGGTGACAAGGGAAGAAGTGGAAGATCAAGAAAGTGAGGAAGACACTCAAGAGAAGTCACCCTCAATTGAAGTAGAGAGTTGCATAGAAGAAGGACTCATGAAACCACCAATTCAAAAGACTCTTGATGAAGAGAAGACTCCAACAATCACACAACCACCAAGACTTGAATCCAAAGAAGTGAAGGCAACTAACAAGAGCACTAATCCTGTCCCTGATCCAGCAAGCAAGATCAATTAAGCCATTTGCAAAAGGAAGCTTGCTGAGGAAAGGCCAAGACAAGGGACAGTAGCTGAATCTTCTCCCCCCTTGAGGTCATTCCTCTTAACAAACTGGAAGAAAAGGAAGAAAGTGAAGAACAATATGTCAAGCTAATGACACTAAAAGAGCGCTTGTTGGGAGGCAACCCAACCTTATGTAACATTTCATTTCTCTGCTTGGGTTATTCTCTTTCCTTGCCTTGTTTAAATTTCAATAAATTGGCATATGATCACATTCTAAGTTTGGTGTTGCCTTGCAACAAATTGTTTTCAACTCCTTTGGATGATTGCATCAATTCTACATGAAAGTGTCACACTAAGATTCTAAGTTTGGTGTGCTACTTATTTTTCTATGCAACTCATCCAGCAACATCACTTGTCTGCATAATCATATTGCCTTTGCATTGTTATTTTTCTTTTGTTTTGACATTTCATTTGCATTCTCTTTGTTTTAGTCACTTTTTTTATTTTTTATTTTTTTGTTTTCTTTTATTAACTGTTTTTGTTAATACATCACCAAGAGATCCTTATTCATGACAAATCTTGGCTTGGTGATTGTATTCAACAAATAACAGTTTCTTTTGTTTAGTTTTAGTTCAAATAAATTGACATATGGTTGCATTCTAAGTTTGGTGTTGCTATGCAACAAAATTTGGTTCTAATTCTTACAAGATACTTGCATTAATTCCAAGTGAAAGTGTCACACTAAGTTTGGTGTGCCACTTATCTTTTATGCAATGTATTATGCACACCTTCTTATCTATGCAATCAAAATGTCTAGGTCTCTTATGCCTTGATTGTTATCTTTAATTTTGCTTGCTTAAAACACATGTGCTACTAACATATCATTGTGTAAGACATTCTTGATCCATCTTAGCCCCATAGCCATTGTTCTAATTGTTGCTTGAGGATGAGCAAGCATTCTGAGTTTGGCAAGGGAAAGAGGAAGAATAGAGGAAAAAGGACAACAATAATGATGATGAACTACAAGGTTGTAGAGTTCCTTTTCTTCTCATTTGTTTCCAGCACTTAAATTGCATGATTGTCTTCATCTTTTCTGTTTACATGTGTGTATGAATAAAGCATAGCTTGAATCTTGATTTGTAACATGTTGCTGTGGCATTATAACTACCAACTTGAGCTTTGTGAATTCAAAAGCAATAAAGCATCATGATCATAAACAAACAAGGAATTAAAGAAGATTTTAGCATGTGCATACAAGTATTGGAAAGCTAGTATGATTAATTGTTGCTCAATTGCATTGGATTTTATTTAATTGAAGTTTCTCATCTAGTACATTTTGTGAAATCTTTTAAAAATCATGAAAACCTTGAAAAAAAAAAGCAAAAAAGGGCAAGAAAAGAAAAAGGGAAAGAATGAGAAAGCTGAAGGCTCTGAGTACCAATGGCAATTTAATTGCTAAGTGCTTGTGGTGTTTATGTATCAAGCCAAATGCTTGAAAACAAAACACTTAGAAGTCAAGGCTAGGCTCAAGTGCAAAAGCACTCCCTCAAAGCTCAAGGCTCTGAGCATCAAAGATTAGAGAGTCAAGAAAAGAAAAGAAAAATGAGCTTAATGAAGTCCTCTAGTTAAATGCTTGTGGTGCTTATGTATCAAGTGGTAATACTTGAAAACAAAGCATTTAGAAGTCGTAGCTTTGTTATTAACTCATGGGGCAAAGCACCCAAAAGGAGAAGCTAAAAAAAAATCAAAAGCTTGTTTCAAGGAAGAATTATAAGAAAAAGATTTCATAAAATGAGCTAGATAGAAGCATCAATCATTTACATTTCTTTTGTGATTGAAGCATGCATAGAAAACTAGCTAACCATGAACATTGAGTTGCTATTCTTCTTACCTTGGATTGTCAATCTTTATTGCATGATTCTTTTCTTGCTTGGGGACAAGCAAGGTTTGAGTTTGGTGTTGTGATGACATGTCATCATATACCTATTTTTCTATGCTTTTTCATACAAGAAATTGATGATTTGTGCTGAAATATTGAATGCTTTTGTACTTAAATGATATATTTTCTTGATCTTTTAATTTTATAAATCTTGTAGGAAATAAAAATAAAAAGAAGCAAAGAAGCACAAAATAAGCCAAAAAGGAGAAAAAAAGAGCTTTGGGATACACTTTGAAGTTGGGGTACACTTTGGAGCCTTAGGCCACGCTTTTAAAAGCGTGGCCCATGACCAAATTAATGGAGAATAAGCAATCAGCACACACTGCTCTGCTCTTGCAAAGGGCAGGGCAGAATCATGATGAGACAAAGTGAGGTTGGAGCAAATTTTCGCTAAGTTAAAATCTGGCCGCTCACAGCATGACCATGCCTACTTCAAACGACTATAACTTGAGCTACAGATGTCCGATTGATGTGCTTCCAGTTGCGTTGGAAAGCTGACATTTAGAGCTTTCTAACGATATATAGTAATCCATATTTGGCGTACAATTGAGGCATGAGTGAAAGGCATCTTTAAGGGCAAAAAATAAGCAAAAATAAACCAAAGTGCTTCCACCAAGGTTCGAAGCTGGAGCCTCACTCCAAAGCAATGTAGCGCTCATTATTCTGCTCTGCCCTCTTGGAGAGCAGGGCAATGTCGTGCTTCTCTTCATGAAAAATCAAGGAAAATTGCTCCCCCAAGTGCTTTCACCAAGGTTCGAACACAAGACCTTCAAGGAAGTAAAGGCTTAGGCGCTACTCCTTGGCGCACACAAGCGCATCATGACACGGCCAGGGACTTGTTGCACGCACAATTTGGCACAGTCAAGGAACTTGGTGCACGCACAAGACACACCACAAGCCAATGCTCCGCTCTCCCCAAGGGCAGGGCAGCATCCTGATGCTTCCACACTTGGCATGCTAGTTGGATCCACATGCAAGGCTTCCCTGCTCTGCCCTCCACAAGAGCAGAGCAGCCTCCTGGGAGCAACATAGGGGCCAAAATAAACCAAAATTCAATTTAATTCAATTCCTCACCAAATTGAATCAAGGCTAACTAAACCCATTTCTCCTCAAATCCAAAGCAAGCAAAGCCCATATCATCACTCAAAGGCACAAGAACAAGCTAGATTAGGAATTTCATTTTGTGAATTTATTTTTAATTTCAATTTCATTTTATTTTTATTTTGTAAAAAGCCTATATAAAGGGCATCACTCTCATTTCAGAGAGGAGGTGGGCTCTAATAGAAAGGCTCCATTAGAAAGGCTAGCTCCACTAGGGAGTATTAGGATTTGAGAGCTCTCTCTCTTAATTTTCCTTTCTGTTTAAAATCTTGGATTGAGAAGTGAAGGAATTCTGTTTCATTCTCCCTCTGAGATTTCTCTTTGTTTGCCTTGCTGCATAATTTTAGTGAATTGCAATTTGAATCAAAGTTCTCTTACTGCTTTCATTTTCATTTTCTTCTTCAATCTGTCTGCTGTTGAATCAAGGAAGGGTTTGAGATCTAGACTTGTTTTCTAGTCTCTTTGATTCCCTGAGATTAATTTTATTTTGTAATTTAGCTGAGCTCTTTGCTACTCTTCTGTTTTTTTTACTGTTTCATTGAAATTGTCAAATGCTCTTTGAGATTTGAGAATTGATCTCAGTCTTCTGCTACGTTTACTTTTCTGTAATTTCCTTTTCTGCATTCTGCACTTTCATATTTCTGTTCACATTGAGCTTGATTTAATTTCCTGCACATTTACATTTTCTACAATTTAAATTTCCAGTTGCTTAATCTATTGCTTTCTCTAATTTCCAACACCCAGCCCCCTTTACATTTCCTGCAATTTACATTTCTTGTCATTTAAGATTCCATTAATTTACATTTCTTACTCTTTAAGTTTCTGTCCATTTTTACTTTCTGCACTTTAAATTCATTGCAATTTTACCTTTTGTTGGCTACAATTTCACTCAATTCATCAATGTTAGCTTGACTAAACTAATCACCCACTAAAGTTGCTTGATCCATCAATCCCTGTGGGATCGACCTCACTCTAAGTGAGTTATTACTACTTGATGCGACCCGGTATACTTGCCGGTTAGATTTGTGTGTTGGAAAATTCGTTTTCCGCAAAAACACCATCAGCCTCTACTGCGAAGGTGCACTTTGACGGGTCTAGCCTCATCTCATGCTTCCTTTTTATAGAAAATACCTCGGAGAGGTCGGACAAGAGCGTAGAGTCAACGTTGGTTTTAACAAGCATGTTGTCCACATATACCTCCATAAGTTTCCCAAAGTGGGAAGAAAATACCTTGTCATCAGACTCGGGTATGCAGCTCTGCATTCTTTAATCTAAAGGACATTACTACATAATAATAGTTTGCTTTTGGAGTTATGAACGAAGTCTTTTATTGATCCAATTTATACATCGAAATTTGATTGTATCCCGAGTAAGCGTCCATGAAAGACAAGTACTGATAACGTGAGGCTGAGTCGACCAAAGTGTCAATACTAGGGAGAGGGTGATGACAAGTCATCATATACCCATTTTTCAAGCTAATTTCACTTGTTTAGTTAGCATTTATGCACTTTCTTGCATCATAAGTAAAGGATTTGGAGTGAAAATGCATAACTTCTCTAAATCAAGTAACCACTATGAAATTAATGATAAATCATGAGGTTTAAGCTAATTTTAATTGCATTTTAATTGATTTATAAGCCTCTTGATTTTTGTGATACTTTGAGTGGTTGTTTGGTTTATTTTAGGTAAAGAAAAGAAAAGAAAATGAAAAGCGTGGCCTAAGAAGTGTGACACAAGAAAAGAAAAGCGTGGCAAAGGAAAGGGGAAGCGTGCCGTAACTAAAGGGAGAAGCAACTCTGCCCTCCACAAGGGCAGACTGCTCTCTAGGAGGGCAGCATCAATTGACCAAGCAAGCAAGGCAACCCTGCCCTGCCCACTTCAAGAGCAGAGCACAAAATGGTGCCTTGGAGCCATGAGAAACAAATTCTGCCCTGCCCTTGTGGAGGGCAGGATCGTGCTCCATGAGGAAAGAAATCCAAGGAAAATGACACCCAATGCATGCTACAAGGCTCGAGCAAGGGACCATGAGGAAGCCAAAGACTAAGGGTGACTAGCGTGCCAAGAAACCAAGAAAAAAAAGGAAGCGTGTTTGCATCGGCCCAGGTTCGAACACGGGTGTGCAATATGGCAACCCTGCCCTGCCCTTGGCGCGGGCAGGGCAGCATTTGAATTGGCAAGGTTGTGGCGCACCATTTCTCAATCTGGCGCACCAAATTCCTCGTCCTGGCACGGTCCTGGCGCGCGCGTCCCTCTCTGGCCGCACCAACCCGATCCTGCCCTGCCCTTGGCGCGGGCAGGGCAGCCTCCCACGATCCTGGCACGCCAATTTTGCATCCTGGCAGCCTCTGGCGCACCAATTCTTCCCCTCGTGCGCAGCGCACAAATTTTGGCGCACCAACTCGCACCAACAAGCAACATGGCCGCACCAAATTCTTGTGCCAAGCATCAACTTTCTGCCATGCCCTCCACAAGGGCAGGGCAGCCTCCTGGAAGCACTCTTTTGGGCCAAAATTCAAATTAAAAATTAATTTAAACCCATTTCTTCACCAATTCAAAAGCCCATCCAAATCCCATTATCCAAGAATAGAAAGTGTATAAATAGGATTTAAATTGATGTAATTAAGACCTCTTGGAGCTATCTTGGCTCTCACTTTTGAATTTTGATTTTGCAATTTTACTTGCCTTTCATTTTCTGGAAAGAATTGGACCAAGAACTAAGAGGATCCAAGGAGAGTCTCCTTCCTCGAATCTCTTGGGCAATTCTACTTTCTGTTCTCTGAGTATTGGGTGTGTGAAATTGGGGAAATTCTGTCCCAATTCCCATTCAATCTCTCTGCATTAATTTTACTGCACAATTCACTTTCAATTCTGTTATTCAATTGCTTCTTCTTCAATTTTCTGTCAATTGCTTACTGAATCTAGATCTGGGAAGGAAATTGGGTTTTAGGCTCTGCTACCTAAGCTCTTGGGATCCTGAGATCACTTTTGGTTCTTCTGTGAACCATTGCAGCATTTTATTTCAATTCTGTTCGAATGCATATTGCCTCTGATTTACTTTCTGCCCTATCATTTACTGCAATTCACTTGTTCTTTGTTTAATTCTTGCATTCCCATTCCTCAATTCCCTTTTATCTTCAAGTCATTTACCTTTCTTGCCATTTAAGTTACTGCAATTTAAGTTTCTTGCACTTTAAGTTTCAGTCATTTACTTTCTTGCTCTTTAAGTTTCTGCACTTTTACTCTTCTGTTCTTTATTTTACTGCAATTTTCCCTCTCCCCTTTACTTTTAATGTCATTTACTTTCTGTTCAACACAAACAACTCAACCAACGCTTAATTCGCTTGACTAAATCACCCACTGAACTAAAATTGCTCAATCCTTCAATCCCTGTGGGATCGACCTCACTCATGTGAGTTATTATTACTTGATGCGACCCGGTACACTTGCCGGTGAGTTTTGTGTTGGATCGCTTTCCACACATCAAGTTTTTGGCGCCGTTGCCGGGGATTGAAATAGATTGACAATGATTAAGTGAGGTGGAGATCTAGATTAAGCATTTTCTTTTCTGTTATTCTAACTCTCACTAACACGTTAACTGTTTGAGTTTTTGCTTAAACTAACCAACCAAAACCTCATTCTAGCAATAGATTGAAGTTTTGTTAACTCTCTGGGTTTGTGTATTTATTGTTGTGTGTTTGTATGTCAGGTATAGGAAGATCTTCCCACATTATTTCTGAAATTGATCAAAGAACTCTTAGGAGAATCAGAAGAGCAGAAAGAGGGAAGAATATTGTTGGAGAAGAAGAAGAATCTGAGGACGAATTCCAAGATATGGAAGGAGATACTAGTCAACCAGGAGGAGGAGCCAACAATGACCAACAGAGAAGAGTCTTGGCTTCATACACATTTGCAAATGCTAGGCATTGTGGGAGTAGCATTCTTCCTCCCAATGTCAATGCCAACAACTTTGAACTCAAGCCACAACTCATCACTCTGGTGCAAAACAATTGTTCTTTTGGAGGAGGGCCTTTAGAGGATCCAAACCAACATTTGTCTACCTTCTTGAGAATCTGTGACACAGTGAAAACAAATGGGGTACCTCCTGACAGCTACAAGTTGCTACTCTTCCCATTCTCTCTTAGAGATAAAGCCACTCAATGGCTAGAGACTTTTCCGAAAGAAAGCATCAATACTTGGGATGACTTGGTGAGCAAGTTCCTTGCTAAATTCTACCCACCTCAAAGAGTTCTAAGGTTGAAGACAGAGGTTCAAACCTTCACTCAATTGGAGGCCGAGAGCTTATATGAAGCATGGGAGAGATACAAGGCTCTATTGAGGAAGTGTCCACCAGAGATGTTCACTGAGTGGGACAAGCTACAAAACTTCTATGAAGGTCTCACCCTTAAAGCTCAAGAAGCTCTTGATCATTCTGCTGGAGGCTCTCTACAACTCATGAAAACCACCGAGGAAGCTCGAAACCTCATTGATATGGTGGCCAACAACCAATACTTCTTTGCTCATCAAAGACAACGCCAACCATCACAAAGAAGAGGAGTCATGGAGTTGGAGGGAGTTGATTCAATTCTGGCCCAAAATAAGATGATGCAACAGCAGATTCAACAACAATTTGAGCAAATGGCTAAGAGGATTGATGGCTTGCAAGTGGCAGCAGTGAGCACCACAAGCCAACCTCCAAACACTTGGGTGCAAAGTGAAGAAACTCAAGAGGAGCAACAACAAGAGCAGGTTCAATACTTGCACAACCAGAATCAAGGGACAAATGAAGTTTATGGAGAGACTTACAATCCATCTTGGAAGAATCATCCGAACCTCAGATGGGGAGACAATCACAATCAAAACCAACAACCATGGCAAAGAAACACAGGCCAAAACAATTGGAAAAACACAAACCATAACCCCCAGCCGAACACTAACCAAAACTCATACAGAAAACCACAAAACAACTACCCAAATTCTAACCAATACCCAACCAATAACCACTCAACTAACCAAACCACTTATCTTCATCCATCACCACCCCAAAACCAACCTATCACACAAGATTCACAAAGAATTACCAACCTAGAAGTACTCATGGAAAAACTAATGAAAAGCCAAGAACTAACCACCAAGAATCAAGATGCTGCCATGAAGAACTTAGAGAGGCAAATTGGCCAAATCTCTAAGAAGATCTCTGTTGAGAAACCCTCAAGTTCACTACCTAGTGATACCATTCCCAACCCCAAGGAAGAATGCAAGGTGGTGCAACTAAGAAGTGGAAGGGTGTTGACAGATGGCAACCAAGGAGTAACTCAGAAGCCTATGGAAGATATCACTGAGCCAACAAAGGACACTGAAGCCATTAACAAGGATAAGATAAGCAAGAATGCTTCAGAAAAGCTCACAGAGGAGGAGAACAAGCCACATGATTCAAAGAAAGGAAAGAAATCATAGAGGAACCAATCCCAGAACAGCATCAAATGGTGAAGAGCTCAACACCACCACTACCTTATCCACAAAGGTTTCACAAAGAAAGAAAGGACCAGCACTTCCACAAGTTTCTTGAAACTTTCAAGAAGTTGGAGATTAACATACCTTTGGCAGAGGCTTTGGAGCAAATGCCCCTGTATGCTAAGTTTCTAAAAGAACTTATCAACAAGAAAAGGGATTGGAATGAGAAGGAAACAGTGATGCTTAGTGAGGAATGCAGTGCACTCATTAGAAAGGGACTCCCTCCCAAGCTTGAGGACCCTGGAGGTTTCTTCTTGCCATGCACTATCGGAAACCTGTTCATTAACAAAGGGATGTGCGATCTGGGAGCAAGTATTAATTTAATACCATCCTCCCTGGTGAAAAAGTTGCACATAGAGGAAGTCAAACCAGTGCAAATGTCCCTGGAACTGGTAGATAAGTCAACAGTGCATTCTAAGGGTATAGTTGAAAACCTCTTGGTTAAGGTGGACACCCTCATATACCCTGCTGACTTTGTGATTCTAGAATTAGATGAGGATGACGGAGACTCTGTTATACTAGGAAGGCCATTTTTGGCAACTGCAAGAGCCGTCATAGACATAGAAAGAGGGGAGCTAACCCTCAGAATGCATGATCAGAAAGTCATTCTGAAGGTCCTACCAGAGGAACAGTTGAGTAAAAAAGAAAGACTGTGTAGACATTGATAAGGGAGGATCACAGCTGAAGGAAGAAATTGACAAGGAAAATCACAGCAACACCCTACAGCCAAGGATTATGCAAATCAAGAAAGAAGCCCAAGAAGATATTGAAATACTAGCTACTGAGAAGAGATATCCTCAAAAGAAGCCCATGGCCAGAAAAGAAAAGTCAACAAAAGGAAAGATGAAACACAGGAGCAAAACAAAAAGGGGTTGGAAGAACAGAAAAATCCCAACAGAAGGATTTGCCAAGGGTGACAAGGTACAACTTGTGTATCAACAATTGGGAACAAAGGATTACTATACTGTTAATCAAATACTTTCTCTGGAGCATGTGGAAATTGAACATCAAGACACTCAGAGAAGGCTGACAGTAAGGGGTGACAAATTGAGACACCACCAACACCAACCACCTTAAAGGGAGGATAATGTCAAGCTAATGACAATAAAAGAGCGCTTCATGGGAGGCAACCCATGATTTAAAATTTCTGCTTTCTCTCTAATAAAATATGATTTCCTGAGTATGATTCTGAACCTCCATATTTGATAAATGCACATTTTATAGCATAAGTCAGAACTCTAAGTTTGGTGTCCCTTATGGAACACTAAATTTCAATTTTCAAAAAGAAAAGGGAGCCATATTTTGTAAAACATATGCATAATTCATTTGAATAAAGCATATGACCAAACACTAAGTTTGGTGTCTGCAAGTAAATTCAGAATATCATTTATCATTCATGGAAACAAAAGCATATAAATGGGATCATACAACACAATTATTTTTAAAAGAAAATGTCAATTGTGAAAAATGGTTGATAGTTGTTCGGCCATTCCCTTAATAAAAGATAAGTTTGGTGTTCACCAACTTTCAACAGCTTTAATTAAGGGACACAAATGACCATAAAAATATTTTTTTAATACAAAACAATTCTTTCTCTTTAATACAAATTAATTGCCAACAACCTTATTAATGATCTAAGGCTAGCTATCTTGACTCTTGCAGGAGAAGAAGATTAAGACAAAGCTCAAGAAAGACCACGGCTATGAGGAGCCATGTGAGGGAGGTCACATGTGCCTAGGAGAACGTGTTCATGGGGAAACAAAATCTGCATGCAAGCCGTCCATCCCATGCATTCTTTGAATAAGCAAACCAATCTCAACCCTTCATGGACACTCACGGTTCCCTCCTCATTCATTCATTATGATTTTGTTGAAAGGATTGAAAACATTGCCTATAAATAGCCGTGTACTCACTAGGCGTACACTTCATTTCATGCAAGCCATATTCACATTGAAACCATAATCTCTCTTCTACTTCCAAAACCGACTTCATTTCCTTTCCTCACATACTTAAAACCGAACCAAAGTTCACCCCAAATACAACACATATTCCTTCTTCTACTCTCACATCTTCCTTCTTTTCACTTTAATTCTAATGGCCTCCTCAAGCTCACAAAGAAGGCCGGGAAAAGAGCCTATGATAACCGAACCCCCAAACTTTGATGCAACCAAATTTAGGTCCCAATTTCATGAAGGGAGATACCATAGGTTCATGGTGGCAAAGAATATCATTTATGAGAAAGGCTTTGACTTGAGGGAAGGAGACTATCCCATCATGAAGCAGATCACTCGAGAAAGAAGGTGGGAACTCCTGTGCGCTCCTCTGACTGACATAAGTGCTGTAATGATCAAGGAGTTCTATGCAAATGCTGCCAAAGAAAACAAAAACAGTACTCCCTACACAAGCTATGTCCGAGGGGTTGAAGTGAGTTTTAGCCCTGCTGCCATCACAAGAGCTCTCAAGCTGAGAACCATAACTTATCCAGAGCTGAGTTATGAAGCTAGATTGCAAAAGAAAAACGATCCTGATGAGATTCTGCAAGGAATATGCATGGAAAACACAGATTGGGAAAGAGATTCAAAGGGGGTTCCAAGTCACATAAGGAGGACAAATCTCACTCCAGTGGCTAAAGGATGGTTTGAAATAGTGAGGAGATCTATTCTCCCTACTGGAAATGCCTCTTGGGTTACAATCAAAAGAGCTCTCTTGACACACTGCATCTTGCATGGAGGTGAGATCAATGTTGCACAGCTCATAGCCGACAGCATCCAAGAAATGGCCGATAGCACAAGCACTTCAAAAGGCCTTGGACATCCAAGTACCATCCTCAGGCTATGTAACAGAACTACTGTCAATTTTGAAGATGAGGACATGACAAAAGTGAAGGTGGGAAAATGGATTACCAAGAGGAGCATGGAAGGAGTCAATGAAGAAGAAAATCAAGAAGGGGTGGTAGCTCCTAGACAAAGGAGAGCACAAAGAGAGGAAGGACGAAATCAAGCACATGAAGCCATTGATATGAGCCAACTGCAAAGATCAATTGATGAATTATCTCAGCAGCTCATGCAGGCTCAACAAGGTCAAAACCAACTTATGATGGCCGAACAAGGCCAAACTCAAGGGGGCCAAGCGCAATATCGAGAGCCCCATCCTGAATTCATGGAGTACTTCTCGAAAGAAAAAGAAGCAAGAGAAGCTTGGCAGCATCAAATGGAGGAAAGACAAGAGAGATGGCAACAACAAATGATGACTCAGCAGCAAGAATTTCAAGCACAGATCCTTGAAGGGCAAAAAGAACAATACAAAGAATTCCAGGAATCATATGACAAGCTGTATTTCAGTCAAGCCAAAGCATCGGAATATAGTCACAACCTTTACCAATGGAAGAATGTTCATCATACCTTGGGAGAAGTCAGACATGCACACAGAATAGAGTATGATGAAAACATGCAAGCAAGGTTGGAGTACTTGACCCACAATTTGCCAACACTCAATCCTGAGATCAAGCCATTTGAGCAATGCCCTGAATTCTTAGCCAAACAACAAGCAAAAACTCGGCTACACACTGAATCAACCTTTGGCACATTGGAAACTTTTGGGCTCAAAGGACTCTTAGATTCTGTTTGGGCTAGAAGATGTCCTGGAGAAGAGGCCGAAGATTACTCCAAGACATGGAAAAGAAAGAAGAAGAAGGGAGAATCAAGCAGCGGCCATGATCATTAGAAGGTGGCAAAGTTCTTTCATTCTCCCTCTTTCAATTTGCTAATAAGGAGATGCATGCCTGAAACATGATATACCTCCATCATTTATTTTCCTTTATGCATTTTCTGTTCTGTGCTTTTCATTTTAGTCAAGTTAATAATTAGCTAGAAAAATGTCAAGTCTGCATAATGCTTGTATCCATCACTTAGCTTTAAATCTTGCTTTTTTCCCATATGCTTGAATAAAAGAGTTTGGTTTGAATTGAAAAGAGAAAAATTCAATGTTGCATGAGTATGAATGGAAGTTGGTGGTGGCACATGTGTCTGATTAAATGCATAACTCATGAAATAAGTGTTGCATAACACCATTCTCATTCACTAGTGAGTTAGCTTGCTGTTGCAAAGACTTCTATCTATAATAAAACACCCTTGGTAACAAAAACAGAAAGAAAAGAAAGAAAGAAAAAGCCAAAATGGCAAGAAAAACAAAGAATAAAGGTTGGACACCAATGGTTTGAACCTTAGGACAAATGCCTGTGGTGTTGTTGTACTGAGATCTGCTTGGATGAGTAAATTCTAAGGGGTATTTTGAAACCCGGTCACTTAGATCAACTGATTTGGGATGGCCAATTGAAAATCCACAATCAAGAGCAACTCAGATACAAAGCATTTAGTGATCCAAAGAGACGCTGGGCATCAATGATCCTAAGGAGAATTAAGCAAGCTAAGTGTCTGTGGTGGAAATATGTTGAGCAAAATAAAAGAAAATGAGGCCAAAGGCTAAGCTGCAACATTTAACACCAAACCTCTTAAAGAATAAAAAGCTTGTTAAAGCATTGTAAGCCTAAGAAAAGTTACCAAGGGAGCAATCAAAAAGTGAGTCTTATAACAGCAAGTTAGCAAACCTTTGATGCAAGATATGTATTATGCAGCAGCAACAATAAGTGAGTATCATTGTCTGCATAAATGCCCCATAAATTGAAGTTCTGCTATCTGCATAATAAGGATTTATGTGCTTTTCTTATTCATATCATCTACTCTTAGTTTTGATGCTTGCTTGGGGACAAGCAAGGTTTAAGTTTGGTGTTGTGATGACAAGTCATCATATACCCATTTTTCAAGCTAATTTCACTTGTTTAGTTAGCATTTATGCACTTTCTTGCATCATAAGTAAAGGATTTGGAGTGAAAATGCATAACTTCTCTAAATCAAGTAACCACTATGAAATTAATGATAAATCATGAGGTTTAAGCTAATTTTAATTGCATTTTAATTGATTTATAAGCCTCTTGATTTTTGTGATACTTTGAGTGGTTGTTTGGTTTATTTTAGGTAAAGAAAAGAAAAGAAAATGAAAAGCGTGGCCTAAGAAGTGTGACACAAGAAAAGAAAAGCGTGGCAAAGGAAAGGGGAAGCGTGCCGTAACTAAAGGGAGAAGCAACTCTGCCCTCCACAAGGGCAGACTGCTCTCTAGGAGGGCAGCATCAATTGACCAAGCAAGCAAGGCAACCCTGCCCTGCCCACTTCAAGAGCAGAGCACAAAATGGTGCCTTGGAGCCATGAGAAACAAATTCTGCCCTGCCCTTGTGGAGGGCAGGATCGTGCTCCATGAGGAAAGAAATCCAAGGAAAATGACACCCAATGCATGCTACAAGGCTCGAGCAAGGGACCATGAGGAAGCCAAAGACTAAGGGTGACTAGCGTGCCAAGAAACCAAGAAAAAAAAGGAAGCGTGTTTGCATCGGCCCAGGTTCGAACACGGGCGTGCAATATGGCAACCCTGCCCTGCCCTTGGCGCGGGCAGGGCAGCATTTGAATTGGCAAGGTTGTGGCGCACCATTTCTCAATCTGGCGCACCAAATTCCTCGTCCTGGCACGGTCCTGGCGCGCGCGTCCCTCTCTGGCCGCACCAACCCGATCCTGCCCTGCCCTTGGCGCGGGCAGGGCAGCCTCCCACGATCCTGGCACGCCAATTTTGCATCCTGGCAGCCTCTGGCGCACCAATTCTTCCCCTCGTGCGCAGCGCACAAATTTTGGCGCACCAACTCGCACCAACAAGCAACATGGCCGCACCAAATTCTTGTGCCAAGCATCAACTTTCTGCCCTGCCCTCCACAAGGGCAGGGCAGCCTCCTGGAAGCACTCTTTTGGGCCAAAATTCAAATTAAAAATTAATTTAAACCCATTTCTTCACCAATTCAAAAGCCCATCCAAATCCCATTATCCAAGAATAGAAAGTGTATAAATAGGATTTAAATTGATGTAATTAAGACCTCTTGGAGCTATCTTGGCTCTCACTTTTGAATTTTGATTTTGCAATTTTACTTGCCTTTCATTTTCTGGAAAGAATTGGACCAAGAACTAAGAGGATCCAAGGAGAGTCTCCTTCCTCGAATCTCTTGGGCAATTCTACTTTCTGTTCTCTGAGTATTGGGTGTGTGAAATTGGGGAAATTCTGTCCCAATTCCCATTCAATCTCTCTGCATTAATTTTACTGCACAATTCACTTTCAATTCTGTTATTCAATTGCTTCTTCTTCAATTTTCTGTCAATTGCTTACTGAATCTAGATCTGGGAAGGAAATTGGGTTTTAGGCTCTGCTACCTAAGCTCTTGGGATCCTGAGATCACTTTTGGTTCTTCTGTGAACCATTGCAGCATTTTATTTCAATTCTGTTCGAATGCATATTGCCTCTGATTTACTTTCTGCCCTATCATTTATTGCAATTCACTTGTTCTTTGTTTAATTCTTGCATTCCCATTCCTCAATTCCCTTTTATCTTCAAGTCATTTACCTTTCTTGCCATTTAAGTTACTGCAATTTAAGTTTCTTGCACTTTAAGTTTCAGTCATTTACTTTCTTGCTCTTTAAGTTTCTGCACTTTTACTCTTCTGTTCTTTATTTTACTGCAATTTTCCCTCTCCCCTTTACTTTTAATGTCATTTACTTTCTGTTCAACACAAACAACTCAACCAACGCTTAATTCGCTTGACTAAATCACCCACTGAACTAAAATTGCTCAATCCTTCAATCCCTGTGGGATCGACCTCACTCATGTGAGTTATTATTACTTGATGCGACCCGGTACACTTGCCGGTGAGTTTTGTGTTGGATCGCTTTCCACACATCAGAGGGTATAGATCCTTGGGACAAACTTTGTTGAGGTCAATGTAATCTACACACATTCTCCACTTTCTATTCTACTTCTTCACTAGAACCACATTCGCCAGCCAAAGTGGATACTTTACCTCTCTTATGAATCCGGCTTCCAATAATGCTTGAACTTGTTCCTCCATGGCCTGTGTCCTTTCTGCCCGAAGTTTTCAATACATTTGCTGGATAGGTTGGGAGCCCGGGTATACGGCGAGCTTATGAGAGTTCAACTTGGGATCTATACCAGGCATGTCGAAGGGTTTCCAAGCGAAGAAGTTGGAATTTCTTCTCAGAAGGTGAATGAGCTGCTTTTTTAGTCCTTCTTCTAGGTTAGCCCCTATATTTGTTATTTTTTAGGGTGATCTCCAATATGAACTTCTTCTACTTTTCCTCCAGGTTGGGGATGTAGTTCTTCTGAGTTCGAACACCTCCAAGTTCGATGGTGTTGAATTTATTTTTCCCCAAGCTACCTTTTAAATTAAGGCTTTTGTTGTAACACTTACGTGCTAGTTTTTTATCTCCCTTTATGATGGCAATTACTTTTGCAATGGGAAACTTCATTCACGGGTAGGATGTAGAGACAACTACTGTAAGTTGGTTCAAGGTTGTCTGACCTGCCGAAGTAACACCAACTACGATGTAGTCGATGCTTAACATCTTTGACTTTGCACCCCTTCCAATAGTAGTATATAAGGAGATGTACCCAAGAGGTTGGATCGGCATGTCTCCCAGTCCGAAGAGGTTATCTGGGTATGTCTTTAGATCCTTTTCTTCCAACCCAAGTTTATCAAAAGTGGGTTTAAACAATATATCTGTCGTTCTTCCTTGATCCACTAGCGTTCTATGGAGGTTTGCATTGGCGAGGATTATTGTTATCACCACAGGGTCGTCATGGCCAGGGGTTACCTTGAGCATTTTCCTTAGTGAACGAGATGGTTGGCAAGTCAGAAGATCTGCTTTCTTTTTCGACTTGGTACACCTCTTTAAGATGCCTTTTCTGTGATGACTTCAATATTCCACCTCCAGTAAATCCCCATTAATCATGTGTATATGTCGCTCAGGAGTTTGAAGTGGATGTTCTTGTCATCCTCCTTCTTCATCTCTTTTTCTTTTTCTTTAATCGTCTGACCTATCTGCCAAGTACCTATCTAGTCGACCTTCTCTGGCCAAATTTTAAATGACATTCTTTAAATCATAGCAATTGTTAGTAGAATGCCCATAAATTTTTTGATACTCGCAGTATTCTGTTTGAATTCCTGCCTTTTTTTGTTTGATTCGACGAGGAGGTAGAAGCTTCTCAATATGACATATTTCTTTGTAAACATCTACAAGAGAGACTCAGAGGGGAGTATAGTTATGATACCTTCAAGATTTCTCTGAGTTGTACTCTTCTTTCTTCTTAGCTTCTTTCTCTTTTTCCCGAGGTGGATAGGGTAGGTTAGGCCTCTGAATTGACTCTCTTAGTCAAAATTTCTCCTCTATGTTGATGTACTTCTCTGCCCGCTCTTGCACTTCATACAAGGAAGTCAGATGTCATTTGGATATGGATTGAGAGAACAACCCTTCTTTGAGGCCACTAACTAATTCCATTATGATTGCTTCAATAAGTATGTTTTGGATCTCCAAACATGCTTTGTTGAATCTCTTCATGTAATCTCGGAATGTCTCCCCAACTTCTTGTTTGACTCCTAACAAGCTCAGAGCATGTTTGACCTTATCTTTTTGTATTGAGAATCTGCTAAGAAACTTCCTCGCCAGGTCGTCAAAGCAAGTTACTGACCTAGGAGGTAAGTTATCGAACCACTTCATCACGGCTTTGGTCAAAGTCGTTGGCAAGGCTTTGCAATGAGTAGAATTAGAGGCGTCAGCTAGGTACATCTAACTTTTTAAGTCGCTAAGATGATGCCTCAGGTCGGTGGTTCCATCATAGAGGTCCATGTTAGGGTTTTAAAATTTCTTGGAACCTTGGCTCGCATAATCTCTTCAACAAATGGATCTTCACCTCCCATAGGGCTTTCTTCCTGATCTGCTTGATTGCTTCGCCTTCGGAGGTCGGCTTCCAACCTTAAGAGCTTTTCTTCCAGCTCCTTTCAACGTCGTAGCTCTCTTTGCTGTTCTTGTTCTGCTTCCCGTTGACATTTAGCTTCTTCTTCAAGTTGTTGTAGTCATCCAGGGTAGCCATGGACTAAGCCTAATATCTCCATTGGATGTAGAGGTTCTTCATCTTCTGATAGATGCACCTCTGATTGGATTCACCTCGGCTGGAGGTTTCCCGATGTCCCTTCTCCATGTGGAACATGCATTCTTTCCCATCGTGAAGGTATCCCGGCAGGGCACAGATTCTGATTCAAACACCGTGTGACCGTCTTTGTATTGGCTATCCGCCATTATCAAGGGTTGAATTCCAAGTCCCCGATAACGTTGCCAATAATCCGAGAGTTACCTAAAATATTGATTTGGGCCTGAACGTGAGGTCTAGACTTCTTATAGGGCAGCATTCAACTTGTTCTCAGGATGAGGTACTGCCGTTCGAGTTCTTCATATGGAGGTGGGGGTAGTACCTATTAGAGACTCTGATGCTTAAGTTAGCAAGGGTTTTAAGCAGATTTTTGTAGAATAGAACGTGTGTATACCTGAGAAGTGTCAGTGTATTTATAGTAGAGCTGATAACCACCTTTGTTGAAGTAGTTCCACCTTTATTGATGGATAACCGTTTCCTTTTTCTTGGGAGTTTGTTTGGATCTATCTTTTAGGAAAGATAGAGATAGTTTGAGAGATTCGATAAGGCATTTACTTGTCTGGACAAGTAGACCTGGCTCCTTGCGTTGTGCCCGACCTTCTTAAAGAGGTCGGGTATATGGTGGAGGCCACCCCTTTGGGTTGGGCCCTTTTTCCTTATTGGACATGGCTTTTATTCTTTGGATCAGGGTATGAACAATATCCATTGTTTGCTATAGTTTTTCCATGGCACGATCAAAAGATGATGGATCTTGATGGATGAGATATGGAACACTAAAATCTCTTTGGTCTTGACTTTCCCAACTACAATTTGGATAGTTGCTCCATTTATGGAAATATGAATTATTTTGTGGCCCTGAGAAGTATTCCTTGTGGTTTACTTGTTTAAACTCTATCATTCCTTGCTCTTGACATTCCCAATCACAATTCAGATAGTCCCTCCATTCATGGAAGCATGAATCATTTTGTGGTGGTCCAAATTATCCTATGTAATTTACTTGCTCAAAGGGTGATGCAAACTCCATCATTCCTTGATTACTCTGTAAAAACAAAATCACCAAGATACAGAAAAATTGGAATTTCCCATGTCACGATTAAGGAAATTCTCAGTGAGGCAATAACACAAACAGTTAAGTAATAAATGAAAAGAAATAAATAAAAGCAAATAAATGACTAGAACAAAAAAGAAAAAGTTTCTAACAAAGGTAATTAATCAACCGGTAGTTTGTTAATCACAATTGATCTCCGGCAATGGCGCAAAAAACTTTATCGCATGAAATTAGATTTCTATGCTTAACTCATTGGCAAGTGCACCAAGTCACATCAAGTAATACCATAGTGACTGGGTTATCATTTTCACGAGAATTAATAGATTAAGAAAGCAAGGATCAATTGATTATTCTAATTAGATGATTCAAATTTGGATGATTAACAATTTGTAATATTAGCTGGATTTTAAATAACTTGAGAAAGAAATAAATGACTTGAATGTAAATGACGGGAATGTAGATGGTTGGAATTTAAATTGCAAGAATGTAAATAATTGGAATGTAAATGGTAAGAATTAAGGTGAATTAAAGCAATAGTAAAGTGCAAGAAAAAAGAATCAACGTAAATGCATCAATTAAAGGCAATTCTAAAGCAAGATTAGAAGATAATGATGGGAAGAACACTCGGGTAGAGAGATCTTAAGTTGTTAGGATCAATAGCTCTCATCTCCACTTCAAGCATACAATCAATGATCTCTTGGCAAATCATAAGTAATTGAATTCCGATTCCTTGCTAATTCAATTTCTCTTTACTAGATCAATTGCTCATGGAAAGAGATGAAGTACATTCTCTGACTTATCAACACACAATTCTTCAAGATCTAGATAGGATTGATTCAACGTCACATATCACATCCAAATCCATAATCATGAGAATTGAGAGAAAGAGTTTTCAAGCTTGATTTCATGAATCCACTCTTCCAAGTGATCATAAAACCTAATTTGGATCTAAATTATCTCTTGATAGATTTAGATCCTTTATGAAAAATAAAAATTCTTTCTAAAGAAACAAGTGAAATATGAATTAAAGTTGAAAAATCAATCACATTAATCCATTGAAATTCAACAGAGCTCTTTCTCCCAATAAAGAGAAGATTAGCTACTCATAGCTCAAAAAATTACAAAATGGGTATGAAAGAAGTAAAATGTGCCCCCCGAATGAAGTGTTTGAAACCTCATTTATACTAGTATCCCTATTCTCAAATTCAAATTCAAAATTAAACTCAAATTATAATCCAATGCATTTCCTAACTAACTCTTCCTAATGATATTCCTTCCTCTTTTTAGATCTGAGCCTTGTGAGTTATTGTTTTGATGTTTGCGGGCTTGATTAGTTGGATTTGATGAGCATTAGATATGACTTAAAATTCACATGCATGAGAGTGCATAGTTTGGCATGTTAGATGTTAATTTAAAAGCCAAATTGAAGCTCAAAATCTTGCTCCAAATGAAGTCCTAGAAGTATACTTTGTTAGGGGAGTTTGAGGCGCCAATATGGCTTCTAGCACGCCAATTTCATTACCTTGGATCAGCCTTGAAGCTCGAAGGCGTTTGTGGAAGGAGACGCTTCACAAAGTGCCATTGGAGACGCCACGTTGTTGCTTCAATTTGGCTTCTAGGGAGTGGCGTTGGAGATACCAAATTGGTGAAGAAGGACAGCGTTTAAGATACCACATTGTTGCAAAAAATTGGCCTCCAAGGAATTGCTTTAGAGGTGTCAATTGGGTGAAGGTAGAGACGCCACTTTGAAAGTCCCTGGGAGTGTGATGATTGGCGTTGGAGACGCCATTAAGGATGGCGTTGGAGATGCCATTTTGGAGCACCAATTTAAGTCCCTGAAGATTGCATCACTTGACTTGTTTAACTCCTAAAAGAGGCTTAGCAAAACTCCATCTTGTCTCTAGAAATATTGCTCAAGAAGTGTTGCTTAAGTGATTCTTCTATTATTGCTTTTGTTACTTCTTTTTCTAACATTTTCTACAAAAATTCATAAACTTAAAGCAACAAAGTAGTATTCAAATTAAGCACTAAAACACTTCATAATTGAGCATAATTCATTGACTTTCTATATAAAATAACATAGAAAAATAACTCATGATGCACATGCATCAAGCTTCCCTGATCTACTAGGATTTTATGAAGTTTTGCATTGGCTAAGATCATTGTTACCAAAACTGGATCATCAGCATCCTCCTTTGTGAAAGCTATCGCGTAGGTCAGGTGTTTTCTCATCTTCTCCGACCTGGTAGAGTTCCTTCAAATGTCGTTTGCGAGAGGACTTTGTGAAGCCACCAACGATCATGTGAATGTGTCTCTCAAGGATCCTTTATGGTCATTTTCGCTTTCCTCTGTCTTCCTCTTCTCTTTTTCTCTTACTGGTTTCATCTAACTTCCCAGCATGATATTTATCCAACTGTCCTTCTTATGCTAGCTCTTCAATTACGTTCTTCAAATCATAGAAATCATTTGTGGAATTGCCTTAAATTTTGTGGTATTAACAATATTCTGACTGATTCCCACTTTCTTGCTCTGAATAGCCCTAGGAGGTGATATTTTCTCAGTGTGGCATATTTTTCTATAGACTCCGACCAAGGAGACTCGTAGCAAAGTGTAGGAATGGTATCTTCGAGGCCTGTCCAAGTTGTACTGTTCGTTCTTCTTTGATTTTTTTTATTTTCCTTTAGACTGATGTTGACTGCTTTGTCCTAACGTGGGCTTCCTCGGCTGTGTAGTTTTCTCCATGTTGATATACTTTTCATCTCATTCTTGGATCTTGTACAATGAGATTGGATTCTTTCTTTATATGGATTATGAGAAAGGACCTTTCCTAAGGCCAATGATGAGCCCCATGATAGCTGCTTTAGTGGGCAAGCTTTGAATTTCCAAGCATGCCTTGTTGAACCTTTCCATGTACGCCCTAAGGGACTCCCTGACCTCTTGTTTGACACCCAAGAGGCTTGGGACATGCTTGGTTTTTTCCTCTTAGATGGAAAATCGGATGAGGAAGTTTCTTGCCAAGTCATTAAAACAGGTGACCGAACCTGGGAGGGAGACTGTCGAACCACTTCAATGCCGCCTTAGTTAAGGTAGTCGGGAATTCTTTGCACCGAGTTGCATCTGAGGCGTTAACCAAATACATTCTACTTTTGAAATTGCTCAGGTGATGTCGGGGTTGGTCGTACCATCGTAGAGGTCCATGTCTGGGCTCTTGAAATTTCTGGGGACTTTTGCTCGCATGAACTCTTATGAGAATGCATCTTCATTCCCCAAGGGTGTGGTTTCTTGCTCAGCCCGAGATCTCCTACCTTTGAGGTTGGATTCCAATTTTGCCAATTTATCTTCCAACTCCCTATGTCGTCTTACTTCTCGTCGTAGCTTTAGCTCGACCTCGAGCTTTTCCAACCGACTTTGATGTCCATGGAGTAATCCTATTAGCTCTGTTGTGTCTCTATCTCTAGAACCCCCAGGTCTATAGACTTCGGATCCTAATCTTCATCCTCTTTGTTCGTTTTCATCTCTTCCTTTGTCAATCCTTCTATTTCGCTGTAGAGGGATAACAAGTGCTCGATCATCGTTGATCTGTTCTTCTCCTAGGTGTTCTGATTCGGATGTTGTGTGTCCATCTCTTGGGTAATTATTCGCCATGGTTGGATGTTGAACTCTAGGTCCCTGGCAACGACATTAATATTTCGAAGATTACCTGAAATTGGTGATTTGGGCTTGAAGGTAAGGTCCAAGCTCCTTTTTAATTATGCTGACGTCTCCTCCTATGTGATGGAGTCGTTCGAGTTCTTTGGGTGAAAACGGGGGTGGTACCGAGAAGGGACTTCGATGCTTAAGTTAGTAAAGGTTTTAGGCTGGTTTTGTGTAGGATAGAGTTGAGAAATACCTAAGTTTGGTATGGTATTTATAGTAGAAAAAATAAGTAATATTTCTATAACTTATCCACATATCATAGTAGGTGGTTATTCTCCCCTTTTATCTAAGAATTGTTGAGATCTCATATTTTAATATATGAGCATGTTTGTAGGTGCAGTTAAGATTCTGCAAATCAAATCGTACAAAGGAGGTCAGGCATGTAGGGAGAATGCCTTAGTTATTTTGGGCCTTAGTTATTTTAAGTTTGATTTTGAATTATAGGTTAGAGTATGAACAATAGATATATACATATATAATGGAAGTTATTTTAGTATATTTAATTATTTTACTAAGTAGACAATTTATTTATTTATTTTATATAAATAATTGAGATTTAAAAAAATAACATGTTAATCAAATTAAGTTACATATTTCTTTTTAATTTTCAAATGGACTATGTATGTTTTTTTAATAAAAAAAGCTACTCATTTATTGAACTCTAATGACACATTATTTTCTAAGGAAGGTTGCTGTATTAGTATTTGCAAAAAATTTGTATTAAAATAAACTAAATAAGTTTTTATTCTTTCATCCATGCATTTTTCTTTTTTGCTTTCAGTCTTGAGAAAAGGAAATTTAGGTATTAGTACCTATAAATTTGAAACGTGTATATGTTGTTCCTTTATTAAACTTGCTTTTGTCAAATACTATGTAACATACAGTTTAAACGTTTAGGTAACTAAGTCTAAGATATGACATGCTAAATAGTAAATAACACAGACGAGGCATATTTTTTTTTCATTGCCTATCATCTCACTCTTTATCTATAGTCTATACCATTATATTAATTTACTTAAATAATATTTTTCTTTAATCTCTAATGAAACAGTAGTATTAAACTATTAACAAAAGCAAGGCGGTGAGAAGCCCACTTGGAGTTTCGATATCTTGTCGCACAAATTATTCAAATTTCAAATGAAAAAAGAAAAAGAAAAGCAGACAAAAAAAGTTGCAAAGACACAACAAAAGCAATATAAGGCACCCTTTCTCACAGCATAATTCATGGGTAAATAAGAGCAAAGTTTTCCATCATAATGGTGACATTTGACTGCAATTTCCTTTCATTTTGTCCTTTTGTGCTGAAATTAAAATGCTTTGATAAAATAAATGATAAATCCAAGCTGCTCCCTATAAAATGTAAAATTGCGTTTTGTTGAGGATACAAAATCTAATCCATGATCTTTATTAATTGATTATTCATTTAGGAAAAGTCTATGAAACCAACAGTTCTATTAAAATTTAATTAACATTTAATTAGTAAAAGAAAAATAAACACTCATATATCATTAGATATAATTTTATACTATTAAAAATATTAATAATAATTAATTAATGACTATAAATTACAAAATTGGTTAACCTCCCAATACTTCTCATTCATTTATTCTTTGCGTAATTTCATGTAATTTAATGAGTACAAATAAGAACAACAGAAAAGGTGACATCCTTATGCACCGGATTTTAACGGCAACAGTGTGTCATATCCGCAAGTACATGATAATGATCATTCATTAGAGCTGAGACTTGACTTCCACATTTTATTCTAGTTTTTCTAATATTGTTTCCAACAAATTCCCCTTCACATGACAACACTATATTCAAATGTTTTACTTCATACTCTAACTTAGACTTATATTATGCCTGCATAGCATACTTATTTAGAAAAAGAAGTAAACTAGTTATATTCTAAAACAAGCTGTAGTTTTTTTAGTTTAACCCTTTTATATCCTAAACTAATTAAGCAGAGCAGAATCTTAAAGATGTTCATGCAAAAACATAGTAGTCTAATAAAGGAAAATTGAAGGATTTGAAGCCACATAATTTAGAAGATGAAAGAGGACATTTACATTCAAAATTATTATATTTACATACTATACTACTACTACCCAAAAAAAAGGGTGAAGACTAAAGAGACAGCATCAAACTCCACTCATTCATTATTAGGAGGTAGTTTGAGCTGCAGATCTCACTCCTTACCTTTCTCACTTTCATGTTATCTTTACATGAGAGGCCAAAAACAGAAAACCTAGATTCTCAATTCATAGTTTCATACTTAGAGCCTCACCCAGATTCCGCTACCCGAAGGGCTAAAAAAAAAAAAAAGAGAGGGGGGGGGGGGGGGGGGATCAAAATCTACAAGCGTCACTCGAATTTACAAGAAGGTGCTCTGTTTCCTCTGCCTCCAGTAGTACTACTAGTAGACTTTATTCATTCAAAACTACCACATAGCGAGAAACATTATAGATTTAGGGACCAAAATTAGCTATACTTGCTACTATAACAAGGAGCTTATTATATGTATTTTGTGACTTCTTCATCTTCTTCCGTTGCATTAACTCAAAAATCTTACACTCAAGTTAGTTCAGCTGCCTCACTCTCACCTCCCCTCAAGATCCATGAGTGCCCTGCATGTACGAAAAATCAAAGCGAAAGTTAACACCAAATTCAAACCCGTAAGAAAAGGCATAATATCACTATATATTCGAAAGTGTATATGATATATAAGATTAATTAGATCTCACATCCCTGTAGCGAAGAGAACAAAATTAGTGGGATTTTCGAAGAAACAAAAGGTTAAAAGACTCACTCAAGGCTTGTTCGGCGGAGATCCTCCTAGAAGGGTCCTTACATATCATCTTCCGCAACAAATCCTTGGCGGCCGGCGACACATTCCGGAAGAGCCTCGGCGGAAACCTCAAGTTCCCTCGTAGAACAGACTCGAAAATCTCGACGGCGGAATCACCGTAAAACGGCGGCGCACCGGCCAACATCATGTAAAGTATAACTCCACAGCTCCACACATCAACTTTCTCATCATACTCCCTCCCCATCAACACTTCCGGCGCCACGTAATACGGCGTCCCCACCACACCGCTCATCAGACCCCCGCCATCGCCGGCGAACCACTCGGCGGAGCCAAAGTCGGCGAGCTTCAAGATGTCTCTGGAATCAAAGAGAATATTCTCGGGCTTCAAGTCGCGATGCGCGATGCCGCTGCGGTGGCAGTGAGAAACGGCTTCTAGAAGCTGGGTGATGACGTGGCAGGCGTCGGGGAATGGAGTGACAGTTGAGGCAGTTAGGCGGTCGAGGAGGGTGAGGGGAAGGCAGAGGTCGAGGATGAGAGAGAGAGAGCGGTCGTCTTCGAAGGCGTTGTGGATAGTGAGGATGTTAGGGTGAGGGGTTAGGAGTGACATCAGCTTCGGTTCGTTCAGTATACACTGCTGGTCCGTTTCGTCTGCTAGGATTGATTTGTCGATTACTTTGCAGGCGTATGCTTCTCCTGAAACGACGTCGTAGCACCGGTATATTGTGCCGAAACGCCCTCTCCCTATTTCTTCGCTTATCTCGTATTGCCCCTTCACCGATGAACACATTCTTTCTTTCTTTCCTTTCTGGGTGGTTCTGTTTTTTGAGGTTTGCCCAGACCTTGTTAAGCTTCTTCCGCTTTTATAGACAGAAACTAACTCATGAAAGAGACTACTTTTATATTTTTAGTTTTTAATGTGGAAATACAAAAATCAGTCATTAAATTATTTATTTTATATATATATAAATATATATATAATTTAATTTATTTTTAATATATATTTTATTTTAGTATAGGTGTTTTAAATATTTTAACTTTTTCAAATCAAATAGAATTAACAAGAAGAAAACAAATTTTAACAAACCTACCCTGCCTGCTTCATGAGTCAGATTTTTTTTTTTTATATTGTGTTTTGTTTGCTAAATCATTATGTATGTAAAGAGTTCAAAATTTATTAAGTCTAAAAAATCTTGTTTTTCTTTCATTAAATCTAAAAGTTAATTATAATTTTTTAAATATTCAGAAAAAAGAAATAATATGAGAAATATTATATATAACTTATATTCCTGTATTAAAACAAAAAATATTATTTTCATATTAGAAAAGATCGTCATCATGAATTATAAATATTAATGTTTTTTATTTTTTATATTTTTAATATATATTTTATATTCTAATATATAAATAATTAATTGATAGTTTGGTAACTAATTTTTTCTATACATACTTAATATATATGGTTCATTAGATAATAGGTTTGTATAGTTATTTTCTCGTTGTAAATATTATTTATTTGTTCGTTGTAATTCGCATTAAATTTATATTTAAATACTGACATGTTATGACGCATGTTAATAATGTTTAACTAATTAATAATATGTACTAAAACCAAATATTTTAAAACTTACGAAGAATTAAAAAATTAAAACAATTATATTATGTATAGAATAAAAAATAATTATTAAATTAGTTATATATAATATATACTAAAAATAAATCAAATAATAATATATTTTTATATAAATATATAACAGTACTTGATTAGTGATTTTTTTGTATATATAACATTTTTAACAAAAAAAAATAACACTGAAACCAAAATGAGTGCATTTTTTTATACGGAACAAAAATTTTAATCTTAATGAAAATAAATAATCACTCTGCGGAAAGATAATATCAAACACTAATTATTTTTCATTTAGGTTCATATTTTTTTTTCTGTTTCCTATATTATAATTATATTCTTTCGTATTATCTTAGTATTTAGTCACCCAAAAACAAAAATATCATCTTGATATTTCTATTTTGTTTACATTAATTATTTAAGGCTCATCCTTAATATATTCCTTATGAAACAAGAAGTAATGTACATTTATTAAATAAATAAATGTTAACCCTTCATTTATTATATTTTATATAAATAATTTAAATTTAGAGTTTAAATTTAGAATTTAAATATAGAGAGTCAGAGTTTATTTAAAATTTAGGATTAATACTTAAAATTTAAAATTTAAATTTTAAAATTCAAAAACCGATGCATACACTCTTTATTTTTTCCAAAATACATTAGCATTTGCCATTATTTAACCACAAAACAATTTAACATTAATTTGAGAAAATTTTTAAGTTATTACATTGCTATGATTTTATTAGATAAGCAAGCAATAAAAGTTATTAGATTCTAGAGTATATGTTTCCTAAATAATTAAGAGTGACATGTTTTTACTTTATCAACCAAAAATATAAAATAAAATAACACGGTTTTTGCATATAATGAAACTAACTAACAATTTATTATTCATTAAAAAGTTGGAGGAGATATTTTAACATAGGAAATTTTGTTATACCTATAAAAATTGTGTCTAATTAATTTACCTAAAAGTAGAGATAGAATAAGATAGAACTCATTTTTTATGTAAGTTATGAGTAAAATTTAGACACCATAAAACATTCCTTCTAACATATGCTTTTAGCTTATTTTTAATGATGCATTATTTTAATTAGTTTAGTTTTCCTAATTCAGTCATACTCTTATTCAGTATATCACCAAAAAATAAATACTCTTATATTTATACAGTATAATTTTTCTTTTTAAATTATATGCCTTTAACAAAAGTTTTTTTAGGAAACTTTGTGGAAATGTATCTAGTATAGTAGTATGAAGAAAGAAAAAAAAAACGGTCTGTACCGTGGAATGTTGTGTTTTCACTTTTCATCAAATGGAAATGGGTGAGAAAGAGACACAATATGCTGAGTTATGGAAGAAAGGAATAACCAAAGGAATATTCGTTCGGTGGATACCACTCTTTAAAACGCACCACGTTTCCGAAAACCCTATAGAGACTTTGTTCGGCTTCTGTTACCAAAAAATTGACCGCTTTTCCTTCTCTTTCTTTCTCTTCAGGTTGTACAATTCGTATTTCTATGAATTGAGTTCTTTCTCAATACCCAACTAAATAATAATAATAATAATAATAATAATAATAATAATAAATAAATAAATAAATAAATAAATAAAGTTTCTTGTGGGGACTATTATTTGATCTTTGATGGTGCTAATAAACTATTGGAGATTGTTAGAAAGCTAAAGGGTCGATACTTTCGAAGCTTTCATGCCTTATCATTTTTGTTTTTTTAGAAATTATATATATTTATATTTAATTTACCTGACTTTGGAGTCTTATGTTGGTTCATATTTCTTTCTTTAAATAATTTCTACGAGTGATGTTTTAGTTTTACTACTTTCGTTTAGAAATGATATTTATGTTAATTTTTTGAGTGTCAAATAACCCATTCGGTCTCAGTATTAGGTATTAAATATGAATAAAATTTTATACCACATATAGTTAACAAAATTATACCACGTCCAATTATAATTAACAAAATTAAATTAGCTTGATGTTTATTCCCTTCATTTTATGCAATAATATATATAAAAAGAAAATAAGTGAGAAATCAAGATTCTTCTTCAATGGTTTAATTTTTTTTTTAGTTATTTAACACCGTTTAATTTTTAAGAAAAATACTAAAGAGTTGTCCAAATTTATTATTTTTAGTTATTAATTTAATTTTTTAATTCAATAATCTAATAATAACTTTAGTCTACATTTTTAAATATTAATAACTAATTATTAATCAAAAATAATAAATTTTAATAATTTTTTAACATTCTTCAATTTTTAAAAGAGAATTCTTTTGTAGACACAAACTTTGAATAACTTATCCAAGTGCCCTGAGTCTAGGGTTTGTTGAGTGCTCTATTAAGGTTTAGGAGAAATCCTAATTTTGTGAGTCATTTACTAGGTTTTTCTGGACAACAATGGCAGCGCCTGCTGCCTCGTTTCCTTCAAGTCTGTTTAACCCTGTTTCGGCAGGGAGTGAGGAGGAGATGGTAGTGAGATTTGATAATGAGGATATACAAGAAGGAGTAGAGAAATGTTTGAAAAGTCTGGTTGGCAGATTATTGGCGGACAGAGAGTTTAGTTTTGAAACTCTGGAAGCAGCTCTTACAGCCATCTGGAGACAACCAGATGGATTTAAGGTTTTGAACCATGGAGGCAATGTTTTTCAATTCTTCTTTGATAAAGAGATAGATTTGGTTAGAGTCGAAAAGGGAGCACCTTGCCTCTTTAAAAACTATATTTTGAACCTGAGAAGATGGGAGGAAGACCTGCAGATAAAGGAAGAAGCATTCATTCATGTCCCTATCTAGGTATAATTGTGGGGAGTCCCAGAGCATTGCAAAACGAAAAATCTGAGAAAGAAGGTGGGAGAGGCGTTGGGAAGGGTCTTAGATGTTGATCTGTTCACGATGCGAAGGAAAGACGAGAGAATTCTCAAGATTCAGGTTTTGCTGGATATCACAAAACCCTTAAGAAGATGTCTCAAAATTGCGGGCAGCAATAATAAAGTGACTGAATTAAAGCTCCGGTACAAGAGGATTGGAAATTTTTGTCATTACTGTGGATATATCGGTCATGAAGTTAGAACATGCAGCAATTACCTGGAAGCCTCAATAGCTGGGGAAAATAGAGAGGAGATGTGGGGGGCATGGCTTCGTGCTGAGCAGATTGGGTGGAGAGTGAACCAGAAAAAGGAGAATCAAAACCCAAACGCTGCTGCAAATCCAGAGGCGAAAAAGCACAAGACCAAAAAACTAACTCTTATTAGTCTAATAAGAGGGTTTGCTAGTCTATCGGTTCAAGATGGCAACTCTCGAATTAGAGAAATAGAGAGTGTTCCAAGAAGGGAAGAATCCCAGGAGGGGGAAAGAGGAGAAAAAGAGAATGGTGCAGACAATATGGAAAGATTCGAACAAAGAGGTAAAGAAGGTACTCTTGATGCAGAAAATTTAATCCAGCCCCAATACAGAAGAATGCAAGGTTTTGAGCAGAAAAATTACTAATGCAAATGATAAGAAGCTAATTAGAAGACAGAACTTGAAACACCTAGCAAGAAAGGGTATAGTCAATTCAGTGTTGGGGTCTAAAAGAAGATCAGAGGAGGAGGAAAATAATGCAAGTAGTAAAAAGTTGTGCCAAGATGTCAGTATACCATCTGAAATGGGAGAGGGTGTCACCCAACATATGGCACCCTAGGAGGTATAAAACTGATGATGTGGAACTGTCGGGATTTGGAGAAACCCCTGACAGTTCACAACATTCAAGGGATCGTTAGGTCTCATTCTCCCGATGTACTATTTCTATGTGAAACAAAAAATAGTATGTCGAAAGTTGAAGGAGTTATGAGGAAGATTGGGTTTCCCTCTTTCTACATAGTGGAACCAATAGGATTGTCAGGTGGATTGGTGGTGGCATGGAAGGAAGAAGTGGAGGTGCAAATCCTAAACCGAGATAACTTCTATATCCATTTTAGGTGCCGGGGCCAGTAACAAGAATCGATAAGGGAGGTTTTTGGTGTGTATTTGGACACTGATGAAGCAAAAAGAAGAGATCAGTTCAATCAAATAAACTAATTAATTGGTGTAAGCAATGACAAAATGACAATCATGGGGGACTTCAATGCAATCACGATTCACCATGAAAAGGAAGGCGGCAGATCCAATCAAATACATCTATCCAGGACTTTAATGACTTCACTAATTCTGGAAATCTAATGGATTTGGGATATGAAGGAGAAAAATTTACATGGTGCAATAGGCAGTTTAGAGGGAACCTAATTAGGGAGAGGTTGGACCGGGTGTTGGTTAGTAGGAGCTGGAGAGAAGAATTTCCAAATGCATATGTCACTCATTTAGAAGATTTTGGTTCAAACCATAGGCCTTTATTACTGTGTGAGGAATGACAAATAAGGAAAAATAAGAGGAGGTTCAGATTCCAAGAAAGGTGGTGCGAGAATGAAGACGTAGTTAACCTAATCAAGCAAGCTTGGAAGCATGAGATTGAGGATTCCCCTATGTTCAGGCTTGCTGGAAAATTGAAGCACTGCAGACACAAGTTAGTAGAATGGCAGAAAAATTCCTCGTCGAATTCACTAACCAAAATCCAAAGCATAAAAACCAGACTTCCTGCAGAATCTAGTAAAAGAATTCTGGCTGATCCGATTGATGTTCGAATATTGGAAGCAGAGTTGGAGGATGAGTTGGTAAGAGAAGAATGGTTCTGGAGAGAAAAATCGAGGGTTTAGTGGCTGAAGTGGGAAGATAAAAATACAAAATTCTTCCATTCCAAATATAAAGCAAGGAATAGAAGAAATAAGATTCACCACTTGGAAGATGAAGAGGGCAACATAGCAGAAGATGCAGAAGGAATTGCAAATATGGCTCAGCACTATTTTACTAAACTTTTTACCTCAAGTAATCCGCGATATCCAGCAGGGGAAATTACGGGTATTCTAGGAAAGATTACTGCTGCCACTAATAGAACACTTGTCAGGCCTATCTCAGATGATGAGATCAAGAATGCTGCGTTCTCTATCAACCCGTTCTCTGTTCCGAAAGATGATAGATTCACAGCAAAATTTTTTCAATTTTTCTGGGAGATTATACAAAAGGATGTGATTCTAGCAGTAAGAAGCTTCTTTTCGGGAGGTAAAATCCTAAAGGCATTCAATCATACTCATATTTATCTTATTCCAAAAGTTGATAATGCTAGGTCTATGAATCAAATTCGTCCTATAAGTCTGAGTAGCGTTTTCTACAAAATCACATCTAAGATACTAGTGCATAGATTGCAACTGGTCATGAATAGAGTGATCAGCGATTCTTAGAGTGCTTTTGTTAAAGGCAGACTAATCAGTGATAATGTCTTAATAATGCATGAATTTATGCATTTTCTGAAAAATAAGACGTACAGAGAATGTGATTTTGCCCTGAAACTAGATATGAGTAAGGCCTACGACAGAGTGGAATGGTCTTTTATGTGGGCTGTGATGCAGAAATTGGGGTTTTGCGACAAATGGTTGACTTGGATCAAAGAATGTGTGATGAAGGTCTCTTATTCTGTTACTGTAGATGGACAACCTCATGATTTTTTCAAACCATGCAGAGGGCTACATCAAGGCGACCCTCTTTCCCCTTATCTTTTCTTATTTTGCGCAGAGGGTTTATCCCATCTGCTCCACAGAAGAGAACAGAGGCAGGAAATTACTGGGTTGAGACTCAATCACATATGTCCTAGAGTGAGTCACCTATTTTTTGCAGATGATTTGATTCTTTTCAGCAAAGCTTCAGAAGAAGATTGCCAGAGGTTAATACATATTTTACACACATATGAAGAAGTTAGTGGCCAAATAGTTAATCTGAACAAATCGTCAGTGTTTTTCAGCAAGAACACACCTATTCCACTACGAGATCGCTTAGCAAACATCCTTTAAGTTCCTCATGTGGATAATCAGAATAAGTACTTAAGCCTGCCATCAGTGATACAGAGATCTAAAAGGACGACTTTCAACTACATAAAAGATAAGGTTAACAAAAAGCTTCAGCATTGGAAAAGGGGATTACTATCCACTAGTGGTAGAGAGACCCTTATTAAAGCAGTGGCATCGACAGTTCCTATCTACACTCTAAGCTGTTTTAAACTTCCAGAATCACTCTTGGACGAACTACAAAAGGCTATGCTACAGTTCTGGTGGGGTCAAAAAGCCTTTGAAAAGCAGATGCACTGGGTTGGTTGGCAGATTTTATGTAGGCTAAGGAGCCAGGGAGGGCTAAATTTCAAAGACCTCAAAGCCTTCAACCTTGCAATGCTAGCCAAGCAAGGTTGGAGACTCTTGACGCGTCCAAACTCTTTGATTTCCAAAGTTTATAAGGCTAAATATCACATATTCTCAACATTCCTAGAAGCGCAGGCAGGCCATAACCCATCCTGGAGTTGGAGAAGTGTGTTGGATGGCAGAAAAGTACTGGAAAAAGGTATTCTCTGGAGAGTAGGAGGGGGTCAACTGATCTGAATTAAAGAAGATTCATGGGTTAAGGACTTCCTAGCAATTTCTCCAATTACTAATACAGATTCAAGTTATAAACCAGTTTGAGTCTCAGAGTTAATCCTACCAACTAGATAGTGGGACCAAACAAAAATCAGACAGTTTTTTAACACCGACATCGCAGAATCAATTCTCAACACCACAATTCATGAAGGAGAGGATTCAATTACCTGGATGAAGGAGAAAAATGGTGGATATTCAGTGGATTCTGGATACCGGGTGGCCTTCCAATTTGTTCATCCTCCAATTGACTTCCTTCCTGAAATTTGCAGAAACAAATCTCTTTGGTCAAGTATATGGAAGATTAAAAATCAGCAAAAAGTTAAAAACTTCATATGGAAATTCATGCATGAAGGGTTACCTGTTCGGAGCAAGCTTCACTCCAGGATTCCGAACATAAATCCAAAATGGTCAATGTGTGAGGAAGAAGAGGAATCGATTACCCACTATTTACTGACTTGTCCCGATTCCCTGGAAGCCTGGCAGAAAGCCCAAGTTCAAGTTCCAGAAGAGTTGAAGGAGAGTTGGCGATGGTGGGTCAGCACCATGGAGAAGGAGAAGAGCAACGCAGAGCCCAACGAGAAGCTCGAACTGGTGGCCAATCTACTCTGGCAGCTTTGGAAAGCAAGAAATGAATTGGTATTTGAAGGAGTTCGACGATCACCATCTCTCAGTATGGAACTAGCACAGACAATAATAACAAAGAGAAAGAGAACGACCTAATTTTTCTAATTGCCTTTTCTCTAAATTGTAATAGTCTTATTCTTATTAGTTAAACGCTGGTGGAACTATTCCAAATTTTTTTTTGCCTGTTGTCCAAATTTGGACCTTTCATCATTTTAATAAAACTACCTATCTTAGCCAAAAAAAAAGGGAGAATTCTTTTGTGTCTTTTTCTTAGAAACTGGATTTGAGGAGCGAAAAGAATTGGAATATATTAGGCGAGGCTTTATGCTTAGGATATACCAAGTAAAGTAAAGGAAGAATTCTCATCAATTAGAAACCCCAATACACTTGGAAAAGAAAACTATTTAATTTTCTAAACACATAATCTAATTCACTATATTTTACACCTAACTCATTTTACTATTATTGATGCAACCTGTTTTTACTAATGCACAAAATTCTTCTTATTCATTCTTGCATTTTGTTAACATTATTAAATAATATCAACACGTATTTTACAATATTCAATTAATAATGCATTTCTTTGAAAAGCTTATATTTTTGGATGCCACAAGAATCACATGACACATGTTGGTACATCATATCATTCAAATGTAGCCACATATTATAGCACAAGATTATTTCCAAGCAACATTTTTAGGCATATGATGTACACTGTTCATCATGATCATAATATTCTTAACTAGCGTAACCGGTTATTTGGATGCCGTTGGGATCATCTAAACTTCTTGTTGTTTGGTCTTCTAGAAAGTTAAGCTATCATATATTCATATTTGAGTAATTTGTGCTCCTAAACATGGATTTTTTTTTTTTTTGAGAAGTATTCAATAATCATCAGAATTTATTATTCTTTGTTATTATTTTTGTCATCATTAATTTAATTTTTTTAATTTAATAATTTAATAATATATTTTTAACTCATATTTTTAAACATTAATAATTATTGATGACTAAAAATAATGAATTCTAATAACTTTCTAACCATTTTTTTTGTTATCAATAAATGGTTATTAAGCTAAAGCATGACTTCTTTTGTTATGTTTTTGACATATACCCGTTGAATTTTAATTATTTATTTATCCCTAAAAAATAATTGTTTAGCACAACTTAAAAATAATAAATATTTAGAATAACAAAATAAAATATTTTTTCTATTTCTAACAGATTAAGAGTTAAATCTATCATTAGTTTAAATATTTAAATATTCATCGACTTAATTATTCTCATATTTGTTGTTCTTAAACACATTGAATTCAAAATATTAATTTGAAAATACGAATTATTGTGAAAAATATTTACTCTTCAATTATAAATTATCGTTATATAATTCTTTTAATGTTGATGTATTTTATTTAAATTTAAAAATATATGAATTAAAAGTAATATCAAAGAAACATAATATGCGCTATTTAGTAATTAATTAATTATGCACCTTAATATAATTTTGACTAATATTATTTAAATAATATTTATTTTTTTTGACAAAAAAAATATCCAAATTCAAATCACATAAACCAATCCAATTTAGATAAAAATTAATTTTCAACAAACGGATTAACACAAATATATATTTATAAACAAAAAAAGCTTATATATTTAAACACAAAAAATTAATTATTAAATTAATCATCATATTTGTATATAAATAAATATATTATTTAATTTATTTTTAATATATATTCTTATTTTATTAATAATATATATTTTATATAAATAACTAATTTGATAATAATTTCTAATATACGCATAATATAGTCGATTTACAAGTGCTAATCTAATCACACTAAAGCATCTCTGGATTCTACTTTGTGGGTTATGGCCAACCTACCTATTCATAGCCTTTCAAATTACAAAATGACAACCTACTTTCTAAGGTTCTACCATATTCGTCCATGGTATCACGATTATCACAATTACCCTATGCGAAATAGAAATGAAAATTTCAATAATTCTTAGTCACATAATTTTACATAAGGAGATGTGAATATAAATGATTGATTTACGTCAATAAAAAGATTAAAAATAATGAAAAAAATTATATGCTTTGATATTTTCCTTTCAAACTAACAAATTGATGATTGGCACCGTCCTCTCCACCACTGAAAGTTTGTTCTCGAATCTAAGTGTTCGATTGCTTTGTTTTTGTCTTTCTCATAAGTTATTGTGCTGTCCATTTTTATTTTTTGCTAAACTAAACTTTGCTAAAGTTATTTGGGGGTCCAAAACCTAAATAAATAAATAAATAAAATCATGATATAGATATGGACCATTAACTTTTTCCGGATATGTGGCCATTAAGAAAAGAGCACCTTAGGAAAAAGATTAAGAATTATTTTCTCCTTTATAGAAAGAGAGGAAAAAAAATTGTTGTTGCCGGACAGTGCAAGGTACAAGCGTAGGACAATCACTTTAAGATATTTGAAGAGATAAAAAGAACGTATAAGAGCAACACGTTGCTTAACAGTACGTACGGTCAGTCCAGACAATCTTCGGTTCTAATTGCCCACCTAAAAAGAATGAATTTCAAAAAAAAAAAAAAAAAGGGTACGGAGAGGACTATTACTAATACGATTTGGATGTTATTTCTGTGGTCAAAAGTTGGCTTGTTTTTTAGCCGAAATCTAAGTTTAGGTCCACATTAAAAAAAAAATCTTGGGACCAATAATTTTTAATAATTTAAACCTTCATATAAATATTAAATTATTTTTAATAAATAAATTTTATTAATTTATTTATATAAATTCTAAAAAATATAGATATAAATTATATTGATTTATATGTATAAAATTTTGGTAAATATAGATGTAAAGTATATATTTTTTGTGTGCAAAATGTTTATAAATATAGGTACAAATTATTACTGACAAACTGTTAACAAAAAATGATAATATTTGCTGACGATGTAGTATTGTAATAAAAAAATTGTGCACGTAGAAGTTTTTTTTTTTTGTGAATTAAGTCTAATTAAGTTAAATAATAAAGTTTGAGTGTGTAGGTGAGTGAAAGTAGTGAGAATAATTTTTGTTGATGTTAAACTAACTTAATTGAATTTATTTATAATTTTATTTTTTGAAATTCTTTTATTGAGGATACTTAGAACCTAATTTTTTTAGTAATTTGAGTTTAAATGAATTAGTTATTAGAGATTTTTGTAATAATTGGGTATTTTCTTATTTAGAATTAAAAGCTTTAGTGATTGAAAAATAATGAGAATTTTATATTGCTTAATGTGAATATTGATATTTTGAATTTTATCTTATGAATAAAGGAAGATTAATTTGATTATCTCTAATTTTTGAATTAGAGTATTTATTTGAAAATAATTTATAAGTTGATAATTTAACGGTATTCTTAAAGATATTGGGCTAAATTGGATTTTCAATTACTATATTACCCCTAATTTTATTAAAAATACATACACTACCCAAATCCTAATTGACACACTAGCTCTAACACAACATCCAGCCGCCACCCTCACTTCTCCTCACACACCTACACACGCAAAACTGAAAGGGAAGAAAAAAGAGGGAGAGTTGCAACGGGAAGAAGAGGGGAAGGAAGGTGGGACGGTGCTAGCAGGGTTGGGAGCCGCTGTTGCCATTGAGTATGAGCAAGAGGGAGAGAGAGAGAGAGAGACTTTAGTTGACGTTGAGAGAGAGAGCTCGCGAGGGAGTTACTGCCCAGAGCCGTCACCGCACCTCCGTCGCCGTTGACACCGTCGAAGCTAGCGGGGGGGAGGGGGAGAGAGAGAGAGAGAGAGAGATAGATAGATAGAGAGAGAGAGAGTCGCAATTGAGGAACGGTCGTCGCTGTCAAACCCATCATCGTCGCCTTTGCCTAGTATCGCCGTTGTTGGAATATGAACTGAGGAGGAAGGAGAAGTCGATTTTATTACCACCGTCGCTCCTTGTCGCAGTCAACAAAGCTTCTTCACCACCACGATAGCTCGCTTCCACTGTGGAGATGAACCGAGGCAAGTGTTCCTGCTTCTGCTTTTTGTTCTGTTCTTGCTTCTGGTTCTGTTCAAGTTGCAGCGCCGTGCCTGGTTGCCAGAAAATGGCTCTGTGGTCGCTAGAAGCATTGTTGGAGGTGCAACTATCCCATATCCTTCATTTTTTTTTGGTACAATAAGTAATTCTTACCGTTGTTATTCTACTATATATTATTGAGGGTTTCGGGGCATTAATGTCTTAGGGTTGAGTTACTGAGGTTCCATACTGTGTTTGTGGCTGTTGCTGTTGCGGGAATGGTCAAATTTGATGTCGCTGTCGTGAAATAAGGATGAAAGGGGTTTGTCACGTTTAATTACAGAGTTTCGACTATATTGAGGTAGGGGCTTTTCTTAAAACCTATTTTATTTTAAGGAATTGTTATAAATCAATATCAATGTGAAAAATGTATTTTTCTGTGATTGTGTGAGTCTTATGGATTAATTTGAGCTGTTCTGGATAAATGTGATTGACTTAAATATTTAAATAGAATATGGCTGTATTGTGTGACTAATTGGTAAAGTTGAATTATCTATGGTTATGAACTGTGATTAATTTACTGATTGATTAAAAAGACTGGAGAATCTGATTTTTGACTAATTATATTAAGTTGGCCGTGTTGAATGATAAATTGATTTATGATGAAATGATTATTGAAAATATGTTGCTTGGATGATTGCTGATAAAAGGCTGGTAGATTGTTAAGGTTAAGGGAACCCGTAAGGGTGGTTAAGTCCATTTTTCAGGAGAGGTTATGTCCAAATTTTCTTATAAAAATGTAAAAGGAAGAGTTGAAGAATAATTGAAGGAAAGATTAAGGTTAATGAAAGGTTAAGTCAAGTTAAAGAAAAGTTAAGGTCAAGGAAAAGGAAAAAGTTAAGTAAGGGGTTAAGAAAAGTTAAATGATTAATTGAGAATTTTTTGTTTGATATTATTGAGAACGGATTGATTTGTGGCTATGAATAGTGCTTGATTTGATGTCATTGTGTTTGGAACTATGATTATGATCGGTTTCTTGATTATGTTGAAATGGTATGTTGAGAAAGGTTTGAGAGATGTTGGTTTGGATGGAACCCTTAGAGGGTGGCAAAGTCTGAGTTTCAAAAGAGACGCTTTCGAAATTTTTATAAGTATTTGAATTTGATTTGGCAAAACGAAATGATTTTTGAGTCTTTTGGGAATGTTTTAACAGTAAAATTGAAATCGGTTTTGAAAAGTTGGTTAACTCAAAAATAAGTTTATTTGATTGATTCTAATTACAAGGTTGTGATGTGAGGATTTTAATGAATTTAAAGTAATGAAATTGATTATTCAAGGTTAAACACAAATGAGTTCTATGATTTTGTTAATTTGTGAAATTGGTTTAATGATAAATGATTGTTATTGATAAATGAGATTATGAAACTTTTGTGGGAATGGTGGTTTTGTCCCACCACGGTGAGGATGATGGAGCTGTCCCGCTCACAAGATAATGAAATTATTGTGGGGATGGTGGTTTTGTCTCTGCCACGGTGAGGACGGTGGGTTTATCCCGCTCACGGCTCGAGAATAAGTAATCTTGTTACAAACATAATTATATGGAATTGTGATTTTGATTGAAATGTGAGTATTGACTTGGCAGAGAAATGGAGAAGGTGGTAGGACACTCTCTCTTAGAATATTTCTCCCACATCCTATTTTGATATCTGCCGATATAAATAAATATCGGTACTCTTTGATGAGTTTAAAGTTGCTAATGCTCGATTATATACCTTTTATCATTAAGTTATTAATGTCATTTATATTAGTAACTCACATATATTTAACTTTTTATATATATCCAGTTTTCATAATTATCCGTTTAAGATATTTATAGTTTGAATCGCTGACTCAGCAGTCTCATAGCTTGACACCCAACCCCTTCTTAAGAAAACTCATCATCATCATCATCATCATCATTAATAACTAATATTCCTTTCCTCAGTAGCCTAACCTGTTCCTGTAGATCCTCCACCTCATTTTTTTTCTCCTTCATCTTAGTAGTCACGTCGACAACGACCCTTTCCCTTTCTTTCAATAGACGCTCAAGAGATGCAACTTTCTTAATCACCACCTGCTACTCCAAACTTAATAACTCGGTAGTGCGACTAACACATAATAACCGAGAAGCAACAACCTATAAAGACGATAATCTTACCGACAAAAACAAACTGATAAAAATGAAAGAAAGCTCAAGTGAATCGACAAAAATATACCTGAATAAATTTGCCCATTCCTTCAAGCCCTGGACGACGAGTAAGAGGCATGTCCCCAGGATATTGAGAAACACGATTGGCATGCTTGGCAAACGGAAATTTGTCGCTCCACAATGAATGCGAGTTGGCACCAGGTAAAAAACTGGGCAAACGATGTTGCCGTTCAAAAATAGACCTCACAGTAGCACTCTGATCACCTTCAGAAATCACCTCTAATGACTTCCCTAACTCAGTCCTCCTCCTTTTTGGAGAAGGAGGAGCCTGAGCAGCAAAAATGCAGCATCCCCATCCGTATCTTTTGCAACACCAGAAACACTAACACCTTTCTCAACCTTCTTCTTCAAATATGTTTGGAACTTAGCGGCATTTAGATTTGGCAACCTGCTGCCTACCATATCAAAAAAATAAAAAATACAAGGTCAACAAACACAAAGCTAAAGAAAACAAAGGCACGAAAAAACAAAGTTACCTATGTACAATTCCAGCCCTTTAACGTCATTTTCCGCTTCAAATTTCAATAAATTGGGAATACACAAACATTCCACCGCAGCAAAATTTTCAATAAGAAACTCTAACGGACAATCCTCTTCCTTACTACTCTCATTAGCTTCAAGAATTTGTAAAGGCTTCGAGCACCAGAACAAAGGAAATTTTTCTATCATCTCGTCATCTAAATAAAAAGGATATACAAAATTCTTAAAGAAGATTTATACAACAAGAAGAGGGAACGACCAGGGAAACTACTTAGACAAACCCATAACCCCATACGAACCCCTTTAGACTGAAACAAAGAAAAGAAAACATTCAGTGAAAGGGGAAAGTCCAAAAAACCCCTCAGAACCTTGAAAACGCGCAGAAAGGCCCACGACTTTGGATGTAACTGTGATGGGGCACAGTTCAACTGAGTCAAAACCCTACACTCAAAATCTGAAATGGAAACCTTATATGCAGCTCAGTCAAACAGGGAACATACATATAAAAGTAACTTTAGTCCCCCCGCCTCTCACAAACCCCCTCTTCACTAGAACAAGGGAGCAGCTCGACATGAACATTAGACCCACTCCTGACAAACCTTGGAACATCTAGAAAACGAAGCAACTCAGGATCGCAAAATGACAAAGCACGAGTCTTCACATCATCGTGAACCCAATGATAAAGATTCTCCTTATTTACTTCAACAACCTTCACTTTTTCCTTCTCCTTTTCTTTAACCATTTTTTGGAGATTAACAAGAAGGAAGAAATAAAACAAAGCCAGAGAGACCAAAATACAGAAAACTAACCTCTGGAAGACAAGTCTCCCGAGAACTTATCAAACCTTTTTGCAAACTGAAGTTGTGTTCCGTAAACAACACAAGTTTAATTGCAACCCACTATTTTAGTGGGAAGTTGAAATAGCAACAATTACGCGCCTAAATACAAAACGGTCTGGTTCCATTATAGATAAGCGTGGAAATTTATTACAGCCAGTTTACAAGGCAAAAACCTTTTTGAAATTTTAATTTATTTTTAAACCCATTTCTTTTACAGCCCAAGCTTGAAACGCACGTTGAGCTTGGGGGCTCCAGTATCTTACCTTAAAACGCCGAGGTATAAATCCAACAAAAACTCAACTTGCTGCAATCACACCAAGTCAAGCTTGGGGACTATGTACTGTACCTCCACAATCTCAGACGAAACCGAATAATACCTCGGTGTAACGGCTCTGTTCCAGTGATGATTAGATTTTTGACGGTTTAGAATTTCACAAACGAAATCTTGTCGAAGTATAGTTTCTAAACCAATCAATAATCTTTTCATACAAAAGATTGTTTGTCACTAAAACAAACCCCTAAAATCTATAAATCGAAGTATTGAACCTCGGGTCATTTTCCCTAGGAATTGTAATGAAGTGTCTTGTTATTGGTTATGAGCTATTTTTGGGATTTTGATAAGAGGCATGAAAGATAAATGACAAGGAAGTAAACTAATAGCTAAAAGGGTCTTGGCAAGGGTTGGTGGTCAAGGATCTCTATCCTAATCACTAACCACAATATGAGAATTGGCAAGGATTAATCCCATTAAGTCATCCTCTAACTAGTAAAGGAAATTCAAATGAGCTATATCAATCCTAGTCCATAAGTCATAACTCTCCACTAATTCAATTAGTGAGAACTAAAGTCAATGGCTTCCAATCATCAATTACTTGGACATTAGTAACTCAAGAGTTCCTAAATTACCATCTCAAGCCAAGAGCACAAAATTCTACTCTAAAATCCTTCCAAGTATTTTATCAAACACTTGGAAGACAATGAATAAAGCACAGTAAATCAATCAACAAGAATAAAATCTAACAACAACTAATTGCAAAGAATTAACAACACCAAATCAAATGAATAAGAAAAGAACATGAAAACAAAAATTGCATTAAAGGAAAATGGAAGAATAAAAGTGCATCAATATAAAAGTAGAGAATTACAAGAATTAAATGCTAAACTAGAGAGAAGAGATGTAGGAGAAGAAGAATTACAAAAGGGAAAGTAAATCAAAGCATGAATTAAACCTAGATCTAAGAACTAAACCTAATCCTAATCCAAATCCTAGAGAGAAGTGAGAGCTTCTCTCTCTAAAACTAACTCTAAACTAATCCTAATGAGTGTGAATGATGGAATCTCCCTTTGCTCTTCAATCCTTGGCTTTAAATAGCATTTTTGGTGCCAAAGTTGGTTGGGATTGGCCCCCACAACCCTTGAGAATTCGTTGGGTGCGAATTCACTTAAAAATCAAGTATCAGCATCGACGCGTACGCGCACAGCACACGTACGCATCGATGGGGTAATTTGCAAGGTGCGCATAAGCGCCTGGTGCCCGTGCGCGTCCATCGGCGAGTTCAATTCTTTGCCTTTTCATGATCTTCTCCACTTTGTATGCTTTACTTTCACTCCTTTGATCTTTCCCTAGCCTTTTCAACCCGAAATCACTTTACAAACACATCAAGGAATCTAGTGGAATCAAAGGTGAATTAAATTTAGCTAATTAAGGGCCTAGAAAGCATGTTTTCACACTTAAGCACAAATTGGGAGACAATCATGAAACCATGCTATTTCATTAAGTAAATGTGGGTTAAATGTCATAAAATCCCTTAAATTCAACACAAGATAAACCCTACAAATGGGGTTTATCAACCTTCCCACACTTAAACCAAGCATGTCCTCATTCTTAAACCAAGAATGAAGTGAGGGTATGGTATTTATTCAATGGAAACTAACTAAATGCAATCTACCTATATTCAACTATCTAAATGAATGCAATTGCTTGGTCAAAATAAATCAATTCCCAAGAAGCATATATGCACAAGGGCTAAGGACTAGCAAGTCTAATCCACAAGAGTTATTAAACATTTTTACAAACTTGCATGAAAAGTGATGATTGTAGGTGGAAACATGTAATTGAGCATCAAACCCTCACCGGATGTGTTTGCACTCTATTCGCTCAAGTGTTTAGGGTTGATTTACTCAATTCTCCCCTAATCATGCTTTCCAAGATTTGTTCTTCTTCTAACAATCAATATACATTTCATGCATGCATACACATATCATGAGGTCTTTTCATTGGTTGTAATGGGGCTAGGGTTAAGGTAGGATGCATATTTGGTCAAGTGAGTTTGAAATTTGAATCTTTGATAAGCTTAAATTTCCCACCTAACCTATGACATCCTATACAATTTCAAAGCTAACCTAGCTACCCATTTTTCACTTTTTCACATACTCATGCATTTTCTTTTTCATTTCACAACACTTATGCATTGATCTTATTGAGCTTCGCTTTGGGGCATTTTGTCCCCTTTTTATTGTTTTCTTTTTCTTTGTTTCTTTCTATTCTATTTTTTTCTTTTCTTTTCCATATTATTTTTTATTTTTTTATTTTCTTTTGTTTTTCCCATTTTTTCTTTCTTTTAAATTATATACAAGAACATCAATGCATAAGGTCTATACATTTTATCAATACATGAGCATGTACCCAATTCCCAATATTTCCAATAAAAATATAAAACTACCCTTTTACTCCCCCAATGTCCCAAGGTTCCCACACTTGAATGATACACACACACACTAGCCTAAGTTAATCAAAGATCCAAATAGAGGACAATTATTGTTTTTCGCTTTAAGGCTTGTAATGTGCTAAAATAAGAACAAGTGGGTTAAGCGTAGGCTCAAAGTTGGCTAACAATGGTTGATAGAAGGTAGGCTATTTGGGTAAGTGAGCTAATGAAATGATGGCGTCAATCATATAAATGCATGAATACGCAAAATAATAGACATAAAGAATCAAACAAATCAAAGATTTCAATCATAGAAAGAGAATAATGCACACAAGAAGGAAAACTAAGTGGTTATAAGATGTAACCACACCATTAGGCTAAAAACTCACTTACTTGTGTTCTTAGCTCAAAAACATGATCCATAAGATATATAATTCAAGCAAGTTCTATGAAAAGTTTTCACTCAAATCAATTGGTGCCCTATAGATAGAAATCCTTGAAAAATTTCATTATTTTGACTGAGCTTATTGTGTATATATATGCAAAATTAAGAAAATGCAAGCAAAAATCCTAAAAACCTAAAATTAAATGCAAAAGTGTTGGATTTAGAAAATTTTCACCCAAAATTGCCGATCGGTCGGACGACCTCCCCACACTTAAAAGTTTGCACCGTCTTCGGTGCACTCAAAGATGAGCAAGGGGATACGACTACTCGCCGGATTTACCTTCAGCTGATAGGTCAATCGGTGCTGCGTGTTCTTTCTTCCACTTCCATTTTTGCTTGCGGTGCATCATTCATGAAAAACAAAAATATAACACCATAAGATGAGAAAACAAATGCAAGGAAGCATAATTGTTGGAATGAGGTAGTAATCACTAGGAATGAGTGAGTGAATCAGTGTGACATTTATGAAATATTAGGTATGTGAATTCTAAATTGCGCGGTTTAGAACACACATTATCATAAAAGTTATGTCACAAAAGAAGCATGCACTTCACTTATCCTAGTATGCTTGAGATGTTTTAAATGGACTTGTAAGGTAAAACAAGCATTGAAGAAGCATGAAAGCATTCAAGCCATAAGCATATGGATGCATATGATCATGAAATACAATGCATTAAGGTAAATGCACAACATCATCCATCAAGAGATTGCCTAGGCAAAGAAAATGATTCAAATCACATGGTGGCCAAATCATGTAATTCAAGAAGATTAAACATGCTTGAAGGCAATTCTCATCACTTGGTATTCCTAAAAGGTAAGCATGATAAACTTAAAAACAAGTAGCCAAATATAACCTCAACAATAAAATCCAACAATGATTATAAACATAATGATGTTAAGATAACATCCCCTTTTTATACTCAGCAGCAATAAATGGTAAACAGGAATAACAATCCAATACTTACAATGAAAAAGAGAAAACTAAAAGAAAATTAAACTAACTAACTAATCAACTAACTAACTAAATAATTAGTTAACTAAAATAAATGGTTATCAATGGTGTTTGGGAGTGTTGGATGAGGGGTAGAAGAGGGGAAGAAGAAAGTAAGAGGAAAGAAATGGAGAGAAGAGAAGAAAGGAAATGCTTGAAATAAGGGAATCCGTGCATACGCACACATGGCGCGCGCGCGGATGGCGGCGCAATGGATGCGACGCGTACGTGTACAGAGTCTGTCCGCATCGATGGATTATTCCGAGAGTAGTGCGTACGTGGAATGCGCGCGTACGCGCGAGTGGTTTTTTGCCAAAGGCACAATGTTGGCGCAGTGTGGGCATAACTCTTTGGAAAATATACCTGGAGGGCAGGTGGTACTATCGGCGCGCGCGCGTGCAGTGAGCTTGCGTATCAATCCGCAAGTTGCCAAAAGGGCGCGTACGCACCAGGTGTGCGTACGCGCAAATTGGTTTGTGCCTTAGGCCCAATTTGCGCACAGTGCAGGCCTAACTCTCGGGTTAATGTATGGAAGGTAGAACTTCTCAATCCACACATACGCGTGAATGGCGCGTCCGCGTAGGTTGGCGAAAATACTTGATGCACGCGTACGCGTGCAGTGCGCGTACGCGTGGATAATGCTCTATTTTTCAAAATTTTTCTCTATGTTTTTGCACCAATCCAAGCATTTCAAACCTCCAAACAGCTACCAAAACACCATAAAACCTTATTTAACATACTAAACTACCAAATGTACTCAACTAACTAAACAAAACATGAAATTAACTAATTCTACCAATATTTACAAAAGAGAAAAGTGAAAAGAATTTACCATGGTGGGGTGTCTCCCACCTAGTACTTTTGTTTATTGTCCTTAAGTTGGACTTATGGGGAGCTCCTCTCAAGGTGGCTTGTGCTTGAATTCATCTTGGAACTCCCACCAATGCTTTGTTCTCCATTGTGCCCCAAGATTCTTCATAGATTGAGCCAAGTCTTGATGAAGTTCTTCACAAGCTTGGGGCTCCCAAAGTTGGTCTTCTTCTTGTAATCCGGGATCCCACACTTTATTTTCACACCCGTCTTGAGGTTGATCATCATTATTAGTCCAACCGGGTGGTGAGTAAGGTGAATTCTCTCTATAATGGCCAACAATCCTCCTAGACCCATCTATTTGAGCACTACTCCAACCTTTATATCTCATGTTTGATGCATCAACCATAATGAGCCTTGATTTGCAATGCCCACCACAAAACCTTTTTCGCTTACGCTTCATCCTACAAAGTTTCCTAAGTTGGCCATCCGTTTCAAGCAAACCATATTCAAGTGGGATAATAAAGCTAATAGAGATGAATTTCACCCACTCAAATGAAGGTGTAGATGGCAACCTAGGCAAAGATGATTTCGAGGTTTTTGACAAAGCGTATTCCACTCCCATCCTTCTATCTGTAAGGACTTCTACTTCCTCACAGGATCTCTTAATCTCAATCCTTTGTTCAACAATTTTATCTAACTCTTTTCTCTTACTCAATTCATAAATGGGAGGGTGAGAGAAATTTACCTCCATATTACTTTCCATTTCATCGGGAGAAGGTTCTTTAAGTTCAAAGGATCTACCACCACTAGAATTTGATGCTTGCTCTTTATTGCCATGGGAACTCAATTTTTGTTCTATCCCATCCAAGTCTTCATATGGAATATGCCTTGGAGGTTGTTCACATCCCTCCTCAACATCAATTTCAATCTTTTTGGAGGGGTCTTCTTCAACTCTAGGTTCCCATGGAGGTTCCGCATCTCCTACGTCTTCAACCATTTCTTCCTTTTCTTCGATAATCCTAGCTTCTTCCAATTGTTCTAACACAAAGCAACTTTCCTCATTTCCCACCGGAGTTTCCAATCTCTCCTTCATGCTATGTTCTTCATTCGATTCTCCACATATAGCCATGGGAGTTCCTTGAGTGTTCAAGAATTGGGAGGCTAATTGATTTGTTATCGCCTCCAAGGCGGCCATGAAATTTTGCACATCCCTTTTCATCTCTTCTTGCCCTTGAACAAGAACACCAAGGATTTCATCCATTAGAGATTGGGTTGGGTGGAAGGGTTCATCATTTTAGGGGAAGGGTTCATAATAGGAAGGTGGTTCATCATAGTAATAATGTGGTGGTTTTATGTACTCCATTTGTTCCATTTGTTGCTCAACACACTCCAATCTATTGTACTCAAGTTGAGATTCTACAATCTCCTTCATGCTTCCCTCTTCGGTTAATCCTCCACAATCATCCTTGGACATATGGTGTGAATCCCATGCATCTAACTTTTCACGGACGGTTGCTTGAAGTCGATCCATTGCTTCCTTGAAAGATGGACATATATATTCTTCCATGGAGGGTTGTGGTGGAAGGTAGAATTCATCTTGTGGTTGAAAGTTCTCATACATTGGAGGTGGTTCATCTTGGTCATAATATTGTGAAGGTGGCTCTTGGAAGTATTGAGGTTGGAATGATGGTAGTTCAATATGTGGCTCATATGGCTCAAGAGGTGGTTGGTACGGTTGATAAGGAGTAGGGTCATATGGAGGTGGTTGATAAGAAGGGGCTTGTGAGTATGGTTGAGGGTCATGTTGAGGATATGGCTCATAGGCATATGGTGGTGGTTCTTGAAAGTCACAAGAGGATTCACCATAGCCATTGGATCGATATGCATCATAGAATGGCTCTTCTTCATAGTGCATTGGTGGAGGTTGTTGCCATGAGGATTGGTCATATGCATATGGCTCCTCCCACCTTTGAGTGTCCCATTCTTGATACACATTCTCATTGAAGTCCTCATCACCTACAACATAGTTGTAATCACACTCATAGCCAAAGTGAGAATTCATAATGGAAAGAGAAAACAAAAATCAAAAGATAATAGAAAACAAAAGAAACAAAATTCTACAACTAGCAAATAAAGCAAAAAGCAAGATATTCACACTATTCACATATGTACAATAACCAATAACATAACACCATTGCAACTCCCCGATAATGGCACCATTTCGATGATTAGATTTTTGACGGTTTAGAATTTCACAAATGAAATCTTGTCGAAGTATAGTTTCTAAACCAAGCAATAATCCTTTCATACAAAAGATTGTTTGTCACTAAAACAAACCCCTAAAATCTATAAACCGAAATATTGAACCTCAGGTCATTCTCCCTAGGAATTGTAATGAAGTGTCTTGTTATTGGTTATGAGTTATTTTTGGGGTTTTGATAAGAGGCACGAAAGATAAATGACAAGGAAGTAAACTAATAGCTAAAAGGGTTTTGGCAAGGGTTGGTGGTTAAGGATCTCTATCCTAATCACTAACCACAATATGAGAATTAGAAAGGATTAATCCCATTAAGTCATTCTCTAACTAGTAAAGGAAAGTCAAATGAGCTATATCAATCCTAGTCCATAAGTCATAACTCTCCACTAATTCAATTAGTAAGAACTAAAGTCATTGGCTTCCAATCATAAATTACTTGGACATTAGTAACTCAAGAGTTCCTAAATTACCATCTCAAGCCAAGAGCACAAAATTCTACTCTAAAATTCTTCTAAGCATTTTATCAAACACTTGGAAGGCAATGAATAAAGCATAGCAAATCAATCAACAAGAATAAAATCTAACAATAACTAATTGCAAAGAATTAACAACACCAAATCAAATGAACAAGAAAAGAACTTGAAAACACAAAATGCATTAAAGGAAAATGGAAGAATAAAAGAGCATCAACATAAAAGTAGAGATTTACAAGAATTAAATGCTAAACTAGAGAGAAGAGATGTAAGAGAAGAAGAATTACAAAAGGAAAAGTAAATCAAAGCATGAATTAAACCTAGATCTAAGAACTAAACCTAATCCTAATCCTAATCCTAGAGAGAAGTGAGAGCTTCTCTCTTTAAAACTAACTCTAAACTAATCCTAATGATTGTGAATGATGGAATCTCCCTTTGCTCTTCAATCCTTGGCTTTAAAGAGCATTTTTGGCTCCAAAGTTGGTTGGGATTGGCTCCCACAACCCTTGAGAATTCGTTGGACCGAATTCACTTAAAAATCAAGTATCAACATCGACGCGTACTGATACGTAAAAATTTAATTTCACGTAATTTCTGGCAAGTATACCGGGTCGTATCAAGTAGTAAAACTCACTTAGAGTGAGGTCGATCCCACGAGGATTGGTAGATTAAGCAACTTTAGTTAAATGGTAAATTTAGTCAAGCAAACATGGTTTTGATTTTATGAGCATTGTGACTTTTGAACATAATTGCAGGAATTTAAATGGCAAGGAATTCAAAGAACGGGAATATAGAAATAAAATGAAAGTAAATAACTGAAACTTAAAATGCAAGAAACTTAAATGACATCAAAGATAAATTGCAAGGAATTAAAGGTTGCAGAAATTTAAAGAGCATAAGAGCAAGAGCAAGAAATAAAGAGACAGAATGTAGATGACAAGAATAATAAATTGCAAGAATGTAGAAGGGAATTGGGTTATGGGTAGTCAAACAACTAGAAGCAAAAGAAATAAGAATTGATGGTGGAGAGGATCATTAGGGATCAGAGATGCAAGTTTTCATGAATTGATGTTAGTCAAATCCTTCTCAATCATGGGTATAGATCCATGGCAAGTGGGTAATTGAATCCCAATCTCTTGGTGATTCAATTTCTCTCAACATAACCAATTTCCACTCTCGTGATCTAGTTGTTCATGAGAAGAGATGAAGCTCAATTCTAATCCAGCCACACAATTCCCATAATCTCAACCAAGGAAAGTTACATCTCACATACCAACCAAGGTGTATTGATTAAGGGAATCATGAAAGGATGAACTCTAAACTGAATTATGTGGCTCATTCCTCAAATTCACCACACAATTCACATAGATTAACCCCTCTCTCGATGGTGGTTGAATCTTTGAAGAACAAGAGTTTTCTCTTTGGATTAACCACTAGAATTGAGGAGGAAAAGAGGAGTTCATCAATGCATTCAAACAAACAGAGCTCTTCCCCCTAATGAAAGTGGGGTTTAGTGAGTCATAGCTCCAATTTTAACAACAATTGCCATCAACAAAAACTAAACTAAGTGTCAAGAAAAGAAGAAGAAGAATAAGGAAATGCTTAAAGCTTAAAACTGAAGACGAAAAGTTCCAAGAAAAACCAAATTAGCTCTTCGGGTATCCTCCCGGAAGTGCTAGAGAGTTCTCAAAGTAAAAGTGCTAAAAGTATAAAATTCCAAGTGTCCAAAAGTCCCCCTAAAGTACAAACTCAATCTCTATTTATATTAGTCCCAGAACTCCTTCAAAGATCTTTAATTGGGTTAGTAATATGGGCTTCCTCTTTGTTGAATTCTTGGCTCAATGGAAGAGGTGTTGCTAGACTTGGAAGGAGGAGTTCATTCATCATGCTTCTGGCCCAATGGCTTGGCGTTTTTGCCAATAACGTTAGCCTTAATGCACGTTGGCAACGTGCATCATATTTTCCTGGGAATGAACTTTCAGACTTGGGCGTTGCTAGCCCAAGTTGTTGCTAACAACTTGCTTCTCTCTTTCTTGACTCTACTTTCATGCTAAATGTAGCCCAGAATTTGAGTGTCAATCCTCTGCTTCAATATGGACTATTATACATCATTGGAAAGCTCTTGAAGTCTACTTTCCAATGCCACTAGAATCACCTCATTTGGACTTTCCTAGCTCAAGTTATGCTTCCTCACAGAAGGTAAGGTCAAGCTGCCAAATTGTTGCCAAAAACGCATCTATCCTCCCACGTTGGCAACGTGCCTAGCCTCCCAAGGCAGAGATATGAGGCTGGCGTTGTCACCAAACACGCCCCCTTGCTAGCACGTTGGCAACGTGCTCGTGCTCCCTCCAGAGCTAATCTCTAGCCTTCAATTTTGCTTGTCACGTTGCCTTAGATAACGCCTTTAGAAGCTGGCATTGGCAACGTGCTCGAGTGCTTCTTCATGTGAGCTTCCTTGCCTAACTTTGCTTGCTGCGTTGCCCCCAAACACGCCTTTGGAAGCTGGCGTTGGCAATGTGCTCGAGCCTTCCTCAAGGCTCTATGCTTGTTGCTTGGCGTTGTCCTTGAACACGCCTATGCTTCCTGGCGTTGGCAACGTGGTTGGGATCCAAGACTTGGTGCCTAGCCAAGCATTCCTTCCTGGCGTTTCCTTAAAACACGCCAATGAAAGTGGCGTTGGCAACGTGCTCCTATTTGTTGGCCCAGAATCTTGTCCCTAGCGTTGTTGATGAACACGCCAGTTCATTTCCAAGTTAGCAACGCTCTCGTGTGCCCATACTCCTAGCTTGCATGCGTTGCCAAGGAACACGCCCATGCTCTCCCAGCTCAATAATGTGCTCGAGCTTTCCTATGGTGCCAAAGTTGCTTGCTACGTTGCCAAGGAACACGCCTTCATAACTTGGCGTTGGCAACGTGCACCTCTCTTTCCTGGGCCAAGTTTTCCATTCAGCGTTGTTTGCCTGCGTTGCCCTCAAACACGCCCTTCATTTCTAGGCTGGCAACGTGCTCGAGGCTCTGAACTAGCTCCCCAAGATTGCTTGGCGTTGCCTTGAATAACGCCTATGGTTCCTGGCGTTGGCAACGTTGGCTTGAGTTGTTGTCAAACACGCCAATGAAGAGTAGCGTTGGCAACGTGCTCGATGGATGGAGATCCAAGACTTGGTGCTTAGCCAAGCTTTCCTCCCTGGCGTTGCCTCTAAACACTCCAATGAAGTAGCACGTTGGCAACGTGCTCAAGCTCCTCCCTGGCCCAAGTTCCTCTAGCTCAGCGTTGCCTTAAACAACGCCTATATTTCCCACGTTGGCAACGCCCAAGTGTGCTCTCCAGGGCAGCCTTGGCGTTGCCTTCAACAACTCACCTTTTCTCCAAGTTGGCAACGCCAACAACTTCTCTTCTTCTTGCCCAGTTTGCTTCATTCTCGCTTCCCTGCTTTCTTGTTTTATCACCTATCATCAACAAGGGAAATAGCTTCAAAGTCTTACCAATTCATGCAATAAATTTCATGAGATTCATTCATACTCATTCATGTATGTATTCCTTAAATCATTTGCATGAATTTGGCTAAAATCACATGTTCCTTGGTATTCTCATGCATGAAGACAAAACTCATAAAAAGACTTGTTTATTTAGAGAAAATGAATGAAGCAAAGCTAAAACCAACTAAACTAACTAGCTAATATAGTAAATATGCAATTGCATCACAACACCAAACTTAAAGTGTTGCTTGTCCTCAAGCAAAATATAAGAGACTTTGTCACAAGAATCTAAGATGTAAGACTTGAATGTTTTACCAGAGAGTATTTTTTTTTCATTGAGCATGTCATCCTCACTTGTGTGATCATTAATTTATTGTAATTGAACACGGCTATTCAACTTTTTCAATTAAAATGCTTGCTTCAATACTAAATTGGTTAACTTCACTAGACCTTTTCTATACCGTAGCACATGATCCTTGAACCATTCTTTACTTGATGCTTTTCTCTCTTTTTTTTTTTTTTATATTCCTTCTTATTTCAAATGAGCTCGAAATCTTGTCTTAAGGCGGCTCTTTAGCATAAGCTTTCAATCAACAATCCCAAACCAGTTGGTTCAAGTTGTTAAGTGTTGAGACACTCTTAAAGATTTACTAACTCAAGCCTCTCTCCTTAACACATTCAATCACAGGCATATAACATTGAAATTTTATTTGGATAGTGGTGTCCAGCACCTCTTTGGGTTGCTAAATGTTCTGTTATAGAGCTACTCTTGATTGTGAGTTTTCAATCGATAATCCCGAGTTAGTTAACTCAAGTTATTGGGTGATGAAGCACCCCTCGGATTTACTAGCCCAAGTATGTCTCCTAACATCAATCACCACAGACACATATCCAAATTTTGTCATTGATGCCTAGCCTTCCATTCTTTGTCTTCTGTTTTCTTTATTGTCAAGGTTATTTGTGCTTTTACTTATAAAGTCTTGTGACCCTTAACCGACTAGTCTTGTATAAGCAAGCATTCTTTTGAATTTCTTGAGCCTTGATTCTTTCACAATAAATGTATATATGCTAGCACTTTTCTTATGGGACAACATGATTCTTTTTAAGCTAGAATTCTCTCTGTTCTTGCTCAAACTACATCTTTTATTCCATTGACAAGTAAAAGTACTTAAGACAAGCAACCATTCCAAATCTGTGAGTGGTGACGCATGGAATGAGCAACATAAAGGAAAATGCTTCAAAAAGAAAATGCAAAAGAAAATGCATCCTAGAAGGTATACCATATTTCAGACATACATCTTCTTTATTTGTTAAAGCATAAAGAAAAACAATGGAACTTCACCACCTTTAGTCTTCATGTCCCTTTTTCTTTGCTTGATTCTCCTTGCTTTCCCTTGCCCTTTGAGTCTTCTTTCTTTTTCTTTCTCAGCTCTCCTTGTTGTTTCGTTGTTGAGTCCCCCTTTGGATCTTCTTTCTTTTTCCTTCTTAGTTCTCCTTGTTGTTTTGTTGTTGAATCCCCCTCTTCTCTTTGCCATACTCCTGTGCTTATCATTGTTTTCTTTAGCCTCTGAGCATTAAATCTCACCCTTGCAAGTTCCTGCTCTTCAAATATCTTGCGAGCTTCATTAAAACTTTTAATTTGTGGGTTGAGTAATGGGGGTGCTCCACAAAGGTAACTGAGCTTTTCTTGGGTGCATATATTATAATCAAGTCTGTCCTTATGCCTGGCTTCCCTGAACATTCTGCTTTCATTGAACTCTTTGTGAAATGTATCATGTCTAGCATCCAACCTATGGAGAAGCTCCCTTTGCTGAGCTTGCTCTTTTCTTAGTTGAGCTTGTTCTTGTATTACTTTCTCCATGGCTCTTTCATATTCAGCAGTTGAATTGTTGATGGCTTCATGCATCTTGGCATATTGTTCTTGTTGTAGTTCCATCATGTGTGTTTGGTATTCATTTTGTTGGTTCATCCATTGAACTTGAATCCCTCTTTGTTGGTCCATCAACTGCCAAAGGTCCCTTTGTTGTTGAGCTTGTTCCTCTTGGCTTCTTTGAATTTGTGAGTATTGCCCAGAGATTCCTTCCAAGGCGGCTTGGAGTTGATTCATGTTTAAGGTATGGGATTCTTCCATTTCTTGAGGCTCCTCCTCTTGTCTTGCTTCTTTCCTTTTCTTCCTTCTTGCTAAAGGTTGCCTTTCCAATTGGGTTGTGGTGACAAATTCCAACCTTTCTCGGGTGAGAGGTTTTCCAATAGAGACTACATCAGTTTCTTCAAATTCTTCCAGAGGCACTCTAGCTTCTTCACATAAGCGTAGAATAGTACTAGGATATCCTAGCCAGCTGTCCTGTTTGACCTTTTGAGCTATATCAATGATGTTCTTGGCTATAATTTCTCCAACATTGATTTCCCCTCCTTTCATTATGCAGTGGATCATTATTGCTCTATTCACTGTCACCTCAGAATTATTTGAAGTGGAGATCAATGATCTCCTCACTATGTCATGCCATCCTTTTGCTTGAGGTATGAGATCACCTCTCCGAAGTTTGAGTGGTTGTCCATGTGAATCCAACACCCAATCCGTGCCTACTCTGCATAAGTCACTCACCACATCCATATATTTTGGGTCATTTTCAACCCTTTCTTCATAGCTAGCTTGTTTGAACCGTTTTTTGGCTTGACCTTTAGCACCCTGTTGATGGTGTCCGGACTAAAATCAACAGTCACACCTCTTACATAACTCATGTATGGTTCTTCATCATCAGATTCTCTTATCACATTAGTGTAGAACTCATGGATGAGAAGCATGCTCACTTCTTGAGGTTGGTTACAGAGAAGCTCCCATCCCCTTTTCCTGATTATTTTTTGTATCTCAGAGTATTCATCTTTTCTTAGCTTGAAAGGTAACTCCGGAACAACATCCTTGCTTGACATCCAACTAAAGATGCGCTCATTGTGTTTGGATTTGAATCTTCTTTGATCAAAGGTGTTTTGTCCTTCATCTTCTATGGGTTGCTTGTCCCTCCTATCCCTTGATGATGAGGCCATTGAGATTCACTTGCAAAGGTTGAATCTCCCACACCAAACTTAGGTGAATGCTTGTCCTCAAGCATAAAGAAAATAATCGTGAATGGGAGAGGTATATGACGACAAGGTGAATTAGACAAGCTAGAGAATGATGGCTAAAATTTGTGAAACACGGAATGAGTTGGAGGTTGAGTGTGAGTTCGGGTGATGAAATGGGGTGATGGAGAGTGATGAGCGGATAATTTATACGCTTTTTGGCATAGTTTTTATATAGTTTTTAGTAAGTTTGAGCTACTTTTAGGGATGTTTTCCTTAGTTTTTATGTTAAATTCACATTTCTGGACTTTACTATGAGTTTGTGTGTTTTTCTGTGATTTCAGGTAAATTCTGACTGAAATTGAGGGATTTGAGCAAAACTCTGAAAAAGGCTGACAAAAGGACTGCTGATGCTGTTGGATTCTGACCTCCCTGCACTCGAAATGGATTTTCTGGAGCTACAGAACTCCAATTGGCGCGATCTCAACGGCGTTGGAAAGTAGACATCCAGGGCTTTCCAGCAATATATAATAGTCCATGCTTTATTCGAAGAATGACAACGTAACTTGGCGTTAAACGCCAAGTTCATGCTGCTGTCTGGAGTTAAACGCCAGAAAAACGTCATGATCCGGAGTTGAACGCCCAAAACACGTCATAACTCGAAGTTCAACTCCAAGAGAAGCCTCAGCTCGTGGATTGATCAAGCTCAGCCCAAACATACACCAAGTGGGCCCCGGAAGTGGATTTATGCATCAATTACTTACTCATGTAAACCCTAGGAGCTAGTTTATTATAAATAGAACATTTAACTATTGTATTAGACGTCTTTTGACCACGTTTCATCTTTGGTCTCAGTTTTGTTTTATTCTTCATCTTAAGGGATCATTGATCACGTTAGGAGAGGGCTGGCCATTCGGCCATGCCTGAACCTTATGCTTATGTATTTTCAACGGTGGAGTTTCTGCACACCATAGATTAAGGGTGTGGAGCTCTGCTGTACCTCAAAGATTAATGAAGTTTTATTTTCTTTTATTCAAATCTCTCTTATTCTTATTCCAAGATATTCATTCGTACCCAAGAACATGATGAATGTGATGAGTAAATAACCCTCATCATCATTCTCACTGATGAACGCGCGTGATTGACAACCACTTCCGTTCTACATGCAACACAAGCTTGAATGTGTATCTCTTAGATTCCCCAACAGAATCTTCGTGGTATAAGCTAGATGGATGGCGGCATTTATGAGGATCCGGAAAGTCCAACCTTGTCTGTGGTGTTCCGAGTAGGATCCTGGGAATCCGGAAAGTCTACCTTGTCTGTGGTGTCCGAGTAGGATTCCGGTAATGAATGACTGTGACGTGCTTCAAACTTGTAACCTACTGGGCGTAGTGACAACGCAAAAGAATCAATGGATTCTATTCCAGTAGGGGAGGGAACCAACCGGTGATTGGCCGTACTGTGACAGAGTGCGTGAGCATTAGCTTTCACTGCGAGGATGGGATGTAGCTATCAACCATGGGTGATGCCTCCAGACTGGTTAGCTGTGCGAGTGACAGCCGCATAGGATATTTCCCCGAGAGGATTGAAAGTAGCCACAGTTGATGGTGAACCCCTATACAAGGCTTGCCATGGAAAGGCGTAAGAAGGATTGAGTAGAAGGAATAGGAGAGCAGGCGTCCGTGAGCTCTACAGCACCTCCATTCCGCTTATCTGAAATTCCTACCAATGAATCTACATAAGTATTTCTATCCTTTTTATTATTTATTTCTTTCTATTTTCGAAAACCATAATCAATATTTAATCTGCCTGACTGAGATTTACAAAGTGACCATAGCTTGCTTCATACCAACAATCTCTGTGGATTCGACCCTTACTCACATAAGGTTATTACTTGGACGACCCAGTACACTTGCTGGTTAGTTGAACGGAGTTGTGACTTCAAATAAGGACAATTATTGAATAAAGTCATACAAAGACAAACAACTTGAAAAGAACAGTGATCACAATTTCGTCCACCAAGTTTTTGGCGCCGTTGCCGGGGATTGTTCGAGTATGGACAACTGACGGTTCATCTTGTTGCTCAGATTAGGTAATTTTCTTTTCAAAATCTTTTTCAAAATTTTTCTTTTATTTTTCGTTTTTCTTCAATAATATTTTCGAAAAATATTAATTAAAATCCAAAAAAAATTAGAAAATCATAAAAATCAAAAATATTTTGTGTTTCTTGTTTGAGTATTGAGTCAATTTTTAAGTTTGGTGTCAATTGCATGCTTTAAAAATTTTTCTTGCATTTTTCGAAAATCCCATGCATTCATAGTGTTCTTCATGATCTTCAAGTTGTTCTTGATAAGTCATCTTGTTTGATCTTGATGATTTCTTGTTTTGTGTCTTTTGTTGTTTTTCATATGCAATTTTGCATTCATATTTTTCATGCATTAAAGATTTCTAAGTTTGGTGTCTTGCATGTTTTCTTTGCATCAAAAATTTTTCAAAAATATGTTCTTGATGTTCATCATGATCTTCAAAGTGTTCTTGGTGTTCATCTTGACATTCATAGCATTCTTGCATGCATTCATGGTTTTGATCTCAAAATTTCATGCATTGAGTATTTTTGTTGTTTTTTCTCTCTCATCTTTAAAAATTCAAAAATCAAAAAAATATCTTTTCCTTATTTCCCTCCAAAATTTCGAAATTTTAGGATTGACTTGGTCAAAAATTTTCAAAATTAGTTGTTTCTTACAAGTCAAGTCAAAATTTCAATTTTAAAAATCTTATCTTTTCAAAATCTTTTTTTTAAAAAAAATATTATCTTTTTCAATTTTTTCTTTTTTTTTTCGAAAATTTCAAAAATCTTTTTCATATTATTTTCAAAATCTTTTTCTTATCTTTATATGTAATTTTCGAAAATTAGCTAACAATTAATGTGATTGGTTCAAAAATTTGAAGTTTGTTACTTTCTTGCTAAGAAAGGTTCAATCTTTAAGTTCTAGAATCTTATCTTGTAGTTTCTTGTTAGCTAAGTAATTTTAAAAAATTAAATCTTTTTCAAAATATCTTTTTTTTCTTAAAAATCTTTTTATCTTTTTATCTTATCTTTTTTTTTTCAAAATTTGATTTTCAAAATATCTTATCTAACTTACTAATTTCTTATCTTTTTCAATTTTGATTTCAAATCTTTTTCAATCAACTAATTAACTTTTTGTTTGTTATCTTTTTCAAAACTACCTAACTACTTTTCCCTCTCTTATTTTCGAAAATATCTCTTCCCTTTTTCAAAAGTTCTTCTTAATTAATTAATTGTTTTATGTTTTAATTTTAATTATAATTTATTTCTAATTTTCGAAAATCACTAACCCTTTTTCAAAAATTAATTTCGAAAATTCCCTTCTCTTTTCTTCTTCTATTTTATTATTTAATTACTAACACTTCTCTTCACCTCTCTTCATTCATATCCTAACATCTCATCTCACATCTCTGCCATCCTCACAGTTGTGTTTCTTCCATTACATTACATTCTTTGTCTCCCCCTCTTCTTTTACCCCTTTTCTTCTTCTACTAACATAAAGGAATCTCTATACTGTGACATAGAGAATTCCTTTTTCTTTTCTTGTTTTCTTCTCTTTCATATGAGCAGGAATAGGGATAAGGGCACTCTTGTTGAAATTGATCCAGAACCTGAAAGGACTCTGAAGAGAAAATTAAAAGAAGCTAAATTACAACAATCCAGAAGAGACCTTCTAGAAAATTTTGAACAAGAGAAAGAGATGGCAGAAGAAAATAATAATAATAATGCAAGGAGAATGCTTGGTGACTTCACAAAACCAACGTCTAAATTTGATGGAAGAAGCATCTCCATTCCTGCCATTGGAGCCAATAACTTTGAGCTTAAGCCTCAACTAGTTGCTTTAATGCAACAAAACTGCAAGTTTTATGGACTTCCATCTGAAGATCCTTATCAGTTTTTAACTGAGTTCTTGCAGATCTGTGACACTGTAAAGACAAATGGAGTTAATCCTGAAGTCTACAGACTCTTGCTTTTCCCTTTTGCTGTAAGAGACAGAGCTAGAGTATGGTTGGATTCACAACCCAAGGATAGCCTGGACTCATGGGATAAGCTTGTCACTGCATTCTTAGATAAGTTCTTTCCTCCTCAAAAGCTGAGCAAGCTGAGAGTGGATGTTCAAACCTTCAAACAAAAAGATGGTGAATCCTTCTATGAAGCTTGGGAAAGATACAAGCAGCTGACCAAGAGATGTCCATCTGACATGTTTTCAGAATGGACCATATTAGATATATTCTATTATGGTCTCTCTGAATTTTCGAAAATGTCATTGGATCATTCTGCAGGTGGATCCATTCACCTGAAGAAAACGCCTGAAGAGGCTCAAGAACTCATTGACATGGTTGCAAACAACCAGTTTATGTACACCTCTGAGAGGAATTTCGTGAACAATGGGGTACCTCAGAAGAAAGGAGTTCTTGAAATTGATGCTCTGAATGCCATATTGGCTCAGAACAAGGTGTTGACTCAACAGGTCAACATGATCTCTCAAAATCTGAATGGATTGCAACATGCATCCAACAGTGCTAGAGAGGCAGCTTCTGAAGAAGCTTATGATCCTGAAAACCCTGCCATGGCAGAGGTTAATTACTTAGGTGAACCTTATGGAAACACCTATAACTCATCATGGAGAAATCATCCAAATTTCTCCTGGAAGGATCAACAAAAACCTCAACAAGGTTTTAACAATGGTGGACGTACTAGGCTGGCCAATAGCAAGCCATATCCATCATCTTCTCAGCAACAGACAGAGAATTCTGAACAAAACACTTCTAATTTAGCCAATATAGTCTCTGATCTGTCAAAGGCCACTTTCAGTTTCATGAATGAAACCAGATCTTCCATTAGAAATCTGGAAGCACAAGTGGGCCAGCTGAGTAAGAAAGTCATTGAAACTCCTCCCAGTACTCTCCCAAGCAATACAGAAAAAAATCCAAAAGGAGAGTGCAAGGCCATTGACATAGTCAAAATGGCCGAATGCATTAGGGAGGAGGAGGACGAAAATCCTAGTGAGGAAGACCTCCTGGGACGTCTCTCAAGCAAGAAGGAGTTTCCTATTAAGGATCCAGAGGAATCTGAGGCTCACCTAGAGACCATAGAGATTCCATTAAATCTCCTTCTGCCATTCATGAGCTCTGAAGAATATTCATCCTCTAAAGAGAATGAAGATGTGACTGGAGAGCAAGTTGCTCAATACTTAGGAGCTATCATGAAGCTGAATGCCAAGCTGTTTGGTAATGAGACTTGGGAAACTGAACCTCCCTTGCTCATTAGTGAACTAGATACTTGGATTCAGAGAACTCTACCTCAAAAGAAATAAGATCCTGGCAAATTCTTAATACCTTGTACCATAGGCACCATGAGCTTTGAAAAAGCTCTATGTGATCTTGGGTCAGGGATAAATCTTATGCCACTCTCTGTAATGGAGAAGCTGGGGATCATTGAGGTACAACCTGTCTTGTTCTCATTACAATTGGCAGATAAGTCCATAAGACAAGCTTATGGATTAGTAGAGGACGTGTTAGTAAAGGTTGAAGGCCTTTACATCCCTACTGATTTTATAATCCTAGACACTAGGAAGGAAGATGATGAATGCATCATCCTAGGAAGACCTTTCCTAGCCACAGCAGAAGCTGTGATAGATGTCAACAGAGGAGAGTTAGTCCTTCAATTGAATGGGGACTACCTTGTGTTTAAAACACATGGCCATCCCTCTGTGACAAAAGAGAGTAAGCATGAAGAGCTTCTCTCAGTTCAGAGTCAAGAAGAAGAGCCTCCACAGTCAAACTCTAAGTTTGGTGTTGTGAGGC